>NC_053396.1:96516287-96824120 GCF_905171765.1 Bufo bufo
GAGCAGGGGAGAGACGACCTGTTCATCCCATTCATGGAGGAACAGGAGTCTCTATCTGAGGCCAGGCTATAAGGAGAGTGGAACACATACAGCTTAGGAGATGGCAGGTAAGCGAAACCAATAACACACTTACCTGCCACAGACACACTGACTGGAACCCGTGCACAAGTGCTAGTGTCCACACCAACATTAAAGGACACAGCACACACCAGAAACCACACAGGAACCCAGGACACCATAGCTGCAATAACAAGAGGCAGAGGAATGTCTAGTAAACATGACACCAAACACCACCAGACATGTAACACCAAGCTAGACATATAAACACCCTTAACATAACCCACTCCATACAAACAGGGACAGGAAGGGAAGGATACACCGGGATGACAAAGAACATCTATGACCACAAGGGTGGCCCTCACTGGACAGATGGTAAAGCCAGGAGCAGTGAACCACCAGCACACACCAAGCCTGGAGGAACACAAGAGCTACAGGCTTCAGCAGAGACTAAATAGCCCTAGAAGCCACACCCACAAACACATAAACCCAGTGTTCACAAAACACTAGGAAGGGAGTTAACCCTTCCAACACCAGACAGAAGAAGGAAGCCACTCAAAGGGGAAGTGCACACACAAGCAAACTAAGCCACACGTTATCACCGGCAACAGCATGCGTGGCAACCATGTCACGGCAATCACCCAGAAGGCCGAGACCCTGCCACGCATGCTCTCACAACAACACATTGCCGCGGGCAACTGCAAGTGTGGCAACAGTGTCACAGCGTACCCCATAGGCCGTGACACCTGGTTCCTCAAACACCGTACGGAAAACAGTTAAGAAGGTCTGGAGGTTTTCAGTCGCAGAAGTTGCTGGGACTTGTGGTACAGCAGGAGCAGGTGTAGATAGCGCGTCCAGACAAGCGGATATCGTGTTCAGACACTGCAGCAGGACATCTTGGCATTCACTCTGGCGTTGTATCTTTTGGTATAAATTTTGCACCACAGGCTTGGGTTTGCCAGCGGGGTCCATGGCCTGAGCAAACTGTAACCCTCCAACGGGTGTGGACCCGCTGTGCCACTTACCAGTTTGGCTTTGGACCAAACTTGGGAGCAGAATCTAAGTGTTCCCCTGGTCTTCACCTTTTATCCCGCTTTCTGTAAGTGTGATTTATCCATCTTTATTTGTTCTGTGAGCTCCAGAGCTGAAAACAAACATAGTGGCAAGTAAAGGAAGTGAGGTCACTGCATGCAGTACTGGCAGAAGGGAGACGCCTTCTGCCAGTACTTATAAAAGAAATGCATCTAGCTGTGCAGCTGAAACAGGAAATAAAAAGTTAGGAAACCCCAGCTCCTTCACAGTTACAATTGTACAATGAAGCACAGCTATTGTGCAAGCTTTTTTTTTGAAAACTCAGGAACACTTTAATGTACTTTTTCAGAAAGTAGTCAATGTACTCCGCTATCCTACAGGTTACGGACACAAACCCTGACACTTTTGATCTCCCAGGCAGGGCAGAGGGATTTTTATACAATTTTTGTAAATGATAATGGGTGGGTGGGTGCCAGCTGTATAAAGAGAAGATAACCTCCAGCAGTGACTAGTGATGACACAGATCCCAGTCATTTAACCACTCAGATGTCATTTTCAATAGCGAGTTAGTGACAGTTCCCTCTGTCCTCCATTAGGAATCCCTGCAGCAAAATCGCAGGGCCCTGATTGCCAGGGCCGTGGGAAGCTTCCTGGTCCTGTCATAGCAAGCTGCCTGCTAAGTTGTGTCTGTGGCACAACTTGGTAGGCAGCATGTCAGAATCCCAATGAATGCAATAGTAAGTTATTGCAGTCTATGGTACAAGCGATCAGAAGTTTACATGTAAAATTAGGGGACTAAAAATTACTTTAAAAAATTTACATATAAAATAAACAAACAATTAAAAAATATCAAGATGGCAGGTATTGCTGTGTCTGAAAATGTCAGAACTATTACAATTTCGTAATATTCTTCCTGTTCCACGCCTTAACTGAAAAAAATAAATGAATAAAAATGTTCACTTCAGTATTTTACTTTAAGTCATTAAACACTAGTTTTTCTTTAGCTGTTAATTTCTGAGGACCGTTTAATCCCATCTGGGTTTCCCTTAAATAGATTCTCTAGACATTTCATAAAATCCTGACATCTCCTGTACTGCGTAGGAAATATAGTTTCTGTGTACAGTGCACGTATATGCAACTGAACAGGAAGACTCGGGAACACATCTGGTTGGGATATGAGTGGAAGAGCCTGTACCCATTGTGAGCCCAGTGGTTTTGCAGTATGCTTTGGGTCATTGTCCATCTGCACTGTGAAGCGCCGTCTAATGAGTTCTGAAGTATTTGGCTGAATATGAGCAGATAATATTGACCGAAACACTTCAGAATTCATCCTGCTGCTTTTGTCAGCAGTCACATCAATCAATAAATACAAGAGAACCAGTTCCATTGGCAGCCATACATGCCCACGCCATGACACTACCACCACCATGCTTCACTGATGAGGTGGTATGCTTAGGATCATGAGCAGTTCCTTTCCTTCTCCATACTCTCTTCCCATCACTCTGGTACAAGTTGATCTTGGTCTCATCTGTCCATAGGATGTTGTTCCAGGACTGTGAAGGATTTTTTAGATATCGTTTGGCAAACTCTAATCTGGCCTTCCTGTTTTTGAGGCTCCCCAATGGTTTACATCTTGTGGTGAACCCTTTGTATTCACTCTGATGACGTCTTCTCTTGATTGTTGACTTTGACACACATACACCTACTTCCTGGAGAGTGTTCTTGATCTGGCCAACTGTTGTGAAGGGTGTTTTCTTCACCAGGGAAAGAATTATTCGGTCATCTACCACAGTTGTTTTCTGTGGTCTTCCGGGTCTTTTGGTGTTGCTGAGCTCACTGGTGCGTTCCTTCTTTTTAAGAATGTTCCAAAGAGTTGTTCTAGCCACGCCTAATGTTTATTCTATCTCTCTGATGGGTTTGTTTAGTTTTTTCAGCCTAATGATGGCTTGCTTTACTGATAGTGACAGCTCTTTGGATCTCATCTTGAGAGTTGACAGCAACAGATTCCAAATGCAAATAGCACACTTGAAATAAACTCTGGATCTATTATCTGCTCATTGTAATTGGGATAATGAGGGAATAACACACACCTGGCCATGGAACAGCTGAGAAGCCAATTGTACCATTACTTTTGGCCCCTTAACAAGTGGGAGGCACATATTCAAGCTGTTATACTTCCTACACTATTCACCTGATTTGGATGTAAAGGCCCTCAAATTAAAGTTGACAGTCTGCAGTTAAAGCACATCTTGTTCGTTTCATTTCAAATCCATTGTGGTGGTGTATAGAGCCAAAAATGTTAGAATTGTGTTGATGTCCCAATATTTATGGACCTGACTGTATATATATATATATTTTTTTTTTCATTCTTACTTGCAAAAGTCCTCCAGTTCTGTGAGATTCCTTGGCGGTCTTGCATGCACTGCTCTTTTGAGGTCTATCCACACATTTTCAATGATGTTCAGATCAGGGGACTGTGAGGGCCCTTGTAAAACCTTCAGCTTGTGCCTTTTAAGGTAGTCTATTGTGGATTTTGAGGTGTGTTTAGGATCATTATCCATTTGTAGAAGCCATCCTCTTTTCAACTTCAGCTTTTTACAGTTGGTGTTCGTAACATAACGTGAATTCAAAAGATTTGAGAATGAATAAGCTTACGTACCCTTAATGAATAAATATATTTACAAAGTGTGATTAGATATACTATTAATTATATTGGTATACTACATATACAACAGACAATAAACCTGTCAAATAGCTTATTCTATACAGCACTAATGGTTGTTCACTCTAACCATGGTATAATAAATGTATATACATATATATATATATACACTCACCTAAAGAATTATTAGGAACACCATACTAATATGGTGTTGGACCCCCTTTTGCCTTCAGAACTGCCTTAATTCTACGTGGCATTGATTCAACAAGGTCTTTCTTTAGAAATGTTGGCCCATATTGATAGGATAGCATCTTGCAGTTGATGGAGATTTGAGGGATGCACATCCAGGGAACGAAGCTCCTGTTCCACCACATCCCAAAGATGCTCTATTGGGTTGAGATCTGGTGACTGTGGGGGCCATTTTAGTACACTGAACTCATTGTCCTGTTCAAGAAACCAATTTGAAATGATTCGAGCTTTGTGACATGGTTCATTATCCTCCTGGAAGTAGTCATCAGAGGATGGATACATGTTCTCATTCTGTTTACGCCAAATTCGAACTCTACCATTTGAATGTCTCAACAGAAATCGAGACTCATCAGACCAGGCAACATTTTTCCAGTCTTCAACAGTCCAATTTTGGTGAGCTCGTGCAAATTGTAGCCTCTTTTTCCTATTTGTAGTGGAGATGAGTAGTACCCGGTGGGGTCTTCTGCTGTTGTAGCCCATCCGCCTCAAGGTTGTGCGTGTTGTGGCTTCACAAATGCTTTGCTGCATACCTCGGTTGTAACGAGTGGTTATTTCAGTCAACGTTGCTCTTCTATCAGCTTGAATCAGTCGGCCCATTCTCCTCTGACCTCTAGCATCCACAAGGCATTTTTGCCCACAGGACTGCCGCATACTGGATGTTTTTCCCTTTTCACACCATTCTTTGTAAACCCTAGAAATGGTTGTGCGTGAAAATCCCAGTAACTGAGCAGATTGTGAAATACTCAGACCGGCCCGTCTGGCACCAACAACCATGCCACGCTCAAAATTGCTTAAATCACCTTTCTTTCCCATTCTGACATTCAGTTTGGAGTTCAGGAGATTGTCTTGACCAGGACCACACCCCTAAATGCATTGAAGTAACTGCCATGTGATTGGTTGACTAGATAATTGCATTAATGAGAAATAGAAGAGGTGTTCCTAATAATTCTTTAGATGAGTGTATATATATATATAATTTTTTATACCGTGGTTAGAGTGAACAACCATTAGTGCTGTATAGAATAAGCTATTTGACAGGTTTGTTGTCTGTCACATATGTAGTATACCATTTTGCTAGGCTGTGATCATCCAGCTATCTTCACGTATTATTAAGCAATACTATTGGGGTGGCTGACAGACACTCTGCCTGTATTGTCTAGTACTGCCTCAACCTTCCTTTTTCATTTTGGATTTTTCAGTTTTTATTTTTTTGTATGTATTTGAGATATGAATAATGTTCTTGAAGTAATTCCAAACGGAGAGTGCATGTCTATAATATTAAATATTTAATAAAAAAACTTGAGAATATTGAGGTCTCTGGGTTATTCCAGATGAAGTGTGCCTATCTATTCTATTAATTAATTTAATACATTGTGACCGGGTGAAGTAATATAGATAGAGCACCTTATCCAGACTAATCAGAGGTATATTATACATGCTACAGTGATTAGATATACGATAACACAAACAAATGAAATACAGAATAATAAAAATTAAATAAACATCACTAGCCTAAATATGCAACATGCAATATGGGGTGACACTCCGGTCGCCATGTCGTAGCACATGGACGACACCCCCAGGGTGTACAAGAGATAGGGCAAATCAATACTTACATCCTACCTAGAATGAAGTCCTCAATGGAGTGCCAATTAATTTCTAGTACAGACCACAGTTATTCCCATCAGACTCCTTCTCCAGTGTGTATCACGCATGTCTCTGAGATCACTCAGGAATGTGTTCCTATCAGCACAATGGGGGATGGGTACTATCTCTAACCCCCTACATTACAAGTCAAATAATTACACAGAATGGTAATAATAAAAAGGAACAGAATTAAAGGTACAGAGCCAATCAGTACTTAAAAAAATGCCCTTACAATACAGTGTTATGTTTGCTTTCAGAATTTGCTGGAATTTTATTGAATCCATTCTTCCCTATACTCGTGAAATGTTCCCCGTGCCATTGACTGCAACACAACCCCATAGAATGATTGATTAACCCCCATGCTTAAAGAAGACCAGTCAACAAAAACAAAAGTTTTAGATTTTAGAAAAACAGACTTTTCAAAAATGAAATTAGTCATAAATGAGTCCTTATCAGACTGGAACGGATTACATGGAGTCCAGGAGAAATGGGACTACTTAAAAGGTGCATTATTGAAGGCAACAGAAAATTGCATTAGACTTGTCAGTAAAAACAAAAAAAGGAGGAGACCACTGTGGTACTCAGCAGAAGTGGCCCAAATCATTAAAAATAAAAAGCTAGCATTTTGTAATTATAAAAAAACCCAGAGCAATGAAGATAAGGAAATCTACAAGATTAGGCAGAGAGAGGCCAAGCAAGTTATAAGAACTTCTAAAGCGCAGGCAGAAGAAAAACTAGCTCAGTCTATGAAAAAAGGGGATAAGACATTCTTCAGATATATAAATGAAAAAAGGAAATTAAAACAAGGAATAACTAAATTAAAAACAAAGGACGGAAGGTATGTAGAAGAGAATAAAGGGCTAGCCGACTGCCTTAATGAATACTTCTGTTCAGTTTTTACAAAAGAAAAAGGAGAAGGACCTCCACTAGAAAGAATGACTAATAAATCGTTTGATGCATGTATCTTTACAGAGGAAGATGTTCTAAGTTTGCTGTCTAAGGTGAAGACAAATAAGTCACAGGGGCCTGATGAGATACACCCAAAATTATTAAAAGAGCTTAGTGGTGAGCTGGCAAAACCGTTAACAGATTTATTTAACCAATCATTAGTAACAGGAGTCGTCCCGGAAGATTGGAAATTGGCTAATGTCGTGCCCATTCACAAGAAAGGTAGTAGGGAGGAATCGAGCAACTATAGACCAGTGAGTCTGACATCAATAGTAGGCAAATTAATGGAAACCCTATTAAAGGATAGGATTGTGGAACATCTAAAATCCCATGGATTGCAAGATGAAAAACAACATGTGTTTACTTCAGGGAGATCATGTCAAACAAATCTTATAGATTTTTTTAACTGGGTGAATAAAATAATAGACGGTGGAGGTGCAGTAGACATCGCATATCTAGATTTTAGTAAGGCTTTTGACACTGTCCCACATAGAAGACTTATCAATAAACTGCAGTCATTGAGCATGGACTCCCATATTGTTGAGTGGATTAGGCAGTGGCTGAGTGACAGACAACAGAGGGTGGTAGTCAATGGAGAACATTCAAAACAAGGTCATGTTACCAGTGGGGTTCCACAGGGATCTGTACTGGGACCGATTTTGTTTAATATCTTCATAAGTGATATTGCAAAAGGCCTCGCTGGTAAGGTTTGTCTTTTTGCTGATGACACAAAGATAGGTAACAGGGTTGATGTTCCTGGAGGGAAACGCCAAATGGAAAAGGATTTAGGAAAACTAGAAGAATGGTCAGAACTCTGGCAACTGAAATTTAATGTGGATAAGTGCAAGATAATGCACCTGGGGCGTAAAAACCCAAGGGCAGAATATAGAATATTTGACACAGTCCTGACCTCAGTATCTGAGGAAAGGGATTTAGGAGTAATTATTTCAGAAGACTTAAAGGTGGGAAGACAATGTAATAGAGCAGCACGAAATGCCAGCAGAATGCTTGGATGTATAGGGAGAGGTATAAGCAGTAGAAAGAGTGAAGTGCTTATGCCGCTGTACAGAACACTGGTGAGACCTCACTTGGAGTATTGTGCGCAGTACTGGAGGCCATATCTCCAGAAGGATATAGATACTCTAGAGAGAGTTCAGAGAAGAGCTACTAAACTAGTACATGGATTGCAGGATAAAACTTACCAGGAAAGGTTAAAGGACCTTAATATGTATAGCTTGGAAGAAAGAAGAGACAGAGGGGATATGATAGAAACTTTTAAATACATACAGGGAGTGCAGAATTATTAGGCAAGTTGTATTTTTGAGGATTAATTTTATTATTGAACAACAACCATGTTCTCAATGAACCCAAAAAACTCATTAATATCAAAGCTGAATATTTTTGGAAGTAGTTTTTAGTTTGTTTTTAGTTTTAGCTATTTTAGGGGGATATCTGTGTGTGCAGGTGACTATTACTGTGCATAATTATTAGGCAACTTAACAAAAAACAAATATATACCCATTTCAATTATTTATTTTTACCAGTGAAACCAATATAACATCTCAACATTTACAAATATACATTTCTGACATTCAAAAACAAAACAAAAACAAATCAGTGACCAATATAGCCACCTTTCTTTGCAAGGACACTCAAAAGCCTGCCATCCATGGATTCTGTCAGTGTTTTGATCTGTTCACCATCAACATTGCGTGCAGCAGCAACCACAGCCTCCCAGACACTGTTCAGAGAGGTGTACTGTTTTCCCTCCTTGTAAATCTCACATTTGATGATGGACCACAGGTTCTCAATGGGGTTCAGATCAGGTGAACAAGGAGGCCATGTCATTCGTTTTTTCTTCTTTTATACCCTTTCTTGCCAGCCACGCTGTGGAGTACTTGGACGCGTGTGATGGAGCATTGTCCTGCATGAAAATCATGTTTTTCTTGAAGGATGCAGACTTCTTCCTGTACCACTGCTTGAAGAAGGAGTCTTCCAGAAACTGGCAGTAGGACTGGGAGTTGAGCTTGACTCCATCCTCAACCCGAAAAGGCCCCACAAGCTCATCTTTGATGATACCAGCCCAAATCAGTACTCCACCTCCACCTTGCTGGCGTCTGAGTCGGACTCTAGCTCTCTGCCCTTTACCAATCCAGCCACGGGCCCATCCATCTGGCCCATCAAGACTCACTCTCATTTCATCAGTCCATAAAACCTTAGAAAAAAGTCTTGAGATATTTCTTGGCCCAGTCTTGACGTTTCAGCTTGTGTGTCTTGTTCAGTGGTGGTCGTCTTTCAGCCTTTCTTACCTTGGCCATGTCTCTGAGTATTGCACACCTTGTGCTTTTGGGCACTCCAGTGATGTTGCAGCTCTGAAATATGGCCAAACTGGTGGCAAGTGGCATCTTGGCAGCTGCATGCTTGACTTTTCTCAGTTCATGGGCAGTTATTTTGCGCCTTGGTTTTTCCACACGCTTCTTGCGACCCTGTTGACTATTTTGAATGAAACGCTTGATTGTTCGATGATCACGCTTCAGAAGCTTTGCAATTTTAAGAGTGCTGCATCCCTCTGCAAGATATCTCACTATTTTTGACTTTTCTGAGCCTGTCAAGTCCTTCTTTTGACCCATTTTGCCAAAGGAAAGGAAATTGCCTAATAATTATGCACACCTAATATAGGGTGTTGATGTCATTAGACCACACCCCTTCTCATTACAGAGATGCACATCATCTAATATGCTTAATTGGTAGTAGGCTTTCGAGCCTATACAGCTTGGAGTAAGACAACATGCATAAAGAGGATGATGTGGTCAAAATACTCATTTGCCTAATAATTCTGCACGCAGTGTAAAGGGAATCAACTCGGTAAAGGAAGAGAGCATATTTAAAAGAAGAAAAACTACCACAAGAGGACACAGTTTTAAATTAGAGGGGCAAAGGTTTAAAAGTAATATAAGGAAGTATTACTTTACTGAGAGAGTAGTGGATGCATGGAATAGCCTTCCTGCAGAAGTGGTAGCTGCAAATACAGTGAAGGGGTTTAAGCATGCATGGGATAGGCATAAGGCCATCCTTCATATAAGATAGGGCCGGGGGCTATCCATAGTATTCAGTATATTGGGCAGACTAGATGGGCCAAATGGTTCTTATCTGCCGACACATTCTATGTTTCTATGTTTCTATGTAACTCTCCTGACATGCTGACATGCTCCAGGCATGTTTTAATAGCTTAATGCATTCCTCATGTAATAACAATTCTGGAACTTTCTTATTGCTCTATGTTGTGCCATTCCTTTATTATTGCAACTAGAAGTTATGAATGAATTGCTAGCAGTCTGCAGTAAGGGTACAGAGGGGTGGTAACCAGTTGGGGGGGGGGGGGGTGTCCCTGCACAGTCTGACAATGGTAGCACTGACGGGATGGAATGAAACTGTGCAGGTAGACACCCCCAACTGGTTTCCACCCCTCTGTACCCTTACTGCAGACTGCTAGCAATTAATTCATAACTTCTAGTTGCAATAATAAAGGAATGCGACAACATAGAGCCATAAGACCAGATTCTCCAGAATTGTTATTATATGGGGGAAAGCATGCATCTATTAAAAGAAATGTCCTTTGATGGTTGGAGAGATGTTCTTTTAATGAAATTCTATTTCTATTTCTTTTTTTTTCCTCCAAGCATACCTTTTCTCATTGTGGCCATATAGTTTTAACTTCATCGGCCCATGCATCAGGCTTGTTTAGGTGTTCTTTTGCTTACTTCTGACATTGAATTTTGTGGAGAGGATGCAGGAGAAGTTTTCTTCTGATGACTCTTCCATGAAGGCCATATTATGCAGGTGTTGCTGGACAGTAGAACAATGTACCACAACTCCAAATCTTCTTGAAGGTCTTTTGCAGTCAAGCGAAGGTTCTGATTTGACTTCGTAGAAATCCTATAAACAGCTGTCTCTGAACGTTTACTTGGACTTCCAGACCTTCTCTTGTCCTTCACTGTTCCTGTTAACTGTAATTTCTTAATTTCATTTTGAACTGAGGAAATGGCATCCTGAAAACATCTTGATATCTTCTTATGGCCTTCGAGATCTCTAGGGTTCTTGACTCACGGGTTCTTCGGGGTTCCCTTCAGTACCTGGTACACTGGAGGGGATACGGCCCTGAGGAGAGGATGTGGGTTCCGGCTGTGGATGTTAGTGCCAGCCGACTGGTGAGGGCTTTTCACAGATCCCACCCGGATAAAGTTGGGCTGGGGTGTCCGGAGGTCACCCGTAGAAGGGGGGGTACTGTCATGCCCTGCTCAGGTTATGTGCGGAGGTCTGCCAGGTTAGCAGCACGTGTGTAGTTTTTTGTTTTTGTTTTGGAGTTGAGCTGTATCCGCCTCCCTTCAGGTGCACTGGGTGGGGTCGTTTGTATGAGTTTAAATTACGCCCCTTCCCAGTGTCCTGCGCGGGTTATAGCTTCTATCTTGCTCAGTGGAAGGAAGGAAGGAAGGAAGGAAAGAAGGATTTGCTGTATCTGCTCTGTGACAAGTTAAGTCGGTTTTGTTTTCTTGTGTGTGTTCTGTGTAGGCTGTTAGAGAGACGCCTTTCTCCTCCAGGTCTGAGGAAGCAAGTTGTCTCTTTCCCCCTGTCACCATCTTAGGGATTTTAGGGAATCTTCAGCCTTAGAAACCGGGGCACGTTTATTACCACCTCTAGGGTCTGAACGTGGGCACAGTAGTCTAGGGAGAGCTGGTAGGGACTTGTAAGGAGGTGACCTTTATCCCCAGCTTCTGGCCTAGACACTCGTTTGTGGATTTCTGTTGTATCTTGTATCCTGTCCAGCGTGACATTATAACCCGCCAAAACCTAGACTGCCATTTCTCAGCAGCTTTGAGATGGAGTCAATTGATTAGTTGGTTGATCACATGCAGGAGTTAACTTGGGAGGTAGCTGACCTCCGCAATGCAGTTTCACTTTGTTAGAATTTTCTGCTTCATGGCTCCACTGGTGGGAGTCAGTCCAGCCTTGAACCTAAGGTTGCTCTCCCTGATCGGTTTTCTGGGGGTGTGGATGATTTTATCCGCTTTAGAGAGTCATGCAAGTTGTATTTTCAGCTGCGGCCGTCTTCATCTGGTGATCAGAGTCAGAGAGTAGGGATAATAATTTCCCTGCTTAAAGGGGACGCGCAGTCCTGGGCCTTTTCTCTGCCGACCGGATCTCTGGCCCTCTGGTCGGTGGATGAATTTTTTAAAGCCTTGGGATTAATCTATGATGACCCAAATCGGGTCTTGATGGCAGAATCTAAGTTGCGTACTGTGGCGAAACCAACCTCGCCACTGGGTTTCGGAGGGGCCTGGCTACCAGCCTCTTGCCTCAGGATTATGGCCCATACTAACTTTAAAGGAGCAGACAGACCGGCCGCACAGCTTAAATCTGTCTTTGCAATTGTATTTTGTTATGTGAGGGTACCCAGATAGCTTATTTTATTGTATTTGTGTATTCTGAGTGCCATTCACCTAATGATATGCACTCAGACTTGAGCTATCTGGGAATATGTTAAATGTCTGTGTTTGCTGTGGGGGTGTGACATTGTGTGTTTGGGTGGTGATTTCTGTCCTGTTGTCCCCACATGTGTATTGGCGATTTCCCTTTGTCTTGAGAGATAATTGGATTACTCCTCGGGTGTCTCCAGGGCAGAGAGGAGGAAACCATGATGCATTGTGGGGATGTATTGTGTCTGTGTATCCTGAATTGCTGCATATCTGTCCTGTGTCACAGTCTTCATTCTGGTCCCCTAGGGGCGTGTCCACCAGATGGGGACCTGCATAAATACGGGCGGGTAGCCCTCAATAAAGTGTTCCTGTTTTACCCTTTATCATGTTGAGGCTGATGTTTGGGTAACTGATCGACGCTGGGGATTGCTATACGCTGGGAGATTTGCTATACTCCCCTGGCTATAACTACTAGCTCTTTTAAGAGCTGTTCCTGCTCTCTGGTTTTAGGAGAGGTTCACCCACTGGAGCCTGGAGCCTTGTCGTAGGTCCAGGGTGGGTAGGAGACGGTGAGACCTCAACCAAGCTTCGGCGGTTTTTGGGGTCTGCAGTGCGTACGGTGTCAAGTGGAGTGCTTGGAGTCCTCGGAAAGCACTAGGAGCACCTATCAACGGAGGTACCCGGTCGGGGTGCTAGAAGATCCGTTACATTTGGTGGCAAGCAGTGGGATGGCGTCCTAGTGTGAGGAGAAGCAGCTCGGAGACACCGTTCGTGGATTTACTAAATTGAGGGCAACGCTAGTATCCGGACAGCGCCCCTGGCTATAGCAGGATGGAATCGGCTAGTCTTCAGACAGCGTTCTATGACGAGGAGGAGGAGGCAGCCGCAGACTACAGGGATGCAGACAGAAAGGAAGTCTGGTATGATGCCCTGGAAAATGCCCAGCGGCGGCGAGGTGAGAGTCTCCCCAGTTATGAGCAGCGGCTACAGTAGCGTGTGGCGATGCGGATGGGTCTCTTGGGAGAGCAGCCCCTGGATGACTGGGTAACAGAGCTCCAGAACCTGGTATGTAAGGAGCTTTGGCTAGAGGACGCTTACCAGGCCCTAAGGTGGCATGTCATTCAACATTCCCCCTGGATGGCTGAGCACGACAGACCCGAGGGTGAGGAGTTTGATGGACCGGGGTTACTATGGGATGCCTTGGAGGAGGACATTGATCTTGGCAGCATGGAGGAGTCTAGGTTTTGGGATATCTACGACTACCGGATGGGCATGCATGTTTATGCTGACGGAAGGGAGGTGAGCAAAGACATGACCCACCTGGTAACAAGGGAGTGGGAGCTGGAGCAGACCTACCAACACCTGCTCAGCTCCATTCATCCCCAACCTACTCTACAAGCAGAGCCAGATCTGCCCTCCTGCAAATAGGAAGACTTTCCGGCGATACCCCCTGCTTCCCTACCAACTCCCAAAGTAGGGAACTTCATCGACTGGTTCTGGGAAGACCTCCCGATGGCAGGTGGAGATGGGACCGAGGTCTCTCCACCGACCCTACAGAGATGCTGGACGGCCGGTTCAGATCCCCCACCAACCCTGCAGGAATGCCAGGAGGAGGAGGTAAGCGATTCCTCCTCTCCACAGCCGATCTGCAACAAGGTCCTGGGGATAGGATTCCCTGACCACATCCCAGTAGAAGAGCTGGCATCTGGGCAGAGTGCAGTCAACCTCTGCCCTCCCCTATCCTCTTCTCCAGAGCCGGACATCCCACAGGCTACCCCAGCGGAAGAGCTGGCATCAGGGCAGAGCGCAGTTGGGCTCTGCCCTCCCCTATCCTCTTATCCAGAGCCTGACTCCTCACAGGCTACCCCAGCAGAAGAGCTGGCATCTGGGCAGAGCGCAGTCAGCCTCTGCCCTCCTCTATCCTCTTATCCAGAGCCTGACTCCCCACAGGCTACCCCAGCAGAAGAGCTGGCATCTGGGCAGAGTGCAGTCAGCCTCTGCCCTCCTCTATCCTCTTATCCAGAGCCTGACTCCCCACAGGCTACCCCACCAGAAGAGCTGGCATCTGGGCAGAGTGCAGTCAGCCTCTGCCCTCCCCTATCCTCTTCTCCAGAGCCGGACATTCCACAGGCTACCCCAGCGGAAGAGCTGGCATCTGGGCAGAGCGCAGTTGGCCTCTGCCCTCCTCTATCCTCTTCTCCAGAGGCTGACTTTCCACAGGCTACCCGAGCGGAAGCGCTGGCATCTGGGCAGAGCACAGTCAGCCTCTGCCCTCCCCTATCCTCTTCTCCAGAGCCGGACTTCCCACAGGCTACCCCAGCGGAAGAGCTGGCATCGGGGCAGAGCACAGTCGGCCTCTGCCCACCAAGTACCTACAGCCCCAAGCTAGAGAGCAACAAGGAAGCAAGGAGTAGCAGATGCCCCCTCAACAGCTGGGGACATACAGAACAGAGCCAGGGCCCAAAATTCAACAGGTCCAGTATTGGGTTGTGGGTGGACTGCCAGACTAACTCAGATACCGACCGGCATGAGGTCAGGTATCTGGTTAGTCTTCCCTGGGAGGGGGAGATGTGTGGCGAAACCAACCTCGCCACTGGGTTTCGGAGGGGCCTGGCTACCAGCCTTTTGCCTCAGGATTATGGCCCATACTAACTTTAAAGGAGCAGACAGACCGGCCGCACAGCTTAAATCTGTTTTTGCAATTGTATTTTGTTATGTGAGGGTACCCAGATAGCTAATTTTATTGTATTTGTGTATTCTGAGTGCCATTCACCTAATGATATGCACTCAGACTTGAGCTATCTGGGAATACGTTAAATGTCTGTGTTTGCTGTGGGGGTGTGACATTGTGTGTTTGGGTGGTGATTTCTGTCCTGTTGTCCCCACATGTGTATTGGCGATTTTCCTTTGTCTTGAGAGATAATTGGATTACTCCTCGGGTGTCTCCAGGGCAGAGAGGAGGAAACCATGATGCATTGTGGGGATGTATTGTGTCTGTGTATCCTGAATTGCTGCATATCTGTCCTGTGTCACAGTCTTCATTCTGGTCCCCTAGGGGCGTGTCCACCAGATGGGGACCTGCATAAATACGGGCGGGTAGCCCTAAATAAAGTGTTCCTGTTTTACCCTTTATCATGTTGAGGCTGATGTTTGGGTAACTGATCGACGCTGGGGATTGCTATACGCTGAGAGATTTGCTATACTCCCCTGGCTATAACTACTAGCTCTTTTAAGAGCTGTTCCTGCTCTCTGGTTTTAGGAGAGGTTCACCCACTGGAGCCTGGAGCCTTGTCGTAGGTCCAGGGTAGGTAAGAGACGGTGAGACCTCAACCAAGCTTCGGCGGTTTTTGGGGTCTGCAGTGCGTACGGTGTCAAGTGGAGTGCTTGGAGTCCTCGGAAAGCACTAGGAGCAGCTATCAATGGAGGTACCCGGTCGGGGTGCTAGGAGATCCGTTACACGTACTTTATTACAAGGAGAACATTCTGCAGAGGTGTATTGTGTTGAGTTTAGGAGATGGGCTACGGAGTCTGGGTGGAATGACCCCACGCTTCGTAGTCAGTTTTGTCAGGGGTTGTCTGAGAGATTAAAAGATGCCCTCGCTTTTCATGAGTATCCGGATACATTGGAGAATGCTATGTCTTTGGCAGTACGATTAAATAGACGCATTAGAGAGAGGTGTAAGGTCCCCTCCATGCGAGGGATCCCTTCTGTGAGTGGTTTCGTCCCACCAGTTCCCCAGAGTATTATGACATGTAATTCTGGGGTAGGGGAGGAACCTTTGCAGCTGGGTCAGGTGTTGTTCCGTTCTGGTAATAGGAACTTTTATGAGGTTGCATAAGCTATGTTATTACTGTGGAGAAAGTGGTCATTTTATTTATGCTTGTCCTTTTGTTAAATCGCGTGTTGATGATAAAGAACCACAAAGAGGTTTACATAAAGAGAAAAAAAAAACATCCTTGACTCTTGGTAGTGTGAATGGACTGCCGGAGCAAACAAGTATGCAATCTCCCTGCAATACTCGTTTTCTCCTTCCAGCTATGGTGGCTCTAGACTCAAGAAAATGTAATTTTGAAGTATTCCTTGATTGTGGTGCTGGGGTAAACCTTATTGATTATCTTTTTCTTCAAAATCTGGGCCTATGTACTTGCACCTTAGAAAGAGAGATTCCGGTGTTCACAATCGATTCTTCCCCTCTTTCTCAAAGGAGTCTCACTCATATTGCTCATGGAATTCAGTTAAGGGTGGGTGATTCACATGTTGAGATCATCTCTTGTTTTGTCAAGAAGGATTTGCCCGCTCCTATGGTCTTAGGGTTACCGTGGTTGATAAAACATAACCCTACTATAGATTGGCAGGCAAGGCAGATCATTGGTTGGAGTGAATTTTGTTCGGACAATTGTCTTAGTGTCTCTATCTCTGGGGGTCTACTACGGTTTTACCCCAGTATCTCTCAGATTTTGCGGATGTATTTTCGGAAGGTGGGGCTCAGGAATTGCCTCCTCATCGTGAATATGATTGCCCGGTTAATCTCATCCCAGGAGCTAAGTTGCCAAAGTCTCGGCTATACAATCTTTTGTCAACCCGAAAGAGAGGTCATGCGGAAGTATATTGCCGAGAGTTTGGCAAAGGGTCATATTAGGCCATCTAAATCTCCGGTCGCAGTTGTGTTATTCTTTGTTAAGAAAAAGGATGGATCGCTTAGACCCTGTTTGGATTTCCGGGAATTGAACCGCATTACGGTCCGTGATCTGTATCCCCTTACCTTGATCTCTGACCTTTTTGATCAAATTGTTAGAGCCAAGGTGTTCTCCAAGGTAGATTTAAGAGGGGCTTACAATCTGATCAGAATCAAGGAGGGGGATGAGTGAAAAACGGCCTTTAACACACACGGGGGTCATTTCGAGAATCTGGTTATGCCTTTTGGGTTAACTAACGCGCCAGCAGTGTTTCAGCGATTTGTCAATGACATTTTCCATCATTTTGTGGGAAGGTTCGTTGTAATTTAACTTGGATGACATTCTAATTTAGGCTGGGTTCACACGAGCGTGTCCGGAATAGTTCCGGATGCGTCCCGGTGTGTTGCGGCAAACCCGCGCGAGTAGGAATGCAATTGCAGTCAGTTTTGACTGCGATTGCGTTCCGATGTTCAGTTTTTATCGCGCGGGTGCAATGTGTTTTGCACGCGAGTGATAAAAAACCGACTGTGGTACCCAGACCCGAACTTCTTCACAGAAGTTCAGGTTTGGGTTCGGTGTTGTGTAGATGTTATTATTTTCCCTTATAACATGGTTATAAGGGAAAATAATAGCATTCTGAAAACAGAATGCTTAGTAGGTGATCAATTGAGGGTTAAAAAAAATAAAAAAAATAAACTCACCTTCTCCTCTTGCGGTGATGTACCATGTGATTGGAGCATGTGATCTGACGTCACCAAAGGTCCTTTAGCCCATAGTTCATCTTTTGAGAAGTAAAGAAGAGACAGGGAGCTACGCGAACAAGAGGAGAAGGTGAGTTAATTTTTTTATTTTTTTTTAACCCTCAATTGATCACCTACTAAGCATTCTGTATTCAGAATGCTATTATTTTGCCTTATAACCATGTTATAAGGGAAAATAATACAGTTTATAGCAACCATGCATGAAAATCGCACCGCATCCGCACTTGCTTGCGGATGCTTGCGATTTTCACGCAACCCCATTCACTTCTATGGGGCCTGCGTTGCGTGAATATAGAGCATGCTGCGATTTTCACGCAACGCATAAGTGATGCGTGAAAATCATCGCTCATGTGCACAGCCCCATAGAAATGAATGGGTCCAGATTCAGTGCGGGTGCAATGTGTTCACCTACCGCATTGCACCCGCGCGGAAATCTCGCCCGTGTGAACGCAGCCTTACTCTCCTGATCTGAAGACTCATCAGGATCACGTGAGACAGTTTTTGTCGATCCTTCGGGAAAATAAATTGTATGCTAAATTGGATAAATGTGTGTTTACTGTTCAGGAGCTTCCGTTTCTGGGTTACCTGCTTTCTGACTCTGGTTTTCGTATGGACCCGAAAAGGTCCAGGCGGTTCTGGGATGGGACCGACCGGAGAATCAGAAAGCTTTGATGCGGTTTTTGGGGTTTACCAATTATTATAGAAAATTTATCTTGAACTACTTTACCATTGTAAGACCCCTGACTGATATGACTAAGAAAGGCGTCAACTTCTCTGTCTGGTCGGATGAGGCATTGCAGGCCTTTTCAGCTATTAAGGAATGTTTTGCATCTGCTCCCATTCTGATGCAGCCCGATGTGTCTCAGCCATTCGTGGTAGAGGTGGATGCATCAGAGGTGGGGCTTGGAGCATTGTTGTCGCAGGGTTCATCTCCTGGCAGGTGGCGTCCGTGTGCTTTTTTTTCCAAGAAGCTCTCGGTCGCCGAGAGGAATTATGATGTAGGAGATAGGGAATTGCTGGCCATCAAATTGGCCTTTGAGGAATGGCATCACTGGTTGGAGGGGGCGTCTCATCCCGTTATGGAATATACTGATCATAAGAACTTGTCTTACCTGCAAACTGCCAAGCGTCTGAATCCTAGACAGGCTAGATGGTCACTGTTCTTTACTAGGTTCAACTTTGTGGTTACTTTTCGCTCGGGGGTTAAAAACATCAAGGCGGATGCACTGTCCTGGGGAAGGTGATTCAGAGGATCCTGCTCCGATTTTGGCTGTTTCTGCTCTGTACCCCGAGTTGGAGATGGAGGTATTGGGAGCCCAGGAGGAGGCTCCGGATTCTTGTCCCCCAGGTAGGTTGTTTGTTCCTGCTGGATTGCGATACAAGGTATTCAAGGAACATCACGATACTGTCCTTGCAGGACATCCTGGTGGCAAGTCCACCTTTGATCTGATTTCCCGGAGGTTCTGGTGGCCCGGGTTACGTAAGAGTGTTGAGGATTACGTAGCAGCTTGTGAGACCTCTGCACGGGCAAAGGTTGCTCACACTCGACCTTCTGGTTCACTTCTTCTTTTGTCTATCCCATCTCGTCCTTGGACGCACTTGTCTATGGACTTTATTACTGATCTGCCGAGTTCCTCTGGGAAAACTGTGATTTTGTTGGTTGTTGACCGTTTCAGTAAAATGGCTCACTTTGTATCGTTAGCTAGTCTGCCCAATGCTAAGACTCTTGCTCAGGTTTTTGAGGATAACATCGTGAAATTACATGGCATTCCCTCGGATGTGGTTTCTGATAGGGGCACGCAGTTTGTTTCCAGATTTTGGAGGGCGTTCTGCTCTCGTCTTGGTATCCAACTTTCGTTCTCTTCGGCTTTTCATCTGCAGTCGAATGGACAGACAGAGCGTACTAATCAAAACCTGGAGACCTACTTGAGGTGCTTTGTGGCTGAAAACCAGGAGGACTGGTCCTCATTCTTATCACTAGCAGAGTTTGCTTTGAATAACCGTAGGCAGGAGTCCACGGGTTTGTTGCCATTATTTTCGGCATACGGTTTTCATCCTCAGTTTGGTACTTTTTCTGAGACTGGTTCCTCTGGGATGCCAGAGAAGGAGAGATTTTCTTCTGCCTTGTCCTCTACCTGGTGGAAGATTCAAGTGAATTTGGAGAGGATGGGTGAGAGGTACAAGCGAATGGCTGACAAGAGACGTATAACTGGTCCGGACCTGTGTGTGGGTGATCTGGTGTGGTTATCTACTAAAAATATTAAACTGAAAGTACCATCTTGTAAACTGGGTCCAAGATTTATTGGACCTTACAAAATATCTGCGGTGATCAATCTAGTAGCGTTTCGTCTGGATCTTCCGCAGATCTGGAGGATCCATGATGTGTTCCACAGGTCTTTACTTAAGAAATATGTGAAACCAGTGGAACCATCGCCATTGCCTCCTCCCCCTGTTCTGGTTGATGGAGATTTAGAGTTTGAGATCTCTAGGGTTCTTGACTCACAGGTTCTTCGGGGTTCCCTTCAGTACCTGGTACACTGGAGGGGATACGGCCCTGAGGAGAGGATGTGGGTTCCGGCTGTGGATGTTAGTGCCAGCCGACTGGTGAGGGCTTTTCACAGATCCCACCCGGATAAAGTTGGGCTGGGGTGTCCGGAGGTCACCCGTAAAAGTGGGGGTACTGTCATGCCCTGCTCAGGTTATGTGCGGAGGTCTGCCAGGTTAGCAGCATGTGTGTAGTTTTTTGTTTTTGTTTTGAAGTTGAGCTGTATCTGCCTCCCTTCAGGTGCACTGGGTGGGGTCGTTTGTATGAGTTTAAATTACGCGCCTTCCCAGTGTCCTGTGTGGGTTATACAGTAGGTGAACCCGATTTTGTGTCAATCTCGCCGTATTTCTCGGCGAGATTGAGCACATACGAGCCCCATCGCGGGAGCCAGCGCCGAGCTGGCTTGCCGCGATGGAGAGCAAGCGCGTCATAGAAGAGGCGGGAGATCCGACTTGGATTCCCGCCAATTCTACACGTGTGCGGCGTTTGTTATGAATCCTGAGGGGGAAGTCCCCGCCGGATTTTAAATAAAAATCCGGCCTGGGTCCCGCCCTCAGGAGCATACCGGGCCCTTAGGTCTGTTATGGGTTGTAAGGAGAGCCCCCCCTACGCCGAAAAAAACGGCGTAGGGGGTCCCCCTACAATCCATACCAGACCCGTATCCAAAGCACGCTACCCGGCCAGCCAGGAAGGGAGTGGGGACGAGCGAGCGCCCCCCCCCCCCTCCTGAGCCGTACCAGGCTGCATGCCCTCAACATGGGGGGTTGGGTGCTCTGGGGCAGGGGGCGCACTGCGGCCCCCCCACCTCAGAGCACCCTGTCCCCATGTTGATGAGGACAGGGCCCCTTCCCGACAACCCTGGCCGTTGGTTGTCGGGGTATGCGGGCGGGAGGCTTAACGGAATCTGGGAGCCCCCTTTAATAAGGGGGGCCCCCAGATACCGGCCCCCCACCCTAAGTGAATGAGTATGGGGTACATCGTACCCCTACCCATTCACCTGCAAGAAAAGTGGTAAAAACACAAATAAACCACACAGTGTATTAAAATATTTTATTTTTCTGCTCCGGAGGCCGCCCCCTGTCTTCTTTATTAGCTCTTTTACCATGGGGGGCTCTTCTTCTTCCGATATCCCGACGGGTCTTCTCCGCTATCCGGGGGGGGTCTTCTCAACTCTCCGGGGTTCTCCTTCTGTCTTCTCCTTCTGTCTTGTTGTCTCCTTCTGTCTTCTGTCTCCGGGGGGGGCTCTTCTTCTTCCGATATCCCGACGGGTCTTCTCCGCTATCCGGGGGGGTCTTCTCAACTCTTCGGGGTTCTCCTTCTGTCTTCTCCTTCTGTTCTTCTTCTGTCTTCTCCTTCCTTCTTGTTGTCTCGGCGCACCCCGGTTCTTCGTCTCGCGAGACTCGGCGCACCCCGATTCTTCTCTCTGTTGTTGACTCGGCGCACCCCGGTTCTTCGTCTCGCGAGACTCGGCGCACCCCGATTCTTCGTCTCGCGAGAACCGGGGTGCGCCGAGTCAACAACAGAGAGAAGAATCGGGGTGCGCCGAGTCTCGCGAGACGAAGAACCGGGGTGCGCCGAGACAACAAGAAGGAAGGAGAAGACAGAAGAAGAACAGAAGGAGAAGACAGAAGGAGAACCCCGAAGAGTTGAGAAGACCCCCCCGGATAGCGGAGAAGACCCGTCGGGATATCGGAAGAAGAAGAGCCCCCCCCAGAGACAGAAGACAGAAGGAGACAACAAGACAGAAGGAGAAGACAGAAGGAGAACCCCGGAGAGTTGAGAAGACCCCCCCGGATAGCGGAGAAGACCCGTCGGGATATCGGAAGAAGAAGAGCCCCCCCCGGAGACAGAAGACAGAAGGAGACAACAAGACAGAAGGAGAAGACAGAAGGAGAACCCCGGAGAGTTGAGAAGACCCCCCCCGGATAGCGGAGAAGACCCGTCGGGATATCGGAAGAAGAAGAGCCCCCCCTGGTAAAAGAGCTAATAAAGAAGACAGGGGGCGGCCTCCGGAGCAGAAAAATAAAATATTTTAATACACTGTGTGGTTTATTTGTGTTTTTACCACTTTTCTTGCAGGTGAATGGGTAGGGGTACGATGTACCCCATACTCATTCACTTAGGGTGGGGGGGCCGGTATCTGGGGGCCCCCCTTATTAAAGGGGGCTCCCAGATTCCGATAAGCCTCCCGCCCGCATACCCCGACAACCAACGGCCAGGGTTGTCGGGAAGGGGCCCTGTCCTCATCAACATGGGGACAGGGTGCTCTGAGGTGGGGGGGCCGCAGTGCGCCCCCTGCCCCAGAGCACCCAACCCCCCATGTTGAGGGCATGCAGCCTGGTACGGCTCAGGAGGGGGGGGGGCGCTCGCTCGTCCCCACTCCCTTCCTGGCTGGCCGGGTAGCGTGCTTTGGATACGGGTCTGGTATGGATTGTAGGGGGACCCCCTACGCCGTTTTTTTCGGCGTAGGGGGGGCTCTCCTTACAACCCATAACAGACCTAAGGGCCCGGTATGCTCCTGAGGGCGGGACCCAGGCCGGATTTTTATTTAAAATCCGGCGGGGACTTCCCCCTCAGGATTCATAACAAACGCCGCACACGTGTAGAATTGGCGGGAATCCAAGTCGGATCTCCCGCCTCTTCTATGACGCGCTTGCTGGGATGTGCTGTCGCTATCCCAGTGAGTGCGAGATCTCGGCACCACGTCGCCGAGTATCAGCGCGACGCTGTCGTGCTGAAAACACAATGTCACAAACACCTACTGTAGCTTCTATCTTGCTCAGTGGAAGGAAGGAAGGAAGGAAGGAAGGAAGGAAGGAAGGAAGGAAGGAAAGAAGGATTTGCTGTATCTGCTCTGTGACAAGATAAGTTGGTTTTGTTTTCTTGTGTGTGTTCTGTCTAGGCTGTTAGAGAGACGCCTGCCTCCTCCTTAGGGTCTGAACCTGGGCACAGTAGTCTAGGGAGAGCTGGTAGGGATTTGTAAGGAGGTGACCTTTATCCCCAGCTTATGGCCTAGACACTTGTTTGTGGATTTCTGTTGTATCTTGTATCCTGTCCAGTGTGACAGCTACTGTTTATTGGGACAAGGTTAGAAGAGTCTGGGTATTTATAAAGCATTGAAATTTTCATCATCTGCCTGGACTTTCCTAATGATGATTGTGAACAAGCCTTAACCCTAACAGGCTATTGAAATAGGGCCTTTCACCGGTCCTTACATTACCATATAAGTACCTGGCAGGGTAGGGCATATTGATGTGATACCGTTTTATTTTTTTATTTTTTTATGTGGGCTGCGCCGTTCTTCCACTGTGCCCCCATTCTGGTTTCCTGCCCTGTATGTAAATCCATACCCTCGGTAAAGAGAGGAGGAGATGGCCGTGTTTCTCCCTGGCTGTGAGCTGCCCAATCGCAGCAAAAAGCGTCACAGCCAGAGAGAAGGTGAGCTTTTTTTCTCCCTGGTTGTGACACGCTCTGCTGCAATTGGGCAGCTCACAGCCAGGGAGAAACATGGCCGTCTCCTCCTCCCTGTATCGATGGTAAGGATTTACCTACAGGATGGGAATCCAGACCGGGAGGGGGGAGCAGCGGGGGAATGGAGCAGCGCATAGAAAAAAATAAAAGCCATATCACATCTCATCAATATGCCCTACACTGCCAGGTACTTACATGGTAATGTCAGGAATCTCAGAGCTCAAATCTCCTTGGTTCCCATACTTTTTCAAGGTACTTCTTTCCTTTTTTCACTCTAAAATTGTACAAAACCAAAATAATGCACATAATAATATCGCTTAAATTATTGAGAAGTGTGTCTCATCTTTAACATTATGCCATTTGGCTTAGCTGTTCACAGTAATAGTAGTTTTGACCAGGGGTTTCCAAACATTTGCATGCCACTGTATTATTAATATTTCATTACTGATTTGTTAAATGCATATTCACTTACACAGGAATTTAGGAAAGTTAAAAAAATGTACAGAACTCATGCAAGCATTGAGTTATCTTCAGTGTTTATCTGCATGTACTGGTAGTGCAGCGTAATTACAGCTGGTCCACCCTTTCAAGTAAAAGAATCTGTAATTATATTGCACTGCCTCAGGTTCCATTAGTTTGTACTCCTCAAGGGGACTGGAGTACACTTGCAACTTGCTCCAGCCACAAAACATCTGACCACCCCTTGGCAAATTCAAACTGCCGCGGATGGCACAGACCAACCTAAAGATACAGCAGATATGTCTTAATTTTGGCTTAAATGCCTACTTCACTGAAAAAAAGGTGAAATCACTCTTTTCTGGAGCAATGCACATGATACTATACATTATCCCCTATTTGTTGGCTTACAAAACGCAAGAATTTTGTGGCAAAATTTTGGTGCATTTTTTTCTGCACGTTGCAATGTAAGCCATACCCCTGTCCAATAGGCCACACCCCTTTCACCAATAGGTCATATGTCCATGTCAGACAAGTCGAAAAAGTGTCTAAATAAATGTAGTGTAAAGCATGTACATCAGTGTTTTTGGATCAAAATAAAACAGAACTCTGGCACATTTTGATTAGTAAATCTTCCCTATTTGTATAGTGAGATAGCTCTAGTGAGCATGATTATATGATTGCATAATTGCACAAGCTACTTGAATTCCTTTATTATTTGGCATGGTACATTGGTGTCTAGTTTTGTTTGTTGCCATTTCAATCCCTTTGAAAGTACTTTACTGGACTGTGTCCTGATTGGAGACAATAACACATATTCTATTAGGCGCTGGAGTGAAGGATGCCTCTGGCTGAAATGTAATAGTACAGATCAATCACTTGTATTGAGTTATGATATAAGCTTACAATTATTTCTCTTTGATATTTGATTTTCCCCTCTCATTACTGAGGTAAGAGTCTCTGCTCCGCTTCAGTTAAGTTTTAGTTTTGTGCTAGCTATACACTGTGTGCAGAATTATTAGGCAAATTAGTATTTTGACCACATCATCCTCTTTATGCATGTTGTCTTACTCCAAGCTGTATAGGCTCGAAAGCCTACTACCAATTAAGCATATTAGGTGATGTGCATCTCTGTAATGAGAAGGGGTGTGGTCTAATGACATCAACACCCTATATTAGGTGTGCATAATTATTAGGCAACTTCCTTTCCTTTGGCAAAATGGGTCAAAAGAAGGACTTGACAGGCTCAGAAAAGTCAAAAATAGTGAGATATCTTGCAGAGGGATGCAGCACTCTTAAAATTGCAAAGCTTCTGAAGCGTGATCATCGAACAATCAAGCGTTTCATTCAAAATAGTCAACAGGGTCGCAAGAAGCGTGTGGAAAAACCAAGGCGCAAAATAACTGCCCATGAACTGAGAAAAGTCAAGCGTGCAGCTGCCAAGATGCCACTTGCCACCAGTTTGGCCATATTTCAGAGCTGCAACATCACTGGAGTGCCCAAAAGCACAAGGTGTGCAATACTCAGAGACATGGCCAAGGTAAGAAAGGCTGAAAGACGACCACCACTGAACAAGACACACAAGCTGAAACGTCAAGACTGGGCCAAGAAATATCTCAAGACTGATTTTGCTAAGGTTTTATGGACTGATGAAATGAGAGTGAGTCTTGATGGGCCAGATGGATGGGCCCGTGGCTGGATTGGTAAAGGGCAGAGAGCTCCAGTCCGACTCAGACGCCAGCAAGGTGGAGGTGGAGTACTGGTTTGGGCTGGTATCATCAAAGATGAGCTTGTGGGGCCTTTTCGGGTTGAGGATGGAGTCAAGCTCAACTCCCAGTCCTACTGCCAGTTTCTGGAAGACACCTTCTTCAAGCAGTGGTACAGGAAGAAGTCTGCATCCTTCAAGAAAAACATGATTTTCATGCAGGACAATGCTCCATCACACGCGTCCAAGTACTCCAGAGCGTGGCTGGCAAGAAAGGGTATAAAAGAAGAAAATCTAATGACATGGCCTCCTTGTTCACCTGATCTGAACCCCATTGAGAACCTGTGGTCCATCATCAAATGTGAGATTTACAAGGAGGGAAAACAGTACACCTCTCTGAACAGTGTCTGGGAGGCTGTGGTTGCTGCTGCACGCAATGTTGATGGTGAAAAGATCAAAACACTGACAGAATCCATGGATGGCAGGCTTTTGAGTGTCCTTGCAAAGAAAGGTGGCTATATTGGTCACTGATTAGTTTTTGTTTTGTTTTTGAATGTCAGAAATGTATATTTGTGAATGTTGAGATGTTATATTGGTTTCACTGGTAAAAATAAATAATTGAAATGGGTATATATTTGTTTTTTGTTAAGTTGCCTAATAATTATGCACAGTAATAGTCACCTGCACACACAGATATCCCCCTAAAATAGCTAAAACTAAAAACAAACTAAAAACTACTTCCAAAAATATTCAGCTTTGATATTAATGAGTTTTTGGGGTTCATTGAGAACATGGTTGTTGTTCAATAATAAAATTAATCCTCAAAAATACAACTTGCCTAATAATTCTGCACTCCCTGTAATACTTTCTGCAGAACAATTACTAGTGAAAAACTTGGCAAACCCTTCATATGTCCTAATTGAGCCTATGTCAGGGCGTTTTCTTAGTGAGACAGTAGGGCAGATTTACTAATACTGTAGATAATGTAAACTGAGGGGGCACCAGGAAAGTGGAGGGATTTCACCTGTTTTGTTGGTGGAGTAGGCTTTTTTGTTCTGCGCTCCCTGCCTTCCAAGAGCCATAACTTTTTTATTTCTCTGTTGACATAGCCGTATGAGGGCTTGTTTTTGCAGTTGTACTTCCCAACGCCACCATATTGCATATAATGTAGTGGGAAGTGGGAAAAAAATTCCAAAGGTGGAGGAATTGGAAAAAACAAACAAACACAATTTTGCCACAGTTTTACATTTATTTATTTTTTTACGGTGTTCGTTATTCAGTAAAACTGACTTGTGATCTTTATTCTCCAGGTCAGTACCACACATGTATAGTTTTTCTGGCATTTTTATACAAAAATAAAAAATTAAAAAATTTTTGTAGTTATGTTGCGGATCATGTATGAGGGATAATTTTTTGCGGGATGATCTGTACTTTTCATTGATACAATTCGGGGGTGTACAACTTTTTGATCACTTTAATTTTTTGTGGGAGGAAAAGCAACCAAAAAATGGTGAATTGGCCATTTTGACACTTTTTTTGTTGGGCCTTTTTCCAAATGGGATTAATACTTTTATATTTTTATGGTACAGGCGTTTTTGCTTGCGGCGATACCCATGATTGTATTTTTCTATTTTATTTATTTTTTTATTCTCATTTTGGAGAAAAAGGGGTTATTTGAATTTGTACATTCTTTATATATATTATTTTATATTCTTATTTTTTTTGTTACAATTTTTTATAGTTCCCATAGGGGAACTATAGCAAGCAATCATTAGATTACTATTGTCAGAGACTCCAATGCACTAGCATTGGAGTCTATGATGATTTTACTAGTTTCAACACTGCACAGCAGCCTCCTGTCATTCACTATGACATGGACTGCCACACATAAGCTCCAACTCCTTCGATCGCCACATGGGGGAGCTGGAGCATTACAGAAACCGAGCGCTTCTTGTATTTAGCATGCTCATATGCTGTGATCAGGTTTGACCACGGCATCTGAGAGTTTAAATGTCTGAGATCGGCATTACCGCCGTTCACAGACATTAGCCACTGGTGCCTGCTGTATGAAACAGCGGAGCGGGCACCATCTTTAAAGACCCGACATGTGGTGTACTATTACTTCACATGTCGGGAAAGGGTTAAGGTGGTTTGTGCCATGGCCAGAATTCTGCATTTACTAACTAGGACAACTAAATTATTTAGCCGGATTTAACATTGGAACTTTTTGACATAAAGTTGACAATTAGCTGCAGGTGTATTCCAGTGCCCTGGTGGCATACAAACTGATGAAACCTTTGTAATAAATATTATATATATCAAAAGAAATAAAGGAAGACCCACATATTCTGTCACAAATATAAAAAAAACTTTATTAGTAAATATACCAAGCTTCTAAAAACTGTATGTTAAAAATGCAGTGGACCTAGACAGAGAAAACACGGGATTGGGTCTGACCTGACTGAATTAATAATGTGCATGGTGCAAAACATAATTGAACAGTCTAGTGAAAAAGACATATGTACCCTCATGTAACAGAAAAATAATAAAAAGCAATAATGCATATAACAATTGTACGGACCGCAATGTAGCTGTCAGCCCCAACATGTGTTTCGCTTTTGCTTCTTCTGGGGGGGTGGATTGCAGAAAATCCCTACTCTTTCTGTACCTCACCACCAATTACTGCATTGCAACACAGCCTGAACAATCAACATATTATAGAAATGTGATCACCCTCATGGACCCTATTGTGAAGTATCATACCCTAGTTCAGGGATCAGCAACCTTTGGCACTGTAGCTGCTGTGAAAGTACAATAGCTCCCATAGAAATGAGTGGGGCATTATGGGAGTTGTAGTTTCAGAACAGCTGGAGTGCCAAAGGTTCCTGATCCTTGCCTTAGTTGTTCCAAAGGTTCCAGATCCTAGCTAAATCGTCTCTAAAGCAGTAAAGGAAAACTCATTCTGTGACATACATTGCGTGCCAATGGGTTCCACTGAGCGAACATCTGGCATAAATCACATAATGAGCAAACCAATGATGATATCCTAGTGCAATAGTGTGGTAAGTAAACCAAAATCTATATGGGAGGAAATAAACACACCCCAGCAATACGCGGTAATGATAAACCTGGAGTGAAACTAATTAACATAGCAAACCATGGCTGTGTTCCCACCAGAGCTTCTTTAACCATAGGGTGAATCATGCACTTATCCTAGCTGGGAGCCCCCAGCGGCAGCAACACTGTGAACTGGATCCGCTTGTTCAGCATGCGAATACAATTAAATCTATGGCAGAGCAGAAAGCCGTTGGCTCCTTGTCCCGCTATTCTATGTAATGAGACATTTTCTCTCCCACCTCACACACTGGCGGACAGTGCTGCCACCCAGGGAATGCGGCATAAGTGAACAGCACTCAATGGCTGGGGCCTTGGGTTGTCATAGAGACAAGGACAAACGGGCATAGGAAGGAAAGGACAGGGATAGGTATATATTGCCACTAGGTAATATCTCCCACCGTACTTGACAGCAAAATGGGTGGAACAGCATCATGAGTTGGAAGCATGGAGGACACAGGCAGCAGGCTGTAGGGATGGATGTAAGCAAGGCTCATTAGTAGTATAGGGTGATACACCTCATCAAATCAAGTGACAGGTCAACACGCCCCTTTCCCCACCCATAACCCCGCCCACTCCACCCACAGCCTCTTCCAAACCATGCCTTAATACTGACCCAAACCACGTCTAAACACCGCCCATTCAACACCCCCTTATTCTGTTAGATCTGATATTGCATCAGAAATTCTATTAAGTTTTAATATCTTTAAAAATAAAATGATATTAAGCTTGTATTAACCTCTTACTAAGCCATTATAAAAGCCAATATAAATAACGACAACGGCTAATTGATTAGTCTAGCTTCCTAAAGTTAAAGGACCTGATGTCATACCTCCCATTCAAAGCCCCTTTTATTCTGTTAGATCTGATATTACATCAGTAATTTAATTAAGTTTTAATGTCTTTAAAAATTAAATGATATTAAGCTTGTATTAACCTCTTACTAAGCCATTATAAAAGTCATGATAAATATTGACAATGTCTAATTGAGCCGTCTATCTTCCTGAAACTAAAGGACCTTTGATGATATCACCACAGGTCCTGGAAGGTGAACTGACACAGTCCCTTTGTTAGTGGACATGCGATGTATGAAATTTAGTTTAATTATATACAATTGTATACATAATTGTTTCATGCGCTTTGTTACAAAGGAGCATACAACACGATCATTCAAAAGACATTCTTCTAGAGATACAATGTAAGATATACCGTATTTTTCGCCCTATAAGATGCACCGGCCCATAAGACGCACCTAGGTTTTGAGGAGGAAAATAAGAAAAAAAAAATTTTTAACCAAAAGGTGTGCTTTTAGTGGGTTTGAACTAATGGCGGTCTGTGCATAACACTATTATGGGGGATCTGTGGATGATGCACAGTTATGGGATGGGGGATTTGTGGATGGCACTGTTATGTGGGGGATCTGTGGATCGCACTGTTATGGGGGGAGCTGTGGATGGCATTATGATGGGGGGGTCTGTGGATGGCATTATGATGGTGGGGGGATCTATGGATGGCATTATGATGGTGGGGGGATCTGTGGATGGCATTATGATGGGGGGGATCTGTGGATGGCACTGTTATGGGGTGGTGGATCTGTGGATGACACTGCTATATGTGTCATCCACAGATCCCCCCTTAACAGTCCCATCCACAGATCCCCCATCATAATGCCATTCACAGACCTCCCCATCATTACCCCATTCACAGATTCCTAGGGAGGAACTGTAGTAGGCGGGGAGAGCGGCAGGGCCGTGCAGGCACTGTACTCTGGCCCCTCAGCTCAGTATGTACTGTATTATACGTAGTGTTAATCATCAGATCTAAACTAAATAATAATGATGCGCTCCCCCTGCTCCCCACGTGCTTACCGGTACATGTCACGCTCCTGTAGTAAGCACTAGCAGCTAGCAGGCAGGCCGGGCGTCCGTAACTCGCTGAGGTCACGTGCCTGCTCCGCCTACTTCATTCATAAAGTCATTCGGGTATATTATAATTAAAATCCAGTGATTTCCCCGGTGATACGAATTGTCCATATTTACAATATAGGCCGCTGGATGGTCAATGATTTTATTTTCCGGTAATATATCGCACGGAAATACACATTTAAATATGCGGTGGGCGTGAAAGTCGGCTTTGATAACGCAGGTAATTTCATAATTATTTATTTTTATTGAAAATCATATAAAACCTCCCTTATAATAATAATAATAAAATGTATTTATATAGTGCCACCATATTCCGCAGCGCTTTACAAATTCATAGGGTTCATGTACAAAACAAAAGTAATTGGCTAATATGCAACTGAAACACTAGGAGTCAGGGCCCTGCTCGCAAGAGCTTGCAATCTATGAGGAATTGGGGGTGACACATAAGGTAGTTGATTGTGATAAGTAGGATTTGAGCCATTATTGAACTGACAGGAGTGGTGCCGGCCAATCTGCTTCAGGTTTGGGACTACTAGAGGATCGAGTTTAGGCCAGAGGAGTTGGTGGGGGAAAGGTTTAGTCTGGAAAAAGTCATTTTAGGTAGCTTGATAAGCCAACAGACCATCAAGTAATTTTTTATATTCCAAAGTGGGGTTGTTTTTTAACTTTTTGTAAAGGGGAAGAACAAGCCCAAAAACAAAGAAAAGCAAGGAGACATAAGAGGGATTTTCAATTTGAGTAGTCACGTGTTAACGGAAGACGAAAAAAGTGTTCTCAACAAAGGATTAAAATATGCACCGAGCCAAAGAGTGAATAAATTTGAGATGTTTTTAGACATACACAAGTTTATTCGAAAAATAAATATGGCGAAGTACTGGATGAATAACCCGGCCCCACAGAATAAAAAGGTAGAAGAAAGGGATGAAATTGTGCATACAAACTAAAAACCGTAACAATGAGTAGAAGCGTTCAAAACAGGCCTACTGAAGGAATTAGAAGAAATGGACACGAGTAAGATAACATAGAATTTAACTTTTGGTGAAAGGAAGGCCCTAAGAGATCTGGAGCAAAATCCACACCTAATAATCAAGCCCGCTGATAAAGGGGGTGGGGTGGTTATAATGAATAGTGACAAATATGAATCTGAAATGTTGAAGCTGGTATCTGATGATATCACATACAAAAAGTAAAAAAACAACCCCACTTTGGAATATAAAAAATTACTTGATGGTCTGTTGAGTGATGGCCTTAAAAAAGGGATATTAAATAAGAAGGAGTTTGATTACTTAACTGTTTCCTACCCTATTGTGCCTGTGATATATCATCTGCCAAAGGTGCATAAAAGCCTCATTGATCCCCCGGGGAGGCCGATAGTCTCGGGGTTAAATTCCCTGACATGCAAAATTACGGAATACATAGACTTCTACCTACAGGGATATGTAACCAAAAACCCCTCACACCTGAAGGATACTGAATCGGTAATACAGTTGATGAAAGATCTGAGCCCGCCCACTCCAAATACATGGATGGCCACAGTTGATATGGCATCGCTGTATACAGTGATCCCTAAAGATCTCGGTATAGAAGCGGTAGCTAATAGGATCAAAAAAGACGCCAAAATTAGTGACCAACAGGGGGATTTTATTTTAAAATGTTTGGAGTATTGCCTCGAACATAACTATTTTTGGTTTCGGGATACCCACTACGTACAGTGCGTTGGTACGGCGATGGGGGCGAAATTCGCCCCCAGTTTCGCCAACATCTTTATGGGGTCATGGGAGGAGATCACCATCCTTCCCACACTAGGGGCGGATACCCCCAGGGGGAGGTTAATCGTCTGGAGGAGATACATCGACGACTGCCTCCTAGTGTGGGAAGGAGAGAAGATAGGACTTGAGACATTTATTCACCAGCTTGATGATAATAATTGGAACTTGCGGTTTGTGGGAGAAATTAGCAATGTTTCCATTAATTTTCTGGATTTGTGTATAAGGATAGAGGCGGGTAGCTTTAAGACCAGTTCCTTTTTTAAAGAGACGGATGTCAAGTCATATATTGACATGAAAAGTTGCCATTATCAACCATGGCTCAAAAACATACCAAAAGGGCAGTTCAAAAGAATGGCCCGAAACTGCACTACAGTGGAGGACTATAGATTACAATGTAAGGTGTTGAAAGATCGATTCCTTGAACGAGGTTATGAGGAAGAATGCCTGGATGCGTGCATCCAGAATGAAGAAAAGGAGAAAAAAGAAGAAAAGGGGAAAATAAAAGCGAAAAAGAGTGAGAAGGATTATAGATTTTCCTTTAAAACAAGATATTGCTCGATGTCCAACACTGTTAAAAAAGCAGTCAGGGACTTCCAGTTCCGGCGCGCACATGTAAGGAGGTGAGCAGAGAGAGCTCCGTCTCCCCAGACACTAACAGCGGGTGTTGCCGAGACCTGGGGCTTCATCACCCCGACTATACATCTCCCCATCATAGAGGGAGGTAAATGGAGAAGTTTATAGTGCGAAACGGCACCCCGCTGACCAGCTCGCCTCTCCCGCCGCGCGACCTAGGTGAACTCCAGAGAGGCAAGATGGCGGACGCTAGGAAGATGATTACTCGCTCGTCCTCACAAACTTCCCAGCCACAAGATGCGGAGGAGCTAATGCTCACACAGCTGGAAGGGGCTCAACAGGCTGGCGATTTAGAATCTTCTTGCAAAGAAATGGCCATAGAGGTAGCAAAATTATTGGCGCCAGATATAAAGGCCACCCTGGAAGCTACGATCTCCACCTCTCTAAAGCAACTGCAGGCCACAGTTAACCAGCACTCGGAGCAAGTGCAAGAACTTGAAAAAAGAATGGGCCTTGTGGAAGACGAGCTGGAGAGAGTTCATACCCAGCTCAGAGACATTACACATTCTAACAAAGCGCTCCGAGACAAAGTTGAGGACCTAGAAAACAGGTCCCGCAGAAGCAATATGCGTATACTCGGCTTACCGGAGAATATCCCGGCGCATCAACTATCTCGGATCTGCTCAGACGAGCTACCACAGGCACTGGGACTCCAGGCTCCAGCAACGGTCGAGAGAGCGCACAGAGTTGGTCCACCGCAAGATTCTGGTGAATCCGAACCGCAAAGGAGACCTAGAACGACCATAGTTAAGTACCTGAAGTACACAGACAAAGAGGCCGTCCTGTCCAAATATAGAAGACTCAAGCAGCCGCTCAAAATACGTGGCCATCAGATTTTAATCTTTGGGGACTATTCCATGGAGGTCTCCAAGAAAAGGAGAGCCTTCTCACAAATATGCACCCAGCTGGTGAATAAGAAAGTGAAGTTCGCCCTGATTTATCCGGCGGTTCTGAGAGTGTTCAGGGCGGATGGAGGAGTGGACACTTATCTTTCACCCTCGGACGCAGCAGATGCCCTGGAGAGCTGCAATATACCAAGGGACTTAGCCACAAGATCGCCTAACAGTGGAACTGAGTCGCCAAGAGAAGGGCGTTTCGATAAGGCAAGAAGCGCATGGTCTACCTGTAACATCTCCGAGACGAAGACGAAACCCTGCTTCCAGCCCGGACTGGGGATAACCGCAATGAGTTTTACCTAGTTAGCGGGGAACCTCTGATCTTCACTGTGGTTGGCGACTCACGTCTGTAAAGATCTTAGTAAGAAATCTATGGGGTTTTCTCTTTTCATGTGTTGATCGAGTCTAGTGGAGGGGAGGTTAGTAGGCGAGTTTAATATAATATAATATAATATAATATAATGTTTGCATTATGTCTGGGGGGAGGAGGTCGGAATTAGAAGAAGTGGTTGTAAGAAATGGACTCTGGGCTAGAAGCAGGCAGCAGTCTAACCCAGGTCGGTGCGAAAAAAGAGGAGTCTACAAAAAATTTGCTGCTCTGGTTCAGTGCTCTCAAAGTTCTAAGGGGAGAGAGCGTTTATATGTTTACTGGGGTTATGTTGGGAAGGGAGTTTATGTTTATTATGCCATCTAATTGCTTGATCTGCCATGTCATTAACGGGCTTTATGGGGGGTTGTACGCCGGGAACCGGCCTCTCAGAGGTGCTTCTTCATTACTAACATCATATATCCAGCTCAAATGATCAAATTGGTATCTTGGAATGTCAGAGGGCTGAGGTCCCCTCAAAAAAGAATAATGGTTCTGCGCCACCTTAAGAGATTGCAGGCTGATATAGCCTTGATTCAGGAGACGCACCTTGGGGAGACTGATTTTTGGCGGATGAAGCGCATGTGGGTGGGACAGGTATATGGATCTCCCTCAGACGGAAGAAAAGCAGGTGTGATGGTGTTAATCCATAAGAATCTTAGATGTGAGGTTCTATCGACAGATGGGGATGATAAAGGTAGACTTTTGAAACTCGACCTAGATACCGATGTAGGTAGGTTAACATTGTTTAATATATATGGACCTAATGCTATGCAAGCTAGTTTTTTTTCAGAACTGGAAATGAAAGTGACGCAGGAAAGTTGTGACAATATGGTAGTAATGGGAGACCTTAATGCAGTGCATAACATCCAGGAAGACTGCAGGAGAGTAGGGGCAGTTGATGTGCAGAGACGAGGAAATACTGTCCAGAGATTGACACTTAGCTCCTTTTTGCAATCCACTGCCCTGAAAGATGTTTGGAGACACCTAAACCCGACAGAGCGTGAGTTTACACATTTTTCGCCCGCTCATCAGTCATGGTCCAGAATAGATTATGCACTTGTCTCACCAGGACTGATGAGGAGGGTGAAGGGAGCAGAGATACTAGATATTCTAATATCAGATCATGCCCCAGTATCCCTTTCCCTTCTGGAAAATATCCCCAGAGGCACAGATTATATTTGGCGCATGCCCAGTTATCTAGCCGCAGATGAAGATTTTCTCCTACAGCTGAAAGGGTGGTGGTGGGAATTTACAGACACTAATAGAGGACACAGAGATAACTATACCCTTTTCTGGGACACAGCCAAAGCAGTGATCAGGGGGCGAGTAATTTCATATGTCGCAGTTAAAAAGAAAAATCTAGCTCAAAAAATGAATGCAGCAACAGAGGAGGTGAGACGCACATATACGGCTTTCCTAACTAACCCAACAGAGGCTAATAAAACCCAATGGGTCACGGCTAAGCACAATTATGATTTCTATGTTGAACAAAATACAAAACTGACTGGGGATTATAAAAAGTCGCACTTATTCAAGTATGGGAATAAGGCAGGGAAGATGCTATCAAATCTAGCCAAGCCTTATGTGCCTAACACCATTATTAGGAGCCTAATAGATGCGTCGGGACGTAGGGTTACAGACCCGAAAAGTATAGTGGATTGTTTTGGGCAATTCTATACCGCTTTATACAGTCAAACAGAATATGATGCTAAATTAGCAGAGGATCTCATATCTAAGGTCTCGTTACCGCGTCTGACAGATGAAATGCGCGCCCACCTTAATGAGCAGATCACGGAGGACGAGGTTAAATCTACCATTAAATCCCTTGTAGGCGGGAAAGCCCCGGGTCCGGACGGATTTGGAGCAGATTTTTATAAAGGTCTCAAAGAAGAAATCACCCCTTTTTTAACATCGCTCTTCAATAGTTGTCTAGGGGGTCAAGATATCATGAAATCTGGGAACATGGCACATATCAAACTCATCCCCAAACCAGGCAGAGATACGGATCAGCCCGCCTCATACCGACCAATCTCTTTAATTAACCAAGACCTTAAAATACTGACTAAACTATTAACTAATAGATTGGCACAACATATGCCATACCTAATAGGGCCGCACCAGGTAGGTTTTATAAAAAACAGAGCGGCGGTGACTAACATCAGATCGGTTTTGGTGGCGCAGGACTATGTCCATAATGGCCCTGAATGTTTGGGAGGGAGCCCTGCCTTGTTATCTGTCGATGCGGAGAAGGCTTTCGACACTGTAAACTGGAGGTGGTTATGGAGATCTATGACTGCTTTCGGAGTAGAGGGACCTTTTAAATCTTTAGTGGAGAACATCTATCAGAGCCCGCAGGCTCAGGTTAGCTTGCCCGGCTTTCTGTCGGCCCCTTTCCGGCTTGGCAGAGGTACAAGGCAGGGCTGCCCTTTGTCTCCCCTCTTGTTCAATCTGGCCCTAGAACCCCTGGTACAATACCTGATTCAGTTGGACACTTTTAAAGGGATCCGGATAGGTAAGAAAGAACTTAAACTGGTTTGCTTTGCAGACGACATATTGCTATTTATAAACTCCCCGCATCTATGTCTTAAAAAAATATTTGACACCTTTGAGTATTTTGGGGGAACCACGGGATATAAAATAAATGTAACTAAGAGCCAATTACTATTCTTAACTAAGGAGAGGTCTCAAGTCCAACTGGAGCGAGACCTTTGCAATGTTGAAGTGGTACCACAATATCTAACATATCTAGGTATCAAAGTAGGGCGTCACCCATCCTCGCTGTATAAACTAAATTATGATCCCCTAATAAGGAAAATAGAAACGGAGCTAGATAAATGGACTAAATTACCGCTTTCTCTTTTTGGGAGAGCTTACCTTTTAAAAATGGTTAGCTTTGCGAGACTGTTATATCCTATTCAGACCATACCCCTCCTGCTGACACATATTGATGTCAATAGGATCCAAAGAGCGTTTGTGCGGTTCCTTTGGCAGGGAAAACGGCCCAGAATAGCATATGACAAACTTTGCCTCACTAAGTGGGAAGGAGGGCTCCAGATGCCATCCATCAGAAGATATAACTTGGCCTCGCTATTTAGACATGCTAGGGATTGGCTAAAGGGCTCCTCGTATTTCTCCAACACCCCTTTGGAAAGTGAACTGGTCGCACCTTGGGACCTAGTAGCCCTACTACACACAAGAGTCCGAGATCTCCCTAAACCGTTCAAAGAATATGTAGTCCTGAGAGATACTCTGGCTGCATGGCGAGGTATACGTAAATCATATAAATTACCCATGTATATTACTCCCTATATGTCTTTGTGGAATCTCCCGGCATTTCCGGAGGGTAGGCAATCTGGCCTTTTCAGAGTATGGAAAAGTAAAGGGATCCTCACATTAAAACAATTACTGAATGAAGGAGGAACTGAACTTCTCACGTGGCCTGAGGTCCAATCCAAGTATCAAATCCCAGCCTCCCACTTTCTGTCATATAAACAAATACACTCATTCTGCAGGGCTTAATCAGTAAAACTAGGAGACCCTGAAAGTTTAAACTGGTTTGGGGCCCTGGTGGGAACCCAGGATCACTCTCTATCTGACCTGTATAGAAGAATGCAGAATATTCTTTCTACCCCATTAGGAGATAAAGTATATAAGAGGTGGGAGGAAGAACTAGGAGAGGATTCAGTCACTCCTAAGTTGAGGGAAGGGATGGAGAAAGTGAGACAAGCAATTACAAGTGAAACCTGGAGGGAGATGCACTTTAGAATCCTTCATAAAGCTACGTACGCCTTTGATCTACCTTATAGGGACGCACCTGCGCATTATTTAAGATGGTGCCCGAAATGTTCACAGCAAAAGGCTAACTTACTACACTGGTTATGGCATTGTACTAGTTTGAAGTCATTGTGGGAGGAATCTGTCGAGTATATCCAACAGGTGTGGGGAATAAGACCGCAACTGTCACCTTTGCATTGCATCTTCCACTATATACCACTGGATGAGAGGGGAGAAATATCCCATTCCACTCATATTAAGGGGGTACACTTGTTCCTTTTAGCAGTGGTAAAAACCATACTCAGACATTGGATATATCCCACAGTTCCTACTTTCCATGAAGCACTGGGGATGATGAAATATGTCATGTATTTGGATAGACTAGATGTAGAGCGTTGTAAAGGGGGAATATTAATCACCAATATTTATGCAAATATCGATAATTAATATTCATAAATGGGAGGAACCATCTAGTGATAACTCCGCCCATTTATGCCTTTATATAATAATAACAATACCTTCGCTATGCTTCACACTGATCACTATGCTAGCTGCATGCGCCTTACTAACTAACTATCGCCAATAACTACACGTTACACAGATAGTTACAAGTAACAGTATTTATTACTAACAATACACTACGCACACAATACTAACAATACACAGCACTACAAATATACAATCCTAAACTACACTACACATTCCCATATTCCACCCATAAACTAACTAGACAATTCACACATACAAGTATATTAACAATCCCACCCGTCTGTACTCACTGTCCCTACAGGGTTAACAAAGGGTTAAAAGGATTTGTTTGCAGAGCAGAAGCATGCTCTACATGACCAGGGTAACCACCAGTGGTTTATCAGGGTCACCAGGGTAAAGGGGTTAATACAGGCACATTTCCGCCGGACAGGGGACATCAGGGGTACAAATAGGGCCACAGGATCAGGGGTACAACAGGGGAATACAATAAGGCAAGGGTTTGGGGGATCACAGGATCAGGGGTACAAACAAGGATACAATAAGGCAATGGTTTGGGGGATCAGGGTGTCCAGTAATAGATACAGTGGGGGTAACCACAAATACAATCAGGGGAACCAGTGGCACAGGATCAGGGGTACAAACAAGGATACAATGAGGCAAGGGTTTGGGGGATCAGGGTGTCCAGTAACACGGCAAGGGTAAATCAGGGCCCAGGGTCACATCACATCGAGGACACAAATATAGGGGTTACAGGACCAGGGGTGATACTTAGGCCTTATCCAGGTGGTCATCATGGAGCTCCTCTCTCCTATGCGTCTCTGAATCTAGTCTGGTTGCAAGAGAGGGCACCTCTGGCCGGTTCGGGGTTTTATAGCCCAAAAGCAACCCCCTCCTCCTTCCTCAGGCATGTGACATCATAGTGTGCCTTAGTCCCCCCCTCCTAGTCCCAAAAATGCTGGGAGTAATGGGCATGGCCATGGGGCAGAGGTGTGGAAAAACAGGTCTTTGATGTCTCTGATTAGAAGGTCCCCTCACAACGGTGCCACAGAGTCTGATTGCTTTGGGCCTGAACAAAAGGGGACTAGATGCTAATCAGCTGTTATCCTACAGGCTATCAGCAAAAGTTTTCCTCTAAACAACTCTGTTGATAACAGTTGGAATTGCATATATGCATATATATATCCACAGATGCTTGGGGGCTCATCTATAAACACATACAAAACCGGGGGTATGAATGGGCAGCAATAAGCCCACATACATACTGTCATGCTGACATAAGTGTATATACATAGACACGTGTGCAAATACATACACACATATCTATATATACACACACCCTCGCATATATCTGGGGCATCACATACAGGGGACATATATAAGGGGGCACATATATATACTAATATAAGGGGGATTATAAGGGGGCACAGCTTCCAGGGACCACATATTTCCCACAGGGGCCACCATGAGCCCCTGGGGATCACCATGGGCATCACCCCATTATGCGGTGGTTAATGTATGCATATATATACCATACATGCCCGCACGTGTTTGCAGGCATGCATGGATATATATGCACACGTCTCAACCGTTCCTCAACAATCCCCCTGTTGTCGGAATATAATACGACAATATAATGGGGGAACGGGTTGAGATATGTTTGCCCCCCTTCAACCCCATCTTTGGTGAAAGTTCAGGAAGAACTGTAGTGCACACTGATCTTTAGGTACTTAGACATCCCCAATCCAGCTTCCTCCGACCTGCCCTTCTGTCTTCTTCTTGACATCTTTAGGATACCACACACCCACAGTCTCTTGGTTAGCTGGTCTTTCTTTAACAGTCTTAGTGTCGGCCACCCCCACTTTGGAGTGACCACACCCCCACAGTCTCTCGGTAATTCTGCCGATCTTCAGGTATCTTCGCCCCCCCCCCCAATTCTGGAGTGGGTTCACCCTTACAGTCTTTAACTGGCCTTTCTTTAACAGTCTCTTGGTGTCGGCCACCCCCACTTTGGAGTGACCACACCCCCACAGTCTCTCGGTAGTTCTGCCGATCTTCAGGTATGGCCCGCCTCCAAGGCATCTGGAGCGGGTTCACCCTCACAGTCTCAGTCCCAACTTTCTTCTAACCAACGTCTGTTTCCATCTTGATGGGTGCGGTTCTCCCGTGGACAGATTAATAGGTCTTTACAAGGCAGGTCAGACTCTCAAGCGGCGATGTCACAGTACCTAAATTCTACTGCGGAGAACACCTCCGCCACACTACACCTCCAGCCCTTCCCTTAAGAACCTCACCGTTCCAGGGTTCAAGGTGGCAAATGAATGATGCCTGTCCCTATCGTGACCTAACCTTATCCCCATTCACACAAAACACATGTCACATCCCTCCCAACACCACCAAATTCCATTAAATGTGTGTACCCATAGAGACTCATGCAACCTGGCATCTCTCTACACCTCCAAAGACACAGGTAGGTCGCAGACCCCTGTGTCAATGGGAAACGACTATAGGATGCAAATGTGTACAGCCGAATATAGGCTGTCACACATTTGTACCTAGAGTGTCTATGGGTACGCAATCAACCGACAAACAAAATCAATAAATACAATACAATGTGCTATGGGGTTTCAGGGTAGTACAAGTTATACGTCCCGAACCCTCATAGGAAACAAAGTGTGTCCATACAATATTTGGCTACAAGAACAATGTTAGAGTTATGTCCTGAGCCTCCTCCTCCGGATAGTTCTGTAAAGTTCTGTCTGGTTCTGGTGTATTTGGTCAGTAAGTCCCTTGACCCTCCGATTACAATGACCAGAACCAGAAGAAGTTTCACTGGGTGAAACAAGTGAATAAGTTCTTCCACCCGAACGTCTCCCAAGTCTTCCTCCAGAGCCTTAAATAATGCTCCCGCTGGATTGTGGCACAGTCTTCTCTAGAACACCTCTAGGTAGAGGTCGCTTCGTTGCCAAAATCCAGTGGGATCCTCTGGAGCCTCACAAAAGTGTCAGGGGGAATAGCTGGTCTCTTCTGTGGCATCTCCTGAGTTTTTCTTCCGCTCCATATAAAATCACACCTATGGCAGAAGAAAACACCAGGCGCTCCCAGGGGAATTTCTCCCCTAACAGTGCAAATAATGTGAAAATTTCCAGCACCAATACCTTTGACCCATGGGTAGAGAAAGGTATTGAGCTGCCCTTTATCTCACAGGACCCCTCGTTATCCCAACACTGGTGTCTGAACACCCTACCTTCAGAGGATTGAGTCCTCTGCTGCACATCCCTCTGCACCAACAGATAAGGATGGCCACCCTACTAGGTTAGGATAACTGGAGCTCTGTGGACAAAGCACCATCTTGTTATTGATGGCACCGTATCCCCGTCCGCTCGTGTGTACCCAGGCCGATTTCCCCCTGTGATCCCATCTTGTGGAGGCCCGCAGAACCAATGGCATAGGCATGCCCTGGCTCCCCAGGCCCCCACAACACAAGAACACAGTCCACATTCTGCTGCCAAACACTCTGCGTCCAATCCCTATCAGAGCTGTGCTACCTGACCGGACTAGAATTAAGTGCGCAGCACAACATTACACCAATGTTGTCTGTCCGCCCCAGTCCCCAGCGCAACACAGTCCTACCGAAAACCTTGAGCAAAACAGTGTTATCTGTATCGATCTGAGACCCTGGCTGCCCAGAATAATATCACATCATCCTTTGTGTAGGATTTCCCGTGTGAAATTATCTGCTCGCAAGCCTATACGTTCTCGATCCACAGTATAACACTGTTCCACTGCAAGGGGACACAGAATGAAACAGACAGCAGATGGGACTTACACCACTACATAAATCAGCATGGTAGAACACATCCGCAGACAAGGACTACCACCATCAACATCAAGAAAAACTCAAACAGATAACAAAAACACACAACATGGACATACACAGGGAACAAACGGTGTAACAAATCGTACAGGGGTGTCAAATATTGCCTAGCCTAGCTTGGCCATTCTGACCCCTCAGCAGCTGGTGATGCTGCCGAGAGGTAACCCCGTTATGGCCAGGCTGACTAGACCCTACTGCACAATTTGTTACCTGGCTGATACTGTTGGACACATTGCAATTACCTGCACAAGGACAATTCCTTGCAATGTGTCCTTTGTTCCCACACCTGAAACACGTGACTTGGTTTCCTGTCCTGTGTGTTATGTTCCCATCTGTTTCGCAGTGTCTCGCTATGTGACCTAGGCCACCACATGCAAAACATCTGATGTTTGCACTGCATGGCCCAGGTCCATCTACACTGCATCCGTGCTCCCTTCTCCTGAATTGTTCCATCCTCAGGGACGCACTCTTCACCACAGTTGTTTTTCCCAAAGTCAGGGAAAAATCTCTGTTAGTCTGGACCGGCTTGACCTGATGATCAGACCGGTCACAGACTACTCTCCCCCCTTGTGGCCCTGCACAGGGCAACGTTTTGGGAGATTCCGACCCTGGCTTTACGGAAAAAGAAAGGGCCGGCACCAACTTGGTGATAACCTGTTGCATGCCAGACATTAGCTGGGACCTTACAGCAACCTGAGCTTTCAATTTGGCTACCGTCACGTCAGTAGAGGCAGTCCGCTCCTTGAAGGCCTTGACTTCAGTATAAGACTGAGTCAACTTAGCCTCAATTTCCTCCTTCTGCCTCTGCAGCTCTACCAACTGTGACTCTATCCTAGCCACCTGCGCATCTCGGTCAACAGTAGACTGCACATTCTCTGCCAGCTGTGCCCGCAATGCCGAAACCTGGTCCGAATTACTAGCACAGCATTGGCAGTGAATGGCCGGAGGAATTGTCTCCGTTGACTGAGACACCAGCGCCACTTCCTTTGGCTTACAGATGCTAGCCTCAAACGTATGAACGAGTTTGGCTAGCATCCGAAGCCATTTGGTGGCCTTGTTCAAAACCGTCCGTTTGTTAACACAAAGCTTGTCGTAACTACAAGCCTGTGCTAACAAATCGGACCACAGCATTTCTGCTGACTTGTATGTAGTGGGGAGGATGGGGTTAAATGTGCTGTGTCTGCTCAAGTGTTGCAGTGTGGGGAAGTCCATACTCACAGTTTGATGAGTGTCCATCTTCTCCTTGGCGCCGTATCTCGCAGCTGCTTGGAAGAAGTCCATTTTCCCGGATCGCCTCTTCCCGACCAGCCTGACTTGTACGCCGCTCCCACGAAGATGGATCTCCTCCAGTGACGTGTGCTCTTCTCCCTTGCAATCACTTGAGCGATGCTTGTTGGTGCTGTACTTTTCCGTGTCTTCTTCTCTTACCCCAGCGACGGTGACCGTGTAAAGCAAATACAAAAGTATTAATTCACAGAACAATTATAGATTCTCTGCAAAAGATTTTGTTTTATTTCTGGTACTCTAAGGGAAGTATCGCTTCTCCTGTACGAATTATCGGGTCCTAGACGCTCAGACACTCCGCTGACCGCGTCTCTCCTGCCCGCTAATTCACAGTACTAGCGACCCTCAACCTTAAGACCAAAAATAAGCGCAAAATCCACGCAGTGGGCCTGGCTCGCCAATGTAAAGGGGGAATATTATTCACCAATATTTATGCAAATATCGATAATTAATATGCATAAATGGGAGGAACCATCTAGTGATAACTCCGCCCATTTATGCCTTTATATAATGATAACAATACCTTCGCTATGCTTCACACTGATCACTATGCTAGCTGCATGCGCCTTACTAACTAACTATCGCCAATAACTACACGTTACACAGATAGTTACAAGTAACAGTATTTATTACTAACAATACACTACGCACACAATACTAACAATACACAGCACTACAAATATACAATCCTAAACTACACTACACATTCCCATATTCCACCCATAAACTAACTAGACAATTCACACATACAAGTATATTAACAATCCCACCCGTCTGTACTCACTGTCCCTACAGGGTTAACAAAGGGTTAAAAGGATTTGTTTGCAGAGCAGAAGCATGCTCTACATGACCAGGGTAACCACCAGTGGTTTATCAGGGTCACCAGGGTAAAGGGGTTAATACAGGCACATTTCCGCCGGACAGGGGACATCAGGGGTACAAATAGGGCCACAGGATCAGGGGTACAACAGGGGAATACAATAAGGCAAGGGTTTGGGGGATCACAGGATCAGGGGTACAAACAAGGATACAATAAGGCAAGGGTTTGGGGGATCAGGGTGTCCAGTAACCAGTGGCACAGGATCAGGGGTACAAACAAGGATACAATAAGGCAAGGGTTTGGGGGATCAGGGTGTCCAGTAATAGATACAGTGGGGGTAACCACAAATACAATCAGGGGAACCAGTGGCACAGGATCAGGGGTACAAACAAGGATACAATAAGGCAAGGGTTTGGGGGATCAGGGTGTCCAGTAACACGGCAAGGGTAAATCAGGGCCCAGGGTCACATCACATCGAGGACACAAATATAGGGGTTACAGGACCAGGGGTGATACTTAGGCCTTATCCAGGTGGTCAACATGGAGCTCCTCTCTCCTATGCGTCTCTGAATCTAGTCTGGTTGCAAGAGAGGGCACCTCTGGCCGGTTCGGGGTTTTATAGCCCAAAAGCAACCCCCTCCTCCTTCCTCAGGCATGTGACATCATAGTGTGCCTTAGTCCCCCCCTCCTAGTCCCAAAAATGCTGGGAGTAATGGGCATGGCCATGGGGCAGAGGTGTGGAAAAACAGGTCTTTGATGTCTCTGATTAGAAGGTCCCCTCACAACGGTGCCACAGAGTCTGATTGCTTTGGGCCTGAACAAAAGGGGACTAGATGCTAATCAGCTGTTATCCTACAGGCTATCAGCACAAGTTTTCCTCTAAACAACTCTGTTGATAACAGTTGGAATTGCATATATGCATATACAGTATATATCCACAGATGCTTGGGGGCTCATCTATAAACACATACAAAACCGGGGGTATGAATGGGCAGCAATAAGCCCACATACATTCTGTCATGCTGACATAAGTGTATATACATAGACACGTGTGCAAATACATACACACATATCTATATATACACACACCCTCGCATATATCTGGGGCATCACATACAGGGGACATATACAGTATAAGGGGGCACATATATATACTAATATAAGGGGGATTATAAGGGGGCACAGCTTCCAGGGACCACATATTTCCCACAGGGGCCACCATGAGCCCCTGGGGATCACCATGGGCATCACCCCATTATGCGGTGGTTAATGTATGCATATATATACCATACCACCCGCACGTGTTTGCAGGCATGCATGGATATATATGCACACGTCTCAATCGTTCCTCAACAAGTGTAGCAAAGAGAAATCTGCAAAACAGTTTTTCCACACCTGGGGTAGGTTTATTGCTCATTCATTGACATCAGCAGAATTATCGGAAGTGGTTATGCCTTTCATACATACAAGATGGTACCTAGAAGGGAAACTGAAGGGCACTTTAGGTAAACTAGAGGTGGTTTAGAGGGAGAAAATACTAATATGTAATACTATAATTGCATACGAACATGAAGCACTTTGTCCGGAAGTCTCAACCTGAAATACTGTCATGGCATAGGGAGTTGGGAAACAGTTGGGAGGGAGGGGGAGGATTTGTTGGGGGGGGGGGTTAAAAATAAAAAATTCGGAGAATGCATATGCTAGTTAACTGCTGGACGGCATGATCTTGCAAGACGATATATCTGATGTTCACATGCCTGCGTGCATGGATATTCTATGCAATTTATGTACTTGTATACTGCATATTTTCCGAAATAAAAATTGTTTTAAAAAAAAAAAAAAAGCAGTCAGAAAAAATTGGGGAACGCTCAAAAATGACCCAATACTAGGGAAAATCATACCTGAAAACCCTTCATTTATTTTTAGAAAGGCTCCGAGTATTAGAACCAAGTTGGTGCATAGTGCCATTCCCCAGTGGAGAAAAAACGGGGTAAAGAGGGAGGGAAGTTCACATGGTGCGGTTTCTGCACTGGGTGTAGAAATCGGAACACAAAGGGAAGAATGAGAACTCTGAACTGTATGGTATCCAATAAAAATGGAGGAGATTTTCGAATAAAAGGAAACTGCTCCTGTGAAAATGAGGGTGTGATCTACGTATTGGAGTGCCCTTGTGGACTCCAATACGTAGGTAGAACAGTAAGGAAATTAAAAGTGAGGATCCAGGAACACATAGGGAACATTAAGAGAGGATTGATGAGCCACAGTGTGTCAGCTCACTTCAAACTCATGCATGGGAAGAACCCGCGGGGTTTGAAGTTTGCCGGGGTGGAAGTGGTTAAACCACACTGGCGAGGGGGTGACTCACTGTTGCAAATCAATCGGAAAGAAGTAGAATGGATCTACCAATTGGGGACCTTACAACCAAGTGGTCTGAACATTGAGTTCGACCTGAAGCCGTGTCTAGTGTGAGGTATGAAGTGGAAAATTACATCCAGGGAGAAATAACCAGTGAAAGTCTCTACCTTGTGTTGAGGACCTTCCATGAAGTGTCATTGGGAGGCGTTGCCCTCGGCCGACTGCTGACTGGATAGCTGGGTCATGTGATAAGAACTTGATGAATGGGAAGGGGTGGGGTTGATTCTGTGTGGAACAACGTGACTAGTAGTGGGTGGAGAGGAGTTTAGGTGAGCACGGGAGGAAAGGTATAAGATAAGTATGAATATTTTGATCAAGAGGCCCTTGAGAAATGTGAAATAAAGGTTGATGAAAAGGAAGATATACCCAATATATGAATATGGTCTAGGGAATAGGGATAATTAAATATATGGATGAGGTTATATATATTACAAGGCTGTGGCGACATGATAAGGAAAAACATAGGCACTATTTAAAATGGTCTAACTGACCTCTGATAATTTTGAATATATTTTTGTATGGTTGATTTTGTATTATGGTGAAATGTTTTTTTTCACAGTATTGACACGCTAAATCTATTGTATTTTACTTATGTGTTTCAATACACTTTGATTGAGCTATGGCTCCCACAGCTGGAGAAAGGGAGATTGGGCTATTTAAAGGGCCCAGCTGTGGACATGCTCAGTTGTCGCCCCTGAGGAAGCCAGAGAGCGAAACCCGGGTCTGGCAGGAGTTCGAATTGATTTTATTATGCCTGTTATCTACCATTGTTTCTGAGTAGAATAAAACCTTTTTTTAATAACAACTAAGAGGGTACTTCACTATATGCCGGTCATTTAATCCTACAGAGGAGGTGTCAGAGGAGGATTGAACCCCCTGAAATAGGAGGACGGAGGCTAATACCCTGATATTTTGTAATGATGCAAAAACGCAGACATATGCAAATAATTCCCTAAGTTGTTTAGGCATTGTAAAGTGGACAGCATCTTCCAGAGTGTTCTCCCACACATCGTCATCATTAATAAGTCCTTTTGCTTTTGCAGCCTCTTGGAAAGTGGGATAGACATTACCATGTACTGTCCTCAGATCTTCAAAGGATACTGCACCAGCCACATGCAGCAATAGTAGACGCAGACAGTAACACTCTGCATCTGATATTAAGTTGACAGAATACATTCGTCCAATAATTTTTTCTGCACCACGTTGATGCAATTTCCAACAACAATTTTGAGAGTCAAACACATAATGCAAAGGAATGTCCGAATATAATATATTCTTTGCTTCCTCATTTTGTTGATTCAATTTGAACTAAGCTGTCAATTGAGTATCACGGTTTAAAGCTCTCTGTACCGCTGTGGTAATGTCATTTGGGTTGGAAAAACTGATTGTTCTTCAGGCAGATGCACTGCTAATCTATGGATGGTATGGGATTGATAATGCATTTCAAACCCATGCAAACACCATGCTGCTTCTGGAGCACTAACATACCTAGAATTAATAAAGGTGTTTATTACATCATGATTCAAAGTACCTTGTTTTTGAATGACAACATTTGAACAATCATGACCTTTGTACACATATTTAAAAAGGTATTTGACACTTTTCACTGATGCACAAACTTCCACGTTAATGTGGCAATTGTACGTCAACACTAAGTAAGGATTATATGGTACAACCCAAGAATTATCAATATTCTTTCCGTTAAGAATTATAGTTTGGCCTGTATTTCTTCTATTGTACTTTGGATAGCCATTGCTATTAGCAATAGTTTTTTGTTGGAATTCCTTCGGAAATCCTTACATTTGTACATTTGTCATTTGTCATACATGGAGAATTAGGATTGAGTGCTCCGCATGGTCCATGAATCATATGCTTTGTTACAATTGCATGTAAGCGAGGAGTGATTTCTATGTTAGGGATTTCAGCAGAGACAATTTTATCTATCAGTTCTTCATTTTTTGGTTTACAGCTTTCTTTAAGAATGAGAAGTATGCGAGCATGTGGTAAACCTCTCTTTTGAAATTCTATCACGTAGACCATTGCTTTTGGGACTCCAAAAATATGTTTTTTACTGATGTCATCAATTAGAGCTTTGAGTTTTAGGTGAAATACTCTTGCAACTAAATGTGGTTGTCCATGTTGTAGGTTATGTACAATCTCTTCCCATTTGGGATTGCATGTCATTGTAATAAAAAGATCTGGTTTTCCATATTTTCTGACAATTGCCATAGCATCTTGATAATTTTGTTGCATGTTTCTGGGGATCCCTGCAAATGAAGAAGGCAAAATATAAATTTTTCCAGGACTCAGGCCTGCTTCATTTGCTTCATTAAACAAATGATCCATTAATCCAGAGTATTTTTCAACATTTAGGCTGATTTTGACATATATAATTGAGTCTGTTGGCTTCTGTTTTTACATATGCATCAACTATATATTGCTGTGTAAGGCGGCCTGCATTTAAAAAGGGATTGAAATCCTCTCTAATGGAAAGACGGTCACCGTAGTATTGCATTTGAGTGATTGTTTGGTAAATTTAATAAAGCTTGTGGTCTGTTTTGCAATGGAATGTCAATTCCCCAGCTTTGATCCCCATAGGGGGATAACAATGGATAAACCATGGGTTCCAAATTAGAATCAAGGACACTAATTCTTTGTGGTTTTTATTTATTTGTATAATCTTCACTTGGTTTGCAGTGTATAAGAAGATCTCTTTCAAGTGGTGGTTCTCCATCATCATTTTGAAAAATAAAAGCAACCTCGTTATATTTTGGTGCGTTATAGCACCTTTGGTCATTTTTGTGATCTTGTACTATTGTCATGGACACTTCCTTAAGAACATTGTCATTTTTGGCAGCATTCTCTTCATATTCTTTTTCAACTTGGTACAACATTTTGCAGGCCTCGGCAAAAGGACTGAATTGTGCCATAAATGTACTTAATGTTTGCATAAGCTCTGTATTTATTCCTGAGTTGGCAGAAATTTGCATTCTTTGTTCTGCAGCTTCAGAGGGATCTAAAATGTATAATTGTGCAAACTGTCTGTTTTCACCCTGTTGAGGATGCAGTGTTCCTGCTCTGTGACAAATCGAACCATGGATTCGAAAACAGTATGGCCCATAGCCAGAAGGCGGACTAATGTTAGCTCCCATAGATGCAAATGCTAGAGCACTATTTATTGACCTTATATTATGCATGAAATTTTTGCTGTAATGATGCTGACCCATCATGAGCTGCTGTATAAACGGATTTGTTCGAATTGGTTGAAGATTTACTTTTCCTTTTGAGCAACACTGTGTACATTTTTGATCAGATGGTCTTTCTCCTTCAAAATGTTTTGCTTGACAAAAATTGCATATCTGATTTAAATCTCCACATGTGTGGCGTATAATGTTACCCTCATTAATATTAACTAGATCATTTATCATTGCCATTCTTTCTATTGTTGCCCGGGATTCGTTATTTTCCACTTCAGGCCAGACCTGTCACTTACCAGTAGGAGGAGCGCCGGCCGGCCACAGACAGCGCATGTAAGTATAAGCTAAGTAACCATGGCAGCCAGGACTGCAGTAGCATCCTGGCTGCCATGGTAACCGATCGGAGCTCCAGCGATTAAACTGGGACTCTGATCGGAAATGCCGCTCCGCTGCCACCAATGATGGGGGGGAGGGGGGTTGTCACCAATGCTTTTAATACTGGGGAGGGAGGGGGGGGGCGCACTGGCCACCAATGCTTTTAATACTGGGGAGGGAGGGAGGGAGGGAGACGGGGGGCCGCACTGGCCACCAATGCTTTTAATACTGGGGAGGGGGGGGGGGGGGGGGGCCGCACTGGCCACCAATGCTTTTTTTTTTGTAAATATTTTTATTAGTATCACCAATATACAAAAATATAAGACTTTGGTTACAGAATCAAAGTTCAAAATAAAAGGCAATACATACTTTTATCATTTCTAAAACAAAGAAATCCAGCTTAATCCAGCTTTTGACCTGATTCCAAAATGTCTGCACCTGTGGACATGACCATATACAATGCGTCAAATCTGCCTTGTTCAGAGCACATTTCGGGCAGGCAGTAAGAAAATCTGTCTTATCTGGCTTTTTGGGAAAGGTGAAAGCATATATGGCTGAGTGTATTAAACGCAGGTGCGACTCCCGCCACACTTCACAAGGTATCGCTTTGCACACTCTGAGCCATCCCTGTAGAATTTTTTCAGGTGTTACTGAAATATTTAGCGTCTTCCCCCATTTTTTGAAGAGAAATTGAGCTGAGGCTTTATTGCCTGATTCCCTTAACACTTTGTATATATGTGATATGGATTCTGTCATGCTGACATAAGTGTATATACATAGACACGTGTGCAAATACATACACACATATCTATATATACACACACCCTCGCATATATCTGGGGCATCACATACAGGGGACATATACAGTATAAGGGGGCACATATATATACTAATATAAGGGGGATTATAAGGGGGCACAGCTTCCAGGGACCACATATTTCCCACAGGGGCCACCATGAGCCCCTGGGGATCACCATGGGCATCACCCCATTATGCGGTGGTTAATGTATGCATATATATACCATACCACCCGCACGTGTTTGCAGGCATGCATGGATATATATGCACACGTCTCAATCGTTCCTCAACAAGTGTAGCAAAGAGAAATCTGCAAAACAGTTTTTCCACACCTGGGGTAGGTTTATTGCTCATTCATTGACATCAGCAGAATTATCGGAAGTGGTTATGCCTTTCATACATACAAGATGGTACCTAGAAGGGAAACTGAAGGGCACTTTAGGTAAACTAGAGGTGGTTTAGAGGGAGAAAATACTAATATGTAATACTATAATTGCATACGAACATGAAGCACTTTGTCCGGAAGTCTCAACCTGAAATACTGTCATGGCATAGGGAGTTGGGAAACAGTTGGGAGGGAGGGGGAGGATTTGTTGGGGGGGGGGGGGTTAAAAATAAAAAATTCGGAGAATGCATATGCTAGTTAACTGCTGGACGGCATGATCTTGCAAGACGATATATCTGATGTTCACATGCCTGCGTGCATGGATATTCTATGCAATTTATGTACTTGTATACTGCATATTTTCCGAAATAAAAATTGTTTTAAAAAAAAAAAAAAAGCAGTCAGAAAAAATTGGGGAACGCTCAAAAATGACCCAATACTAGGGAAAATCATACCTGAAAACCCTTCATTTATTTTTAGAAAGGCTCCGAGTATTAGAACCAAGTTGGTGCATAGTGCCATTCCCCCAGTGGAGAAAAAACGGGGTAAAGAGGGAGGGAAGTTCACATGGTGCGGTTTCTGCACTGGGTGTAGAAATCGGAACACAAAGGGAAGAATGAGAACTCTGAACTGTATGGTATCCAATAAAAATGGAGGAGATTTTCGAATAAAAGGAAACTGCTCCTGTGAAAATGAGGGTGTGATCTACGTATTGGAGTGCCCTTGTGGACTCCAATACGTAGGTAGAACAGTAAGGAAATTAAAAGTGAGGATCCAGGAACACATAGGGAACATTAAGAGAGGATTGATGAGCCACAGTGTGTCAGCTCACTTCAAACTCATGCATGGGAAGAACCCGCGGGGTTTGAAGTTTGCCGGGTGGAAGTGGTTAAACCACACTGGCGAGGGGGTGACTCACTGTTGCAAATCAATCGGAAAGAAGTAGAATGGATCTACCAATTGGGGACCTTACAACCAAGTGGTCTGAACATTGAGTTCGACCTGAAGCCGTGTCTAGTGTGAGGTATGAAGTGGAAAATTACATCCAGGGAGAAATAACCAGTGAAAGTCTCTACCTTGTGTTGAGGACCTTCCATGAAGTGTCATTGGGAGGCGTTGCCCTCGGCCGACTGCTGACTGGATAGCTGGGTCATGTGATAAGAACTTGATGAATGGGAAGGGGTGGGGTTGATTCTGTGTGGAACAACGTGACTAGTAGTGGGTGGAGAGGAGTTTAGGTGAGCACGGGAGGAAAGGTATAAGATAAGTATGAATATTTTGATCAAGAGGCCCTTGAGAAATGTGAAATAAAGGTTGATGAAAAGGAAGATATACCCAATATATGAATATGGTCTAGGGAATAGGGATAATTAAATATATGGATGAGGTTATATATATTACAAGGCTGTGGCGACATGATAAGGAAAAACATAGGCACTATTTAAAATGGTCTAACTGACCTCTGATAATTTTGAATATATTTTTGTATGGTTGATTTTGTATTATGGTGAAATGTTTTTTTTCACAGTATTGACACGCTAAATCTATTGTATTTTACTTATGTGTTTCAATACACTTTGATTGAGCTATGGCTCCCACAGCTGGAGAAAGGGAGATTGGGCTATTTAAAGGGCCCAGCTGTGGACATGCTCAGTTGTCGCCCCTGAGGAAGCCAGAGAGCGAAACCCGGGTCTGGCAGGAGTTCGAATTGATTTTATTATGCCTGTTATCTACCATTGTTTCTGAGTAGAATAAAACCTTTTTTTAATAACAACTAAGAGGGTACTTCACTATATGCCGGTCATTTAATCCTACAGAGGAGGTGTCAGAGGAGGATTGAACCCCCTGAGATAGGAGGACGGAGGCTAATACCCTGATATTTTGTAATGATGCAAAAACGCAGACATATGCAAATAATTCCCTAAGTTGTTTAGGCATTGTAAAGTGGACAGCATCTTCCAGAGTGTTCTCCCACACATCGTCATCATTAATAAGTCCTTTTGCTTTTGCAGCCTCTTGGAAAGTGGGATAGACATTACCATGTACTGTCCTCAGATCTTCAAAGGATACTGCACCAGCCACATGCAGCAATAGTAGACGCAGACAGTAACACTCTGCATCTGATATTAAGTTGACAGAATACATTCGTCCAATAATTTTTTCTGCACCACGTTGATGCAATTTCCAACAACAATTTTGAGAGTCAAACACATAATGCAAAGGAATGTCCGAATATAATATATTCTTTGCTTCCTCATTTTGTTGATTCAATTTGAACTAAGCTGTCAATTGAGTATCACGGTTTAAAGCTCTCTGTACCGCTGTGGTAATGTCATTTGGGTTGGAAAAACTGATTGTTCTTCAGGCAGATGCACTGCTAATCTATGGATGGTATGGGATTGATAATGCATTTCAAACCCATGCAAACACCATGCTGCTTCTGGAGCACTAACATACCTAGAATTAATAAAGGTGTTTATTACATCATGATTCAAAGTACCTTGTTTTTGAATGACAACATTTGAACAATCATGACCTTTGTACACATATTTAAAAAGGTATTTGACACTTTTCACTGATGCACAAACTTCCACGTTAATGTGGCAATTGTACGTCAACACTAAGTAAGGATTATATGGTACAACCCAAGAATTATCAATATTCTTTCCGTTAAGAATTATAGTTTGGCCTGTATTTCTTCTATTGTACTTTGGATAGCCATTGCTATTAGCAATAGTTTTTTGTTGGAATTCCTTCGGAAAATCCTTACATTTGTACATTTGTCATTTGTCATACATGGAGAATTAGGATTGAGTGCTCCGCATGGTCCATGAATCATATGCTTTGTTACAATTGCATGTAAGCGAGGAGTGATTTCTATGTTAGGGATTTCAGCAGAGACAATTTTATCTATCAGTTCTTCATTTTTTGGTTTACAGCTTTCTTTAAGAATGAGAAGTATGCGAGCATGTGGTAAACCTCTCTTTTGAAATTCTATCACGTAGACCATTGCTTTTGGGACTCCAAAAATATGTTTTTTACTGATGTCATCAATTAGAGCTTTGAGTTTTAGGTGAAATACTCTTGCAACTAAATGTGGTTGTCCATGTTGTAGGTTATGTACAATCTCTTCCCATTTGGGATTGCATGTCATTGTAATAAAAAGATCTGGTTTTCCATATTTTCTGACAATTGCCATAGCATCTTGATAATTTTGTTGCATGTTTCTGGGGATCCCTGCAAATGAAGAAGGCAAAATATAAATTTTTCCAGGACTCAGGCCTGCTTCATTTGCTTCATTAAACAAATGATCCATTAATCCAGAGTATTTTTCAACATTTAGGCTGATTTTGACATATATAATTGAGTCTGTTGGCTTCTGTTTTTACATATGCATCAACTATATATTGCTGTGTAAGGCGGCCTGCATTTAAAAAGGGATTGAAATCCTCTCTAATGGAAAGACGGTCACCGTAGTATTGCATTTGAGTGATTGTTTGGTAAATTTAATAAAGCTTGTGGTCTGTTTTGCAATGGAATGTCAATTCCCCAGCTTTGATCCCCATAGGGGGATAACAATGGATAAACCATGGGTTCCAAATTAGAATCAAGGACACTAATTCTTTGTGGTTTTTATTTATTTGTATAATCTTCACTTGGTTTGCAGTGTATAAGAAGATCTCTTTCAAGTGGTGGTTCTCCATCATCATTTTGAAAAATAAAAGCAACCTCGTTATATTTTGGTGCGTTATAGCACCTTTGGTCATTTTTGTGATCTTGTACTATTGTCATGGACACTTCCTTAAGAACATTGTCATTTTTGGCAGCATTCTCTTCATATTCTTTTTCAACTTGGTACAACATTTTGCAGGCCTCGGCAAAAGGACTGAATTGTGCCATAAATGTACTTAATGTTTGCATAAGCTCTGTATTTATTCCTGAGTTGGCAGAAATTTGCATTCTTTGTTCTGCAGCTTCAGAGGGATCTAAAATGTATAATTGTGCAAACTGTCTGTTTTCACCCTGTTGAGGATGCAGTGTTCCTGCTCTGTGACAAATCGAACCATGGATTCGAAAACAGTATGGCCCATAGCCAGAAGGCGGACTAATGTTAGCTCCCATAGATGCAAATGCTAGAGCACTATTTATTGACCTTATATTATGCATGAAATTTTTGCTGTAATGATGCTGACCCATCATGAGCTGCTGTATAAACGGATTTGTTCGAATTGGTTGAAGATTTACTTTTCCTTTTGAGCAACACTGTGTACATTTTTGATCAGATGGTCTTTCTCCTTCAAAATGTTTTGCTTGACAAAAATTGCATATCTGATTTAAATCTCCACATGTGTGGCGTATAATGTTACCCTCATTAATATTAACTAGATCATTTATCATTGCCATTCTTTCTATTGTTGCCCGGGATTCGTTATTTTCCACTTCAGGCCAGACCTGTCACTTACCAGTAGGAGGAGCGCCGGCCGGCCACAGACAGCGCATGTAAGTATAAGCTAAGTAACCATGGCAGCCAGGACTGCAGTAGCATCCTGGCTGCCATGGTAACCGATCGGAGCTCCAGCGATTAAACTGGGACTCTGATCGGAAATGCCGCTCCGCTGCCACCAATGATGGGGGGGAGGGGGGTTGTCACCAATGCTTTTAATACTGGGGAGGGAGGGGGGGGGGCGCACTGGCCACCAATGCTTTTAATACTGGGGAGGGAGGGAGGGAGACGGGGGGCCGCACTGGCCACCAATGCTTTTAATACTGGGGAGGGAGGGAGGGGGGGGGGCCGCACTGGCCACCAATGCTTTTTTTTTTGTAAATATTTTTATTAGTATCACCAATATACAAAAATATAAGACTTTGGTTACAGAATCAAAGTTCAAAATAAAAGGCAATACATACTTTTATCATTTCTAAAACAAAGAAATCCAGCTTAATCCAGCTTTTGACCTGATTCCAAAATGTCTGCACCTGTGGACATGACCATATACAATGCGTCAAATCTGCCTTGTTCAGAGCACATTTCGGGCAGGCAGTAAGAAAATCTGTCTTATCTGGCTTTTTGGGAAAGGTGAAAGCATATATGGCTGAGTGTATTAAACGCAGGTGCGACTCCCGCCACACTTCACAAGGTATCGCTTTGCACACTCTGAGCCATCCCTGTAGAATTTTTTCAGGTGTTACTGAAATATTTAGCGTCTTCCCCCATTTTTTGAAGAGAAATTGAGCTGAGGCTTTATTGCCTGATTCCCTTAACACTTTGTATATATGTGATATGGAGAGCCTGGATTTATCAGCTCCTAAGGAGAAAATCAAAGAGGTACCTGTACATTCACTTGTTACATCTCTCAACCTATCCCTACAGAAAAGGTAAACTTGTTGGAAAGGTAACATATGATGTTTATCTAGGTTATATTTTTGACAAAGTTCTGGAAAGGTAAGATATCTTTTTTCTGTAACATGAAGAAGGTCAAGTAAAGTTTTAATACCCCTTGATCTCCAAACCTGAAACATCTTATTCAAAACCCCTTGTGGGAATTCAGGGTGTTGCCAGATGCCCATTACTCTGGAGGCTAGATAAGGTTTTTTAGCTAGCTTGCGCGTCTCCTTCCATGCTACCACCGTATCGCGAATTATCAGAGAGTGCTTCAGGAGTTGAGGTAGAGCCTGTCTCCTAGAGTGGAGTACATTTACTAGTGGCCATGGATGGGACAACTGTGATTCCAGGTCAAAGTTGGAAAAGTGGTTAGTCTCATGTATCCAATCTAAACCATGCCTAAGGAGGCATGCCAGATTATACAGTCTAATGTTTGGTACATTAAGGCCACCTAATTCTCTTGGTAACATTAATTTTGCTAGGGCGATGCGAGGCTTCTTACCTGCCCATAAGAACCTAGTAATCACTGAGTGGAGGTCACGGACATCGGAGTGTGTTAAAAGTACTGGAATCGTCTGTAGGGGATACAGTAATTTGGGAAAACATATAATTTTCAGTAAATGACCCCTGCCTGATAGAGATAAAGGGAGACTCTGCCACCTACTGAGATCACTTTTAACTTTTTTAAACAAAGGGAGGTAATTTAGATTGTAAAGGGATGAAGGAGACCTTCCTATTTTTATTCCTAGGTAAGTGATCTGGGAGTCAGTAACCCTAATACCCTTGCATATACTGGGAAGTCTTTCTCTAATCATTAGTGGTTTTAATGGCATCAGAACACATTTATCACGATTTATTTTGAAGCCTGATACTGACTCGAAAGAGTCCAGGAGGCGTATAACTTTTTCCATGTCCTCCAAAGGGTCGGCCATGAACAATAGAACATCATCAGCAAAAAGTGACGTGTATATTTCCTTCTGACCAACTTTAATTCCTCTAAAAACCTCACCCCCCTCTAACATACGAGCCAAAGGTTCTAATGTGAGGTTGAATAATAACGGGGAAAGCGGGCACCACTGGCGTGTTCCCCTGCACAGTGGGAAGGAAGAGGATAAAAACCCTGGAATTGCTATCCTCGCCTTGGGGGATGTATAAAGCGCTGTAATAAAAGTTCGTACTGGGCCACTGAATCCCATCCTACCCAATATCTCATCCAGCCAGTCCCACCTGACGTTATCAAATGCCTTCTCCGCGTCGATCGCCAGAAGCGATGGACACGGAGAAGGACATGTATTCCACTGGACTACATCCAACACCGTCAGTACTTTTCTGATGTTGGAAACAGCAGCTCTACCTTTGACAAATCCAGACTGGGAGGGAGACACCAACCCCGACATAAATGAAGAGAGTCTGTCAGCCATAATCCTTGCTACCAATTTAAGGTCCACATTAATTAAAGATATTGGACGATATGATGAAGGATCCGTTGCATCTTTCCCTGGCTTAGGGATTAATTTAATATATGCCAAATTATCAGACGATGACAACGGGGAACCCTTCAACATGCCATTGTACACTGCCGCTAGAGGAATTTTTAGATCATCTCCTAACATCTTAAAAAATTCTCCTGTATATCCATCGGGACCCAGAGCTTTATGTAGAATTAGACCTTTAATGGCTGCACAGACTTCTTCCTCAGATACAGGGGAGTCCAATGTATCCAATTGGGTTGCCGAAAGAGTAGGCATTTTAATACATTTGGAGAGAAAGGAAGACAACGGGGACTTGGGACTATTTCCTCAGGTTTACTATGCATAACACCCCCAGCATCAGCTATTTTCAGGATGTGATTCTGGCGTCTAGAATTTTTAATAAGGTTGGCCAACATTTTCCCCGATTTATTTCCTCCCCTGAAATACCTGTTCTCTAAATTGGACATGTCACATTTCATTTTTCTTTCGTACCATAGCTCATAATCCCATCTAGCTAAGTGCCAAGCTTCTTTGTTTTGTGATGTCATGTTAGTTTGGTATTTTGTGTAGGCACTCCGCAGGGAGGAACTAAGTTCCTGAAGTTGGTCCGAGTTTTTTTTTTTTAATCCCCTTGTGTAGGCCATTATCCTGCCCATAAGGAGAGCCTTAGCTGCGTCCCAAAATAAAGACGGATTCTCAAGGCTGGACATATTATCTCCTCTGAACTCCAGATACCATCGTCTAAGAACCTCTCTAAAGTTTTCGTCGTTATATAAGTAGGCGGGAAATCTCCAGATAATGTCCTGACCTTTTGGTTGGAACTCAGAAATCGTAATAGAAATCGGACTATGGTCCGAAATTACCATGTCGTGAATTTTCGGATCCACCACTCTCGTTCTCAGAGAATCCGATACTAGAAGGTAGTCGATCCTAGACCAGGAATTATGGGGAGATGAATAGAAAGTAAAGTCGCTATCGTCGGGGTTGGCAGACCTCCAAACATCAATTAAGGCTGTATCTCTCAAGAAGGGTTCAAGTACTTTGTCATGGATATAGGGGAGATCTGACCCTCTAACTGCACGTCTCCTATCTTCTATAGTGCTAACCACTGTGTTCAGGTCACCTCCAACTATTTGTTTGGACACCGAGCCCCTATTTAGTCTGGTCACCAGATCAGCAAAAAAGGTCCTATTCTCACCATTGGGGCCATAAATATTATATAGTTTAATTTCTTCTAAATTGGTCTTTAGGTGCAAGGTACACCAGCGCCCTGAGTCATCTGAATTAACCCCCAGAATATCATACGTTACATTTTTATGCAGTAGGAACAGTACCCCTGCTTTGTGTTGCACTGCTTGAGAACCTACTACCTTTCCCACCCAGGACTTTTCCATGCGACTAAAATCACTTTCTGTAAGGTGAGTTTCTTGTAACATAGCAATATCAGCTCCTAAACGTTTTAAACGTTTTAGAATCATATTACGCTTTTGCGGGGAGCGTAACCCTTTAACGTTCCACGACACAATTTTCATAATCGCGTAAGGGATAAAAAGAACCATTTCAGACAGACACTTGCATGTGACTAACATAGACTCCAAACTGTAACCAAACACCCACCCCCCAACCCCCCATAATATGACAATAAACCATATTGAGCATAAACATCCCCAGAGCAAAGCGCACTATAGATCTACCTAGTGCTTTCTTCATAGCTCTTACAAACTTTTTTCCTCATGTGGCGTCAGGCAAAACTCCCTGCCCCCCAAAACAGTTGAGAAAAATATAGAATAGAATAGAACAGAATAGTAAGGCATAAACAATACAGGTTGCCCCCTCAATTCTTTCTTATTCAGCAGCCCATACTCTATAATCCCCTCATAAAGAGAACGTCCCCAAGCTGAAACTGTATGTAATTTTTACTTTACAGTTCGTCATTCAACGAAATCTTTTGGGATGTGGATCATCTTGTTGGTCCGAGACCTGAGACAGATCTTCTTGCGCGCCTTTCAGTAAGTTCCGTTGGCCTCGCGTCACAGGACCCATTTTCCCCTCCAGGTCGGCCGCGGCTTTCTCAGGTGAGGTATAGGTCTTGCTGGAACCATCCAGTTTAAACACTCTCAAGGTGGCCGGGTAGATTAGGGCAAATTTAACTCCCCCTCGATGAAGCTGAGTGCATAGTGGGGAGAAAGCTTTGCGTTTCTTCGTGACCTTAGCAGAATAGTCCCCGAACAAGAGAACTTTCATTCCCCTTAGTGTGACGGGTTACTTGCAGGATTTAAAGGCTTTTAAAATAGCCTCTTTGTCGGTATAGTCCAAGTAACGCATGACTACTTGTCTTGGGCTGCTCGACTGATTTTCAGTAATCAAGCGGGGCAGACCCACTCTGTGAGCGCGCTCCACTTTGCAGCGCCTCGCTATCCCCAAGGCCTGTGGCAACTCCTGCTCACAAATGTTAAGTAAGTCCCCTTGAGGAATAGATTCCTGAAGGCCCACTAACCGTAAGTTGTTGCGCCGGGATCTATTCTCCAAGTCTTCCATCCTTTCCCATAGGCGCTTGTTGTCAGCTAACGCTGATTGGAGTTTTAAAAGAATCGACTCCGTGGTGTCCTCCATCACTTGAATGCGGCCTTCTGCTTCGTCCAGCCGGGTCTCATGCTGCTGGACCGCCTCCTGCAACTGTCGCATGACATTGGCGACCGATGACGCTAAGGTTTCCCGCAGATCCGGGGCCAGTTGTGTGGCTACCTCTACCGCCAGTTCCTTGTAATCGATTTGTGGCGGAGCATTTGTATTCCCCATCGGTTCAGCTGATGGACTCGCCTCAGATACATTAGGCGCCATTGTTGAAGCAGCCTGGTCTTCGTGCCGCAAGGGAGAAACCGCTCTGCCTTTTGTTTTCTTGCCCATATTGGTCAGAAACCGATCCATGCGTTGTGGTCGGTGTTCCAGATAGGTAATTCTACCGATTTCCAACAGTATACGGGCAATTTGAATCTGTATGTGTCTCAACTGTGACGGAGCTCTCGTGCCTGGCGTCCTCACATGTCGGCGCCGGAACCGGAAGTCCCACCAACGCTTTTAATACTGCTTTTGTTGTAGCACAAACCGATGTGCTCAGCGTCTACATTCTTGCTCGAGCGATGGTCCGAGTACCCCTGACTTTTCCCCAGGCATAAACTTGTATAAGCTCGATTTTGCTACATAAATGGTTCTGTCAATCTCGTCATATCTTAGGCGCAATTGATCAGGCAGTATTTTTATAGAATCAAGTTTGTTATTATTGGCTTTGATCAGCTCGTTCATATTAGGGTCATAACCCGATTTAACAAAAAAAAACTCTCTGCCAGGGTCATTGCATCGGGCGACGTAGAATACACCATCGCCAGTCCCAAAGGTTTTCCACGTATGAGGGTGCTGAATCACTACTAACTCCACTTCATAAGGCCCGCGAAGATGGACGGCTTTTGCTAATTTAATGGTGTAAACAGCGATTGTATTTTCGGGGTAAAGTTTGGCAGAGGCGTTGCAGGGCAGCGTAATAAAAAACGAGCCGTCTTCCATAGTTTACATGCTTACCAACTGCTTTTCTGGAACCCAAGAGTTAAACTTTTTCACTATTTTTTTCTATCCGGTAAATGCGTTGCTTATCAAGGGGTACTTTTTTGACTTCCGCGTAGAACGATCCTTCAATGATACCGTCAGACAGGTCTTTCAACATATTAAGGGGTCTGAGGCCCCTAGTGTTTATGGCGTAAATGTCAAATTTCTCGTCCGTATAGGATTGTTCAGAGCACTTCGCGAACCCTCCCTTATAGCTTACAATTCTGACGTGGTCGCCTATTTTTAATAATGGTTCATCTATTTTAATAGCGGCGTAATCGCTGTAGATATTTTTCAAAATGGTTAAAGAGTTCTCTTTTGTTACATCAACAGGTCGACACCTTATGGTTCTGTGGTTCTGTGGTACGTGTGATTATAACTAGGGTTGAGGGAACCCGAATTGTAAAATTCTGGTTCGTACCGAACTTTAGGGTTTTATGTACCCGGACCCGAAACTGTGTTCAGCGATTTAATGGCGCTTTTTTAAAGGCTGCAGGGTAGCCAATCAACAAGCGTTTAACTAGTGTGCCCTTAGAAGCCATCACAGCCATGCCTACTAATGGCATGGCTGTGATTTGCCAGTGCAGCATGTGACCCAGCCTCTATATAACCTGGAGTCACGTAGCGCTGCACGTCCCATCAGCTCTTACTAGTGTAGGGAGAGGATGCTGCAGCTGTGAGGGAGAGATTAGGAAACAATTCTGGTGTTCTTGCTGTTAAATATGCAAACTACAGCGATTATTTTTGTGGGTGCTATGCTACATTTTTGTACCCTTGAGCCCAGTGCCACAGAGAAATAAGCTTTAATCAGTCTGTTTGTTAGGTGGGCGTCGGCGACCATTTTTGCAAGTGCAGTGCACTTCCAACTGCATGTGTTCCAGGGACATTACTTTAATCCTGTTCTGGTAGCTCAGTGGGCAACACCTAGGCATTATTTAAGGACTCCTGCACTGTATATGTGCTAGGGGAAGGGAAAATAATATAGGTAATCCGTCTGTGACTTCAGGGCCCCAGGGGGGGACATATTAATTTTTTTTTCTGTGAAGTACCCCTGTGCTGAATATCTGACAGGGAAAATCTATTCATTAAATCCATCTGTTAGATTCCAGTGGGACAAATTCCCTTTTTTTGGCGTTCAAGTACCCCTGCAGCCTGCAGTGCATACCTGCCAGTGAAAATAATTCAATTACATTAGTCTCTCACATATTTGTGTGACCTAAAGCGATTTTTTTCTCTTTCTGACACCGGCACTGCATATCTAACAGTCAAATAAAACCGTTAAATACTGCTGTTACATTGTCGGTTGAAAATAAGCACACTTTTTGTGCTAGATAGTACATTTGAAGCCTGCGCTGCATTTCTGACAGTCCAATAAAACCGTTAAATACTGTTGTTATATTGTTGTTTGAAAAAAAACACCCTTTTTGTGCTAGATAATACATTTGCGACCTGCGCTGCATTTCTGACAGTCCAATAAAACCGTTAAATACTGCTGTTACATTGTCGGTTGAAAAAAACTCACTTTTTGTGCTAGATAGTACATTTGCAGCCTGCGCTGCATTTCTGACAGTCCAATAAAACCAGTCAATACTGCTGTTACATTGTTGGCCGTGAGGTGATTGTATTAAATTCGCCTGTCACACTGTTGTGTGACCTCAAGAATTTTCTTTTCTCTTTATGACACTGGCAAGTGTTGTTGACTATTGGCGGTTACATTGTCGCCTACATAAACCATAGGAGAGCGTCAAATAAGGGACGTGGCCCTGGTCGTGGTGCTGATGGTGTTGGTGGAGCTCCTGTTGCAGGGAGAGGATGTGGTCGGTCTGTGCCAGCTACACGCACAAATGAAACACCTTCCTCAGGTGAGAGTAGGTGACAGAACCTTCAGCATTATTTGGTAGGCCCGAATGCAGCTGTACGAATGGTGAGGCCAGAACAAGTACAGGCGATTGTAGATTGTGTGGCTAACAGTGCCTCCAGTTCCTTCACATTTTCTCCCATCTAGTCCCCTGCTGAAAACTCAGAGTTGGCACCTACAGCCCATGGCCATCTGTCTTTTAACTCACCCCCTTGCAAATCAGGCAAGCAGTCTGAGCCCCAAGTCATGCACCAGTCTCTTATGCCTTTTGATGACTCTGCTGGCAGAAGGTCTGAAAGATTATCTGCACATTAGTGATCTGACAGCCTCTTTTGGTTTTGGTTTCACTTTGTCTGTGTGTTGCTTGTATGTCCACACCTCCTGTTCAGGTGTGGATCATGTGACCTTCACCTCCCCCTATTTAGTCTGACTTTACCCATCACTCTTTGCTCTGGATACTTTTATTTGGTTTTTGGAGGAGCTGGAGTGTGGTTCTAGTTGAAGTCCCGTTCATCCATCATCCATCAGCCTCAGAAGTTAAGTGTTCCGCTTGTTGTATTTTGTATTCCCCCCACCTTTGTTGTTTGCTAGGTCTTAGCGAGACGCTGGTTCCTTCACCAGGGAAGAAGCGGGTTGTCTCTGCCCTGTCATTACCATTAGGGCATCCGAGGGCCACCAGGGTTTTCTAGGTTCCTGTGTATGGGCATCTCTACCATCGGGAGGTGCCCATACGGATAGGAGTTATGGCCAGGAGCAGGGTTTTATAGGTGGTGACCCTTTTCCTTCCCTAGCGGTGAGGCCTAGTGTCTTTTCCCTTCCTTCTTGTTGTCTTTTGGTGTTCTCCCCTACTACATCCGTGACACAGGGTTTCCGTGGGCCATCCACATAGCCCTGCCCCAGAAGTGGAAGAGATTGAGTAAACTGATGCCCAACCACTTATGTTTCAGGATAAGGACATGGGAGGACCACCGCAGCACGTCTCTGATGATGACGAAACACAGGTGCCAACTGCTGCGGCTTTCTGCAGTCTGCAGACCGACAAGGAGGGCAGGGGTAAAGAGTGGGTGGAAGATGATGTGGAGGATGATGAGGTACTAGATCCCACATGGAATCAAGGTCATGCAAGTGGTCGCACAGAGGCACCAGCACAGGAAAAGAGGGATCAGGGTGCAAAAGCGTCTGTTACATTCTTGGGTGACATTTTACTATTTTTGCCGTGAATAAACCCCTGCTCTGCATAGGTGACAGGGACCTAAATTTCTAAAAATCGTCTGTTACATTCTCGGGTGACATTTTACCATTTTTGCCGTATACAAACCCCTGCTCTGCATAGATGACAGGGACCTGAATTTTGTCAAATCGTCTGTTCCATTGGTGGGTGACATGAACCCAGTTTTGCTGTGAATAAACCCCTGTTCTGCATAGGTGACAGGGACCTAAATTTCTAAAATCCGTCTGTTACATTGATGGTTGACATTAACCCATTTTTGCCAATGAAAAACCCCTGCTCTGCATTGCTGACAGGGAACTAAATTTAGTAAAAACGTCTGTTACTGATCGAAAGATGCACGACTACTAGCACGACTACTACTGAAGGCATTCCCACCTGACAGCGGGGGATCAGTTGAGGCTGAGGAGGAGGAAGAGGTCACCAATGCAGCTGGGGCACCGCCAGCACCTCAGAAGGCAGGGTTAGCATGACCGAAATGTGGAAAAGTTTTGTCAGCACGCCACAACAACCAGCAGCACCAGCTGATATGGAACGTCTTAGCAGGAGGCAGAATTTCAGCAAATGGTGGAGCAGTATGTGTGCACACACCTACACGTACTGACTGATGGGTCTGCCTTGGAAAAGGCGTGATTTCAACTCCTACAAACGACCCCACCCAGAGCACCTGAAAGGAGGCGGATACAGCTCAACTCCAAAACAAAAACAAAAAACTACACACGTGCTGCAAACCTGGCAGACCTCCGCACATAATCTGAGCAGGGCATGACAGTACCCCCCCTTCTACGGGTGACCTCCGGACACCCCGGCCCAACTTTATCCGGGTGGGATCTGTGAAAAGCCCTCACCAGTCGGCTGGCATTAACATCCACAGCCTCTCCTCAGGGCCGTATCCCCTCCAGTGTACCAGGTACTGAAGGGAACCCCGAAGAACACGTGAGTCGAGAACCCTAGAGATCTCGAACTCTAAATTTCCATCAATCAGAACAGGGGGAGGAGGCAATGGCGATGATTCCACCGGTTTCACATATTTCTTAAGTAAAGACCTGTGGAACACATCATGGATCCTCCAGATCTGCGGAAGATCCAGACGAAACGCTACTGGATTGATCACCGCAGATATTTTGTAAGGTCCAATAAACCTTGGACCCAGTTTCCAAGATGGTACTTTCTGTTTAATATTTGTAGTAGATAACCACACCAGATCACACACACACAGGTCCGGACCAGTCATACGTCTCTTGTCAGCCATTCGCTTGTACCTCTCACCCATCCTCTCCAAATTCACTTGAATCTTCCGCCAGATAGAGGACAAGGCAGAAGAAAATCTCTCCTCCTCTGGCATCCCAGAGGAACTAGTCTCAGAAAAGGTACCAAACTGAGGATGAAAACCGTATGCGCCAAAAAAAGGCGACTTACCCGTGGACTTCTGCCTACGGTTATTCAAAGCAAATTCAGCTAGTGATAAGAATGAGGACCAATCCTCCTGGTTCTCAGCCACAAAGCACCTCAAGTAGGTCTCCAGGTTTTGATTAGTACGCTCTGTCTGTCCATTCGACTGCGGATGAAAAGCCGAAGAGAACGAAAGTTGGATACCAAGACGAGAGCAGAACGCCCTCCAAAACCTGGAAACAAACTGTGTGCCCCTATCAGAAACCACATCCGAGGGAATGCCATGTAATTTCACAATGTTATCCACAAAAACTTGAACAAGAGTCATTGCATTGGGCAGACTAGCTAATGATACAAAGTGAGCCATTTTACTGAAACGGTCAACAACCACCAAAATCACAGTTTTCCCAGAGGAACTCGGCAGATCAGTAATAAAGTCCAAAGACAAGTGCGTCCAAGGACGAGATGGAATAGACAAAGGAAGAAGTGAATCAGAAGGTCGAGTGTGAGCAACCTTTGCCCGTGCACAGGTCTCACAAGCTGCTACGTAATCCTCAACACTCTTACGTAACCCGGGCCACCAGAACCTCCGTGAAATCAGATCAAAGGTGGACTTGCCACTGGGATGTCCCGCAAGGACAGTATCGTGATGTTCCTTGAATACCTTGTACCGCAATTCAGCAGGAACAAACAACCTACCTGGGGGACAAGAATCCGGAGCCTCCTCCTGGGCTCCCAACACCTCCATCTCCAACTTCGGGTACAGAGCGGAAACAACCACCCTATCAGCCAAAATCGGAGCAGGACCTCTGAATCACCTCCCCCAGGAAAACTACGAGACAATGCATCCGCCTTGACGTTCTTAACCCCCGTGCGAAAAGTAACCACAAAGTTGAACCTAGTAAAGAACAGTGACCATCTAGCCTGTCTAGGATTCAGACGCTTGGCAGATTGCAGGTAAGCCAAGTTCTTATGATCAGTATATACCGTAACGGGATGAGACGCCCCCTCTAACCAGTGACGCCATTCCTCAAAGGCCAATTTGATGGCCAGCAATTCCCTATCTCCTACATCAGTGCGACAACACTGCTCCAACCCCCACCTCTGATGCATCGACCTCCACCACGAATGGCTAAGACACATCGGGCTGCATCAGAATGGGAGCAGACGCAAAACATTCCTTAATAGCCGAAAAGGCCTGCAATGCCTCATCCGACCAGACAGAGAAGTCGACGCCTTTCTTAGTCATATCGGTCAGGGGATTTACAATGGTAGAGTAGTTCAAGATAAATTTTCTATAATAATTGGTAAACCCCAAAAACCGCATCAAAGCTTTCTGATTCTCCGGTCGGTCCCATTCCAGAACCGCCCGGACCTTTTCGGGGTCCATACGAAAACCAGAGTCAGAAAGCAGGTAACCCAGAAACGGAAGCTCCTGAACAGTAAACACACATTTCTCCAATTTGGCATACAGTCGTGGCCAAAAGTTTTGAGAATTACATAAATATTGGAAATTGGAAAAGTTGCTGCTTAAGTTTTTATAATAGCAATTTGCATATACTCCAGAATGTTATGAAGAGTGATAAGATGAATTGCATAGTCCTTCTTTGCCATGAAAATTAACTTAATCCCAAAAAAACCTTTCCACTGCATTTCATTGCTGTCATTAAGGACCTGCTGAGATAATTTCAGTAATCGTCTTGTTAACTCAGGTGAGAATGTTGACGAGCACAAGGCTAGAGATCATTATGTCAGGCTGATAAGGTTAAAATGGCAGACTTGACATGTTAAAAGGAGGGTGATGCTTGAAATCATTGTTCTTCCATTGTTAACCATGGTGACTTGCAAAGAAACGCGTGCAGCCATCATTGCGTTGCATAAAATTGGCTTCACAGGCAAGGATATTGTGGCTACTAAGATTGCACCTCAATCAACAATTTATAGGATCATCAAGAACTTTAAGGAAAGAGGTTCAATTCTTGTTAAGAAGGCTTCAGGGCGTCCAAGAAAGTCCAGCAAGCGCCAGGATCGTCTCCTAAAGAGGATTCAGCTGCGGGATCGGAGTGCCACCAGTGCAGAGCTTGCTCAGGAATGGCAGCAGGCAGGTGTGAGCGCATCTGCACGGACAGTGAGGCGAAGACTTTTGGAAGACGGCCTGGTGTCAAGAAGGGCAGCAAAGAAGCCACTTCTCTCCAAAAAAAAACATCAGGGACAGATTGATCATCTGCAGAAAGTATGGTGAATGGACTGCTAAGGACTGGGGCAAAGTCATATTCTCCGATGAAGCCTCTTTCCTATTGTTTGGGGCATCTGGAAAAAGGCTTGTCCGGAGAAGAAAAGGTGAGCGCTACCATCAGTCCTGTGTCATGCCAACAGTAAAGCATCCTGAGACCATTCATGTGTGGGGTTGCTTCTCATCCAAGGAAATGGGCTCACTCACAATTTTGCCCCAAAACACAGCCATGAATAAATAATGGTACCAAAACACCCTCCAACAGCAACTTCTTCCAACAATCCAACAACAGTTTGGTGAAGAACAATGCATTTTCCAGCACGATGGAGCACCGTGCCATAAGGCAAAAGTGATAACTAAGTGGCTCGGGGACCAAAACGTTGACATTTTGGGTCCATGGCCTGGAAACTCCACAGATCTTAATCCCATTGAGAACTTGTGGTTAATCTTCAAGAGGCGGGTGGACAAACAAAAACCCACTAATTCTGACAAACTCCAAGAAGTGATTATGAAAGAATGGGTTGCTATCAGTCAGGAATTGGCCCAGAAGTTGATTGAGAGCATGCCCAGTCGAATTGCAGAGGTCCTGAAAAAGAAGGGCCAACACTGCAAATACTGACTCTTTGCATAAATGTCATGTAATTGTCGATAAAAGCCTTTGAAACGTATGAAGTGCGTGTAATTATATTTCACTACATCACAGAAACAACTGAAACAAAAATCTAAAAGCAGTTTAGCAGCAAACTTTGTGAAAACTATTATTTGTGTCATTATCAAAACTTTTGGCCACGATTGTACAATTTATTCTCCCGAAGGATCGACAAAACCTGTCTCACGTGATCCTGATGAGTCTTCAGATCAGGAGAGTAAATTAGAATGTCATCCAAGTAAATTACAACAAACCTTCCCACAAAATGGTGGAAAATGTCATTGACAAATCGCTGAAACACTGCTGGCGCGTTAGTTAACCCAAAAGGCATAACCAGATTCTCGAAATGACCCTCGTGTGTGTTGAAGGCCGTTTTCCACTCATCCCCCTCCTTGATTCTGATCAGATTGTAGGCCCCTCTTAAATATAACTTGGAGAACACCTTGGCTCCAACAATCTGATCAAAAAGGTCAGAGATCAAAGGAAGGGGATACGGATCACGGACCGTAATGCGATTCAATTCCCGGAAATCCAAACAGTGTCTAAGCGATGCATCCTTTTTCTTAACAAAGAATAACCCAACTGCGACCGGAGATTTAGATGGCCTAATATGACCTTTTGCCAAACTCTCGGCAATATACTTCCGCATGACCTATTTTTCGGGTTGAGAAAGATTGTATAGCCGAGACTTTGGCTTAGCCCCTGGGATGAGATTAACCGAGCAATCATATTCACGATGAGAAGGCAATTCCTGAGCTCCACCCTCCGCAAATACATCCGCAAAATCTGAGAGATACTGGGGTAAAACCGTAAGACAATTGTCCGAACAAAATTCACTCCAACCAATGATCTGCCTTGCCTGCCAATTTATAGTAGGGTTATGTTTTATCAACCATGGTAACCCTAAGACCATAGGAGCGAGCAAGTCCTTCATGACAAAACAAGAAATGATCTCAACATGTGAATCACCCACCCTTAACTGAATACCATGAGCAATATGAGTGAGACTTCTTTGAGAGAGAGGGGAAGAATCGATTGCGAACACCGGAATCTCTCTTTCTAAGGTGCAAGTACTTAGGCCCAGATTTTGAAGAAAAAGATAATCAATAAGGTTTACTCCAGCACCACAATCAAGGAATACTTCAAAATTAAATTTTCTTGAGTCTAGCGCCACCATAGCTGGAAGGAGAAAACGAGTATTGCAGGGAGATTGCATACTTGCTTGCTCTGGCAGCCCATTCACACTACCAAGAGTCAAGGATTTTTTTTTCTCTTTAAGTAAATCTCTTTGTGGTTCTTTATCATCAACACGCGATTTAACAAAAGGACAAGCATAAACAAAATGACCACTTTCTCCACAGTAATAACATAGCTTATGCAATCTCCTAAAGTTCCTATTACCAGAACGGAACAACACCTGACCTAGCTGCATGGGTTCCTCCCCTACCCCAGGATTATATGTCATAATACTCTGGGGAACTGGTGGGACAAAACCACTCACAGAAGGGATCCCTCGCGTGGAGGGGACCTTACACCTCTCTCTAATGCGTCTATCTAACCGTACAGCCGGCAGGAGAATACACAATGTCTTCTGTCCTGGAGACAACCGAGGAGTAATTCATTTATCTCTCAGGACAAAGGGAAATCGCCAATACACATGTGGGGACAATAGGACAGGCATCACTATTTAAATATACAATGTCCCAACCATTACAGTAACATAGACATTTAACATATCCCCAGATGGCTTGGATCTGAGCGCTCAAAATATCCAAACAGCGCTCAGATGCCACAAACACAGTCAAATCGCCATGGGGTTTTAGTTTAGCATGGGCTGATGAGAGGGTCCATAATCCTGGGGCAAGAGGCTGGCAACCAGGCTTCCCCACCACCCAGTGGCGAGGTTGGTTTCACCACATTTCTCCCCTTTTCCAAACAGACTAACAGGGTATCTGACCTTCTCCCGGTCAGTGCCCTTGTTAGTCCAGCAGCCCACCCACAATAAATGGTTACTACACCTGAGCAAGGGATAAACTTTTCCATGTCCATGTGCCTAACTACGGCTGCGTGGGGGACTGGTAGACTGCCTTGGTGGGTTGCTGAGTGGGCAGAGACCTGCGGTACTTCGCCTTGGTGTCAGCGCTACTACAGAAGAAGCCTGGTTGTAGCTTGGTTGTTGGAGGGGGGGACCGACTGTCTCCCCTTTAGATAATCCACCATGCTGCTGTGGGGGGAGACCAACTGTCTCCCCTTTGGCTAAACAGCCCTGTTGCTGGGGGACAGGACCGACTGTCCCTACCCCCTGTGCTGTGAGTGCAGAGACCACGGTCCCATCTGCACGGTTGTGGGGCTTACTGTCTCCCCCTGGTACGTTAAGCTGCCGCTGGGGAATGGAGACTGGGCTCCCAATTCCCAACAAATCCTTCTGTTGCTGTGGGATGGACACTGGGCTCCCAATCCCCAATAGATCACATTGCCGCTGGGGGACAGGACCGACTGTCTCTGCCCCCTGTAACTCAGCCTGCCGCTGGGGAATGGAGACTGGGCTCCCAATTCCCAATAAATCACATTGCCGCTGGGGGACAGAACCGACTGTCTCTGCCCCCTGTAACTCAGGCTGCCGCTGGAGAATGGAGACTGGACTCCCAATTCCCAATAAATCACATTGCCGCTGGGGAGAGGGGGTAGCAAGCTCCTCTCCCATACATACTTCCAGCCTCTGGGAGGGAGACTGACTGTCTCCGCTCCCAATACAGTGTCCTATTGCTGGGGAAAGGAGACTGGGCTCTCTATTCCCTGTAGGACACTCTGCCACTGGGGGACAGGACCGACTGTCTCTTCCCCCTGTAACTCAGCCTGCCGCTGGGGAATGGAGACTGGAATCCCAATTCCCTGCAGGAGCGGTGGAGAGACCTCGGTCCCACCTCCACCGCCCACCTGGGGTTCTTCCCAGTAAATCTCCACAATAACTGCCCAGCTGAATGGGTCTGGATCCGGGTCTGTCATCTTGCTGTCCTGCTGAGACTTCCCAATGGAGTGGAAGAGATATCGGTAGTCCTGCTCCAGTTCCCACTCCAGGATTGCTAGGTGAGCCAGGTCTTTCTCTACCTCATGGGGGTAATCCCAATCCTGCCTAGCCTCCCTCTCATAGAAAATGTCCTGAAGTCTGGACTGTGCAGGGCTACCGAAGTCAGGCTCTGCAAAGGACTCCCATAACAAGCCAGGACCATCAAACTCCTCTCCCTCTGGCTTGTCATGCTCAGCTGTCCAGGGTATATACTGTGCCATATACCACCAGAGCGCCTGGTAGGAATCTTCCAGCCATAGCTCCTGCCATACCCAGTGCTCTAGTTCCTTCACCCATTCCTCCAGGGGCTGCTCTCCCAGGAAGGGCATCCGCATGGCCACTTGCTTCTGCAATCGCTGCTCTTCACTGGGGAGACTCTCGCCTCGCTGGTATTGTACATTATCCAGGGCCTGGTACCAGATGCTGAAAGGATTTGGACCTTTCTGGACCTCTACGACAACCTTGGTTTGAGACACTGACATCAGGAGAGATGTTTCTCAGTTGCTAATAACAGACACACACAAGTATTACTGAGAAACACTCTAATTTTATTATACTATAGCTTGGCCTTATATAGGCAGTAGAAAAGTTTGCATAACAACAGCGTTAAACCAATCATAAAGATAAACATTGGTGCTCATACACATACTACGGGAACATCCTTTTATGGTATGTAATACGTCACATATAAGAATGTACGCAGTTGTGCCGAATGACCCTGAATGAGACAAGAACGTTTGTTCTAGTTCTAGGATATTCCCAGAATCTGTCCTGAGACAGATAAGTGAACCTAACTCACATCGGGGGGGATGTGAAGTGCGTGGGTGAGATATTATAACAATTCTGTACATGTAAGAGAAGACAAGATGGAGTCACATTTCCCTTCAATCCCCTCTTAGAACCAATTTCTTGCCCTTTTCCCTGTATACCGCCAGATATTTTCTATATCCTTCATGTGAGTTGTCTTCAACTTGTACAAGTGCCTGTTTCCAGGTACTGAACCAGCCAAAATACTGATCCCAAGGGTTATCGATACCGGAGTTTCTTTTGAGCTCGATTGATAAATCCTCGAGTTTCTTTATTGCCAGTGTGACCTTACCATTAGGGCCAGTGTTGTTGGGTAGGAACGTGCATCATGATGAGGGGTCTGGCAATACCTTACAGACACCACCTCTTTCTGCAAGTATCATATCGAGTACCATGCGGTTTTGAAACGTCATAATGGAATCTGCCTGTAACTGTTCTGCTACACCCTGTAACGCATCCCTGGTGTAGTTTACAAACCTTTGTTGATTATAGTAAATATAGTTGATCCAGTCTACATTTTTGTTGATTGTTATGTGGGGAATTATGGATTCAAATCCTGCTGCCATCTGACCTCTGGCCTTGAATTCATCAGGGACCCCTCTTGGGACCCCGATTGCATCAATATACACATGTGGGTCGAAGCTACCTTTTGGGAGGGCACAACGGTTGCCAGGGGCGTAACTAGAAGTGACTGGGCCTCCCTGCTCCTGTGTAAACCCCAGTGTGGCACAGTGTAGCGGTATACTGTATATTGTGGGGCACAGTGTAGCGGTATACTGTATATTGTGGGGCACAGTGTATGCTATATGTGTATAACATAAACATATTTCATATGAAAACTTACAGTTACTTGGCCCTTGGGGATCTCGGACACCACTTCCACACTTGGCCAGGGGCTCGGCGGAGCTCATGTTGTGCTTTATCCTAATGAGAAAGATTTCATAATAAGGATTTGGAGAATGGGCAGAGGGATAGCAGAGCAGGGAGAGGCTGGTGCTGATACTAGGGGGTCATACCATGGGGGAGTAATAAAGCCCACTATAATGCCCCCCCCCCAGTAGAAATAATTCTCCTTATAATGTGACAGTGCAAAAATACCCCCTTCTAATGCCCCCAGTTGAGCTAATGTCCCCATAGTGCCCCCATAATGTCCCAGTATAAAATACCCCTATATAGTGCCCCCAGTAAATTCCCCCATAGTGCTCCTCTCCCCCCTTCCTGCTAGTGCCCCCCATAATGTACCAGTATAAAATGCCCCATATATAGTGCCCCAGGAGATGCCCCTCAGTGTCCGGCCTCTGATAGGCTGCCGGCCTAGTGTCCCCCATAATGGCCCCCAATAATGTGCCAGTAAGTGTCCCCATAGATGCCCCCCATCATGTGCCTGCCAGTATCGTGCCTCTCTCCTCCCCCCCACATGTCCCAGTATCATAGTGCCATCTCCCCCCCCAATGTGCCAGTATCAAGTGCCTCTCTCCTTCCCACCCCCCATGTGCCAGTATCATAGTGCCAAACCCCCCCCATGTGCCAGTATCAAGTGCCTCTCTCTTCCCCCCCATGTGCCAGTATCATAGTGCCAAACCCACCCATGTGCCAGTATCAAGTGCCAAACCCCCCCTCCCATGTGCCAGTATCAAGTGCTTCTCTCCTCCCCCCCCCCATGTCCCAGTATCATAGTGCCATCTCCCCCCCCCCCCCCCAAAAAAAAGTGCCAGTATCAAGTGCCTCTCTCCCCCCCACCCATGTGCCAGTATCAGGTGCCTCTCTCCCCCCCCCCATGTGCCAGTATCAAGTGCCAACCCCCCTCCCCCCATGTGCCAGTATCAAGTGCCTCCCGCTCCCCCCATGGCAGTAACAGTCGGGTATTAAAATAATAATAATAAACACTTCTACTTACCTCCATGTCAGCGATGCGATGCAGTCTCTTCCTGTGTCCCGCCCTGTATGTCCATATATGGAATCAGTGCTTGTATTTCAGAAAAGTTTCTGCTGGGATTCGAACCCACGACCTTCTGTATCAGAGGCAAAGCACCTAACCACACGGCCATAAGAGCTGCCTTGCTGCTGACTGAAAAAAATATGAGACTTCTACTGTTATAGCAGGCTAAGTGTACATCTATACACATGACTGCTGCCCTAACACACCCAGCACTGCTATATCTCTATATGACAGCTGTTCCAGCACACTCAGCTCTGCTATATCTCTATATATGATAGCTTCCCCAGCACACCCAGCTCTGCTACATCTAATACACATGACAGCTGCACCAGCACACTCAGCTCTACTATATCTCTATATATGACAGCTGCCCCAGCACACCCAGCTCTGCTACATCTATACACTCACCTAAAGAATTATTAGGAACACCTCTTCTATTTCTCATTAATGCAATTATCTAGTCAACCAATCACATGGCAGTTGCTTCAATGCATTTAGGGGGGTGGTCCTGGTCAAGACAATCTCCTGAACTCCAAACTGAATGTCAGAATGGGAAAGAAAGGTGATTTAAGCAATTTTGAGCGTGGCATGGTTGTTGGTGCCAGACGGGCCAGTCTGAGTATTTCACAATCTGCTCAGTTACTGGGATTTTCACGCACAACCATTTCTAGGGTTTACAAAGAATGGTGTGAAAAGGGAAAAACATCCAGTATGCGGCAGTCTTGTGGGCAAAAATGCCTTGTGGATGCTAGAGGTCAGAGGAGAATGAGCCGACTGATTCCAGCTGATAGAAGAGCAACGTTGACTGAAATAACCACTCGTTACAACCGAGGTATGCAGCAAAGCATTTGTGAAGCCACAACACGCACAACCTTGAGGCGGATGTGCTACAACAGCAGAAGACCCCACCAGGTACCACTCATCTCCACTACAAATAGGAAAAAGAGGCTACAATTTGCATGAGCTCACCAAAATTGGACTGTTGAAGACTGGAAAAATGTTGCCTGGTCTGATGAGTCTCGATTTCTGTTGAGACATTCAAATGGTAGAGTCCGAATTTGGCGTAAACAGAATGAGAACATGTATCCATCCTCTGATGGCTACTTCCAGCAGGATAATGCACCATGTCACAAAGCTCGAATCATTTCAAATTGGTTTCTTGAACATGACAATGAGTTCACTGTACTAAAATGGCTCCCACAGTCACCAGATCTCAACCCAATAGAGCATCTATGGGATGTGGCGGAACGGGAGCTTCGTGCCCTGGATGTACATCCCTCAAATCTCCATCAACTGCAAGATGCTATCCTATCAATATGGGCCAACATTTCTAAAGAATTCTATCAGCACCTTGTTGAATCAATGCCATGTAGAATTAAGGCAGTTCTGAAGGCAAAAGGGGGTCCAACACCGTATTAGTATGGTGTTCCTAATAATTCTTTAGGTGAGTGTATATCTCTAAGTATTGCTATACAGTAGATAGATATATAGAGATATAGCAAAGTTGAGTGTGCTAGGGCAGCTGTCATGTGTATAGATGTAGCAGAGCTGGGTGTGTTTGGGCAGCTGTCATGTGTCTAGATGTAGCAGAGCTGGGTTTGCTGGGGCAGCTGTCATATGTAGAGATATAGTAGAGCTGAGTGTTCTGGTGTAGCTCTCATGTGTATTAGATGTAGCAGAGCTGGGTGTGCTGGGACAGCTATCATATATAGAGATATAGCAGAGCTGAGTGTGCTGGGACAGCTGTCATATAGAGATATAGCAGTGCTGGGTGTGTTGGGGCAGCTGTCATGTGTATAGATGTACACTTAGCCAGCTATAACAGTAAAAGTCTCATATTTTTTCAATCAGTAGCAATGCAGCCTTTATGGCTGTGTGGGTAAATGCTTTGCCTCTGATACATGCTTTGCCTCCTGAAGTCTCCCAGACACATCAGGAGACTTCAGGAGACAGTAAGATTAGATCACATTAGCGGAGGGGGCCTGGTCCGCTGCCGCTGCTGCTGTGAAGGGGCCCTGAACATTAAGACAAGAATCGATCATATTTAACTAACTTGAAAATAAACTGTCACACACGTTGCTGGGCCGCCGGGCCCCTTGGCAGCCCAGGCCCCGAAGCAGCCGCTTCCCCTGCTTCCCCGATAGTTACGCCACTGACGGTTGCGTATATGTGTGATGGTGTCTTTTTCATTCTCAGTGAACATGTGTATGTTCATGATGGCTTTAGCAAGGGCACATTCACCTTTCCAGGAACCCTCTAGTCTAGATCTTATCTTTCCATCCCCACAGATCCAATATACATCTCCAATCGAGTATACTTGATTCTGTGTGAGGGAGGTATCTGTTTCACTGTAAGTTGCACAGTATCCTTCAGTGAAATTACTTAGGGATCTTCCTTGATCTCCCCCTCTGTGGCAGGTATAGTTACCAGGATAGATATGTATACCTGCACCAGGGCGGGGAGTTTTTTTGAGGAGTGGATATTTTTGCTTCCATTCTTCACATGCAGACTGGTTACTAGTAGGGATTAGCGAACCCGAACTGTATAGTTCGGGTTCGTACCGAATTTTGGGGTGTCCGTGACACGGACCCGAACCCGAACATTTTTGTAAAAGTCCTGGTTCGGGTTCGGTGTTCGGCGCTTTCTTGGCGCTTTTTGAAAGGCTGCAAAGCAGCCAATCAACAAGCGTCATACTACTTGCCCCAAGAGGCCATAACAGCCATGCCTACTATTGGCATGGCTGTGATTGGCTAGTGCAGCATGTGACCCAGCCTCTATTTAAGCTGGAGTCACGTAGCGCTGCACGTCACTCTGCTATGATCAGTGTAGGGAGAGGTTGCAGCTGCTGTTAGGGCGAGATTAGACAGTGATTAACTCTGCAAAAACACTTAATTCAGTGATCGATCTACAGCTGTGGATCATTGAACTGCTGCTATTTAATTGCTCACTGTTTTTAGGCTGCCCAGAGCGTTTTTATGTCACTTTTTTCTTGGGTGATCGGCGGCCATTTTGTGTCTTGTGGTGCGCCAAGCACAAGCTGCCACCAAGTCCATTTAACCATCAATAGTGTGGTTATTTTTTTGCTATATCCTACATCAGGGGCTTGGCTGTGCTTGCTATTTTATTGAGGGGTAAAATACAATTGGCCAAAATAGCAGTACCCTAAATCTGGTGTTTCAGCTGTGGCTAGCCAATTGTAATACTGTCTGCTGTCTGCCGAAGCAGTTTTTGTTCTGGGTTGAATACAATTCCCAACTTAGCAATCCCCTAAATATTTTTTTTCTGCTGTATCAGGCCAAGTTTAAATTGATCCATAAAAGGGTATATTAGATTTAAGGTGCGGATAGTGTCATCCTCAATAACTTCACACGCTACCGTGCATTTCCAAGTTTAAATAATTCTGTCCGTAAACGTATACCTGTCACCCAGCGCCTAAATAATAGGCCTAAAATTTATATTCAGCTAAATCTGTGTTTATTGCTGAGGCTGGTCAATTTATTTAGTGTCCGCCAAAGCACAGTTTTTGTTCTGGGTTGAATACAATTCCCAACTTAGCAATCCCCTAAATATTTTTTTTCTGCTGTATCAGGCCAAGTTTAAATTGATCCATAAAAGGGTATATTAGATTTAAGGTGCGGATAGTGTCATCCTCAATAACTTCACACGCTACCGTGCATTTCCAAGTTTAAATAATTCTGTCCGTAAACGTATAATTGTCACCCAGCGCCTAAATAATAGGCCTAAAATTTATATTCAGCTAAATCTGTGTTTATTGCTGAGGCTGGTCAATTTATTTAGTGTCCGCCAAAGCACAGTTTTTGTTCTGGGTTGAATACAATTCCCAACTTAGCAATTCCCTAAATCAGTGGTTTCTGCTGTATTAGGCCAACTTTAAATCTATCCATAAAAGGGTATATTAGATTGAAGGTGCGGATAGGGTCATCCTCAATAACTTCACAGGCTACCGTGCATTTCCAAGTTTAATTCTGTCCGTAAAAGGGATACCTGTCATCCAGCGCCTAAATACTAGGCCTACAATTTATATTCAGCTAAATCTGTCGTTACTGTTGTGCCTGTATTAGTGTAATACGGTACCTAAATAGATAGCCAGATAGTGTTAGGTGCCTGTAAAAAAAGGCCTGAATTTGAATTCAATACATTGGGCCAAATAGTTTTTTTCTTATTGTGGTGAACGGTAACAATGAGGAAAACATCTAGTAAGGGACGCGGATGCGGACATGGTCGTGGTGGTGTTAGTGGACCCTCTGGTGCTGGGAGAGGACGTGGCCGTTCTGCCACAGCCACACGTCCTAGTGAACCAACTACCTCAGGTCCCAGTAGCCAGCAGAATTTACAGCGATATTTGGTGGGGTCCAATGCCGTTCTAAGGATGGTAAGGCCTGAGCAGGTACAGGCATTAGTCAATTGGGTGGCCGACAGTGGATCCAGCACGTTCACATTATCTCCCACCCAGTCTTCTACAGAAAGCGCACAGATGGCGCATGAAAACCAAGCCCATCAGTCTGTCACATCACCCCCATGCATATCAGGGAAACTGTCTGAGCCTCAAGTTATGCAGCAGTCTCTTATGCTGTTTGAAGACTCTGCTGGCAGGGTTTCCCAAGGGCATCCACCTAGCCCTTCCCCAGGGGTGGAAGAGATAGAATGCACTAACGCACAACCACTTATGCTTCCTAATGATGAGGACATGGGAATACCACCTCAGCACGTCTCTGATGATGACGAAACACAGGTGCCAACTGCTGCGTCTTTCTGCAGTGTGCAGACTGAACAGGATGTCAGGGAGGAAGACTGGGTGGAAGACGATGCAGGGGACGATGAGGTCCTAGACCCCACATGGAATGAAGGTCGTGCCACTGACTTTCAGAATTCGGAGGAAGAGGCAGTGGTGAGACCGAGCCAACAGCGTAGCAAAAGAGGGAGCAGTGGGCAAAAGCAGAACACCCGCCGCCAAGAGAGTCCGTCTGCTATTGGCCACCGCCATCTGGGACCCAGCACCCCAAAGGCAGCTTCAAGGAGTTCCCTGGCGTGGCAGTTCTTCAAACAATGTGCTGACGACAAGACCCGAGTGGTTTGCACGCTGTGCCATCAGAGCCTGAAGCGAGGCATTAACGTTCTGAACCTTAGCACAACCTGCATGACCAGGCACCTGCATGCAAAGCATGAACTGCAGTGGAGTAAACACCTTAAAAACAAGGAACTCACTCAGGCTCCCCCTGCTACCTCTTCTGCTGCTGCCGCCTCAGCCTCTTCCTCCGCCTCTGGAGGAACGTTGGCACCTGCCGCCCAGCAAACAGAGGATGTACCACCAACACCACCACCACCTCCGTCACCAAGCATCTCAACCATGTCACACGGCAGCGTTCAGCTCTCCATCTCACAAACATTTGAGAGAAAGCGTAAATTCCCACCTAGCCACCCTCGATCCCTGGCCCTGAATGCCAGCATTTCTAAACTACTGGCCTATGAAATGCTGTCATTCAGGCTGGTGGACACAGACAGCTTCAAACAGCTCATGTCGCTTGCTGTCCCACAGTATGTTGTTCCCAGCCGCCACTACTTCTCCAAGAGAGCCGTGCCTTCCCTGCACAACCAAGTATCCGATAAAATCAAGTGTGCACTGCGGAACGCCATCTGTGGCAAGGTCCACCTAACCACAGATACGTGGACCAGTAAGCACGGCCATGGACGCTATATCTCCCTAACTGCACACTGGGTAAATGTAGTGGCGGCTGGGCCCCAGGCGAAGAGCTGTTTGGCGCACGTCCTTCCGCCGCCAAGGATCGCAGGGCAACATTCTTTGCCTCCTGTTGCCTCCTCCTCCTACTCGGCTTCCTCCTCCTCTTCTCCCACCTGCTCATCCAGTCAGCCACACACCTTCACCACCAACTTCAGCACAGCCCGGGGTAAACGTCAGCAGGCCATTCTGAAACTCATATGTTTGGGGGACATGCCCCACACCGCACAGGAGTTGTGGCGGGGTATAGAACAACAGACCGACGAGTGTTGCAGCTCTGGGACTAGCCGGTTTGACGCACATCCCTTGCCTGGCGCATGTGCTGAATTTGGTGGTGCAGAAGTTCATTCACAACTACCCCGACATGTCAGAGCTGCTGCATAAAGTGCGGGCCGTCTGTGCGTGCTTCCGGTGTTCTCATCCTGCCGCTGCTCGCCTGTCTGCGCTACAGCGTAACTTCGGCCTTCCCGCTCACCGCCTCATATGCGACGTGCCCACCAGGTGGAACTCCACCTTGCACATGCTGGACAGACTGTGCGAGCAGCAGCAGGCCATAGTGGAGTTTCAGCTGCAGCACGCACGGGTCAGTCGCACTGCGGAACAGCACCACTTCACCACCAATGACTGGGCCTCCATGCGAGACCTGTGTGCCCTGTTGCGCTGTTTCGAGTACTCCACCAACATTGCCAGTGGCGATGACGCCGTTATCAGCGTTACAATACCACTTCTATGTCTCCTTGAGAAAACACTTAGGGCGATGATGGAAGAGGAGGTGGCCCAGGAGGAGGAGGAGGAAGAGGGATAATTTTTAGCACTTTCTGGACAGTCTCTTCGAAGTGACTCAGAGGGAGGTTTTTTGCAACAGCAGAGGCCAGGTACAAATGTGGCCAGACAGGGCCCACTACTAGAGGACGAGGAGGACGAGGATGAGGAGGAGGTGGAGGAGGATGAGGATGAAGCATGTTCACAGCGGGGTGGCACCCAACGCAGCTCGGGCCCATCACTGGTGCGTGGCTGGGGGGAAACGCAGGACGATGACGATACGCCTCCCACAGAGGACAGCTTGTCCTTACCTCTGGGCAGCCTGGCACACATGAGCGACTACATGCTGCAGTGCCTGCGCAACGACAGCAGAGTTGCCCACATTTTAACGTGTGCGGACCACTGGGTTGCCACCCTGCTGGATCCCCGGTACAAAGACAATGTGCCCACCTTACTTCCTGCACTGGAGCGTGATAGGAAGATGCGCGAGTACAAGCGCACGTTGGTAGACGCGCTACTGAGAGCATTCCCAAATGTCACAGGGGAACAAGTGGAAGCCCAAGGCGAAGGCAGAGGAGGAGCAAGAGGTCGCCAATGCAGCTGTGTCACGGACAGCTCCTCTGAGGGCAGGGTTAGCATGGCAGAGATGTGGAAAAGTTTTGTCAACACGCCACAGCTAACTTCACCACCACCTGATACGGAACGTGTTAGCAGGAGGCAACATTTCACTAATATGGTGGAACAGTACGTGTGCACACCCCTCCACGTACTGACTGATGGTTCGGCCCCATTCAACTTCTGGGTCTCCAAATTGTCCACGTGGCCAGAGCTAGCCTTTTATGCCTTGGAGGTGCTGGCCTGCCCGGCGGCCAGCGTTTTGTCTGAACGTGTATTCAGCACGGCAGGGGGCGTCATTACAGACAAACGCAGCCGCCTGTCTACAGCCAATGTGGACAAGCTGACGTTCATAAAAATGAACCAGGCATGGATCCCACAGGACCTGTCCATCCCTTGTGCAGATTAGACATTAACTACCTCCCCTTAACCATATATTATTGTACTCCAGGGCACTTCCTCATTCAATCCTATTTTTATTTTCATTTTACCATTATATTGCGGGGCAACCCAAAGTTGAATGAACCTCTCCTCTGTCTGGGTTCCGGGGCCTAAAAATATCTGACAGTGGCCTGTTCCAGTGTTGGGTGATGTGAAGCATGATTCTCTGCTATGACATGAAGCCTGAATCTCTGCTATGGGACCTCTCTCCTCTGTCTGGGTGACGGGGCCTAAATATCTGACAATGGACTGTTCCAGTTTTGGCTGACGTGAAGCCTGATTCTCTGCTATGACGTGAAGACTGATTCTCTGCTGACATGAAGCCTGAATCTCTGTTATGGGACCTCTCTCCTCTGTCTGGGTGCCGGGGCCTAAATATATGACAATGGACTGTTCCAGTTTTGCCTGACGTGAAGCCTGATTCTCTGCTATGACATGAAGACTGAATCTCTGCTGACATGAAGCCTGAATCTCTGTTATGGGACCTCTCTCCTCTGTCTGGGTGCCGGGGCCTAAATATATGACAATGGACTGTTCCAGTTTTGGCTGACGTGAAGCCTGATTCTCTGCTATGACATGAAGACTGATTCTCTGCTGACATGAAGCCTGAATCTCTGTTATGGGACCTCTCTCCTCTGTCTGGGTGCCGGGGCCTAAATATATGACAATGGACTGTTCCAGTTTTGCCTGACGTGAAGCCTGATTCTCTGCTATGACATGAAGACTGATTCTCTGCTGACATGAAGCCTGAATCTCTGTTATGGGACCTCTCTCCTCTGTCTGGGTGCCGGGGCCTAAATATATGACAATGGACTGTTCCAGTTTTGGCTGACGTGAAGCCTGATTCTCTGCTATGACATGAAGACTGATTGTCTGCTGACATGAAGCCTGAATCTCTGTTATGGGACCTCTCTCCTCTGTCTGGGTGCCGGGGCCTAAATATATGACAATGGACTGTTCCAGTTTTGGCTGACGTGAAGCCTGATTCTCTGCTATGACATGAAGACTGATTCTCTGCTGACATGAAGCCTGATTCTCTGCTATGGGACCACTCTCCAATTGATATTGGTAAATTTTTATTTATTTTATTTTTATTTTAATTCATTTCCCTATCCACATTTGTTTGCAGGGGATTTAACTACATTTTGCTGCCTTTTGCAGCCCTCTAGCCCTTTCCTGGGCTGTTTTACAGCCTTTTTAGTGCCGAAAAGTTCGGGTCCCCATTGACTTCAATGGGGTTCGGGACGAAGTTCGGGTCGGGTTCGGATCCCGAACCCGAACATTTCCGGAAAGTTCGGCTGAACTTCTCGAACCCGAACATCCAGGTGTTCGCTCAACTCTAGTTACTAGATGAATTTGAGAATAATTGCAAAAAATATTCCTCAACACTAGAGGGCAATATTAAGGGCACAGTACCTAGGTGAGGCTTAGCGGTCCCACATATATAACAATTACTTTTATTTACTGAAGCTGCACTGTACTTCATCCATTCTAACCACAGGTTGGCATCAGATAACCCAGTTTCTGCTGCAAGAGCCTCCTCATATGGTGGGTCAGATATTGCTCTCATATTGTTAAAAGTTAAGATACGGGGTTTGAGGGGGTTTGTTTGTTTCTGAGGGTATGTCCATTCTTATAGTGGTTGCCGCATCTCGTGGAAGGACTGCACTTCATTATGCTGCATAAACAGAAGGAGTAAGTTGCAATGTGAGTACTGGAGGAATTGTACCAGAAGGTAGTGATTCCACCTTTCTGAGTTATAGCAACTTCAGCTTTGTTATCCTCCGGCAGAGTCATTAGGATCGTCAGTAATCCCACAGTCCAAGTGGACCATCTGTGCCATCTTCCAGAATTGAGGGAGTGCATCCTGGTGGAGGTCAGAGCTGTCTGCTCCCGTTAGTACCTCACTTTGTCCTTTTTCAAGGTCAAGACTGTCTGTCCCCGTTATTACCTCCTTTTGGGGTGCCTCCTTTAGCAGTTTCACTCTGGTGACGTGGATCCAAGTAGGTGTTTCTTCCGTGAGTACTGCTGTGCGGGCCGCGGCTACCACTGTAGTCGGTGGTCCGTAGGTGAAGTCTCCTGCGAATTTTCCTTTCTTTAATTTCTTTATCAGCACGATATCTCCCACTTGGAATGGGTGAGTTGGTTCCTGTGAAAGACTAAGAGACTTACAAGCAACTTTTTCCTCAATTTCACTTAGGGCTTTAATCAATCCTAGGATTCTTCTGCAAGATTGGATAACACCAATCGGCCATTTCATTGTCAGTAGCTGAGGACTGGAGATCCACAAGCATCTGAGTTAACTCAAGTGAAGGAGGTACTAATTTCACCATTTGCAATGTGGCCGGGGCCATCAGTGCAGCCTTCTTGGCCTCCGCGTCTTCCAGGGCATTGCCTTGGGACACATGATCTTTACCACCAGTATGCGCCCTGCAGTGGACAATTGCAATCTGTGAGGGCAATCTTATGGCTTCTAAAAGTTGTATGACAAGTTGTGAATGTGAGATGTGCTTACCATCAGCTGCAATGAATTGTCTCCTTTGCCAAATTACCCTGTGGTCCCAGACCACTTCATGTGCGTACCTGCTGTCAGTGTAAATGGTGACTGGCTTGCCTTCATGTAGTATGCATGCTCTCGTGAGTGCAATTAATTCTGCTGCTTGTGCAGTTTGGTATGTGATGGGTCTGGCTTCCAGGACAATATGTGTGTCATGTTGTATGGTGTGTATACAATCATGTGCCTCTATCAAGTGATCCTCAGGTCCTTTAAGTCCTAATAGAGCATTCAAGATAGGTGCTGGACCTGAGGTGTGTGTTGCGTATTTGATTTGGAGGGAGGGATTGCTGAGGAGTAGAATCTCACATCCAGATAGTCTTTGTGCGGACATGTGCTGTGTGTGTATGCCTTTGAGAAGGCCTAATACATCATGTGTGATGTACAGGATAGTCTCATGTCCCATTGTGAGTGGGTTGCAAGCTCAACCATCATAGCACAGGCTGCAAGAGATCTCAGACAGGCCGGCATTCCTTGGACGGATGCCAGAACCACCTTTGAGAAAAAGGCACAAGGACGTAACTTGCCTCCGTGATACTGGGTCAGCACACCCGCCATGGTTTTACAATTTTGTCGAGCATATACGTGGAATGTGAGTTTGTAGTCAGGGAGGCCCAAACCCAGACTTGTCATTAAAAGAACATTTCAAATAATCAAATGCATTAAACATTTCCTCAGACCACCTGATGAGATCTGGCATGTCTGCCAGAGTGGCTTGTCTCATTACATTGTCATAGTAGGAGCAATCAGGAATCCATTGTCTGCAGTAGTTTACCATACCAAGGAAAGATAACATTTCTTTCTTGGTGTGCAGGGTGACCAGGCCCGCAACAGACTGGACTCTTTCTGTGCTGATTCTCCTTTCTCCCTTTGTGAGAACAAAGCCCAAGTATTCAACTTGCTTTTTACACCATTGCATTTTCTTGCGTGACACCTTATATCCACATTCAGACAACCATTTCAACAAAGATAAACCATCTGGCCTCCTCTTACATACTACACAATAACAAATAATCCACGTATTGCAAGAGCACAGAAGCCTGGGAGGGGGGGGGGGTGCCATGGTTTTAAACTGGCTTGGAGGACAATGCTGTACACTACAGGTGAATCAGTATATCCCTGGGGCATCCTGCACCAGGTGAGTTGACGACCCTCAAAGGAAAAAGCAAAAAGAGTCTGGTCTACTTGTCAACCGGGATAGAGAAGAAAGCATTTTTCAAGTCTATCACGCTGAAACAGACAGCTTCTGCAGTAAATGGCTGACAGCAACTGAGAAATGTGTCGGCTGTTTCTGTTTACTCATGTGTTGGCTCCTGAACTTTTGTAACTATGTGTGGGGGTCTGTATCTTCCTGATCTCAAAGCATCCCGCTGCCTCCTTCTCATATAAATGTTTCTCAAAGTCTTGTATTTTAGGTCCATGAGAAAACGCTTTGCTTTACAATCAACATGAGATTGGGAAGGAGAACTAGGCTGTCACTATTTGCAGCCTGCAGTCTCTGGTTGGGAGGGGGAAACTCACACTTAGATTTTCCTCCACCCACAGTAAGAAAATTTATCAAATGACAGAGTGATAATATTACAGTGAGATATGTTCTTACACTTACCACCAGAACAATAGCTCTCACACAAACAGATTAATCTTAACACTCTATGTATCTTATACTCTAAATATAGGTATTCGTCAAACCAAGGTAGGTCAGTCTCCCTGAGACTGTTCTCTTACATGTACCCCTGGTACAAAAAAATCTCTCTGTTGACAGTTAGATGAAGTAAATAGATCTCCCTGAGATCCTATGGTGTGTCCATGACACAAAACAAATCTCCCTGAGATTTTCTTCCGTGCGTGGCACTCCAATTGCCTTATTCATGAAAGTACTCCAAGTACTTATTATAAACTCCCGGAGTCTATTTTTAAGGCTTAACAATGTATCCCGGATACATAATAAAAACTCACGGGTAGAGATGTGGCCAGTGCCCTCGGACCGGGCAGTGGACAAAAGGGATGTCTCTCTTACCGGACACGAGGATGACCTTCTCTATCCCGGACGGACCCCCCAAACTGAAAGGATTTGGACCTTTCTGGACCTCTACGACAACCTTGGTTTGAGACACTGACGTCAGGAGAGATGTTTCTCAGTTGCTAATAACAGACACACACAAGTATTACTAAGAAACACTCTAATTTTATAATGCTATAGCTTGGCATTATATAGGCAGTAGAAAAGTTTGCATAACAACAGCGTTAAACCAATCATAAAGATAAACATTGGTGCTCATACTACTGGAACATCCTTTTATGGTATGTAATACGTCACATATAAGAATGTACGCAGTTGTGCCGAATGACCCTGAATGAGACAAGAACGTTTGTTCTAGTTCTAGGATATTCCCAGAATCTGTCCTGAGACAGATAAGTGAACCTAACTCAAGGGGGGGGGGAGTGAAGGGGGGGGGGGAGTGAAGTGCGTGGGTGAGATATTATAACAATTCTGTACATGTAAGAGAAGACAAGATGGAGTCACATTTCCCTTCAGATGCCTTTCCTTAATGCATCCCGGCCATCCAGGTCTTCCTCATCGTATGCCACTGCTGGTTCCATTCTGGTGCTGTCAGGGTCGCTGTACTAAGACATGCGTTGCCCTCAAATTGTAAAATCCATGGAATGGTGTCTCCTGTAGCTGTCCTTCTGGCTGTGGGAACGATCCTGCCGCTTGCCACCAATTGTAACGGCATACAAGGGAATGCTCCAAACTCCGAACGGAACCTCATGAATAGCTGCTAGCAGACGAATAGGAAACACACCCAAGCGGCTTACACTCCTAGCAATCAGTCTCTAACAGCATACAGTGAATACCCCCAAGAACGAGACTAGGCTCCGTGTTGAGGGTCAAGCAGTGGTCAGTCAGAGCTGTGTGTTTATTGTTCTTATATAACATTGTTACACACTAGTACCACCCACAGGGTTTTGTAAAAACAACCAATAAACACATACAATACAGTAAAACACTCCCACACAAAATCCTCCCCTCTGCCTGTGATACACAATGGGTTGATGTAATTATCACAGGCAGGAGAATACACAATGTCTTCTGTCCTGGAGACAACTGAGGAGTAATTCAATTAGCTCTCAGAACAAAGGGAAATCGCCAATACACACGTGGGGACAATAGGACAGACATCACTATTTAAATATACAATGTCCCAACCATTACAGTAACATAGACATTTAACATATCCCCAGATGGCTTGGATCTGAGTGCTCAAAATATCCAAACAGCACTCAGATGCCACAAACACAGTCAAATCGCCATGGGGTTTTAGTTTAGCATGGGCTGATGAGAGGGCCCATAATCCTGGGGCAAGAGGCTGGCAACCAGGCTTCTCCACCACCCAGTGGCGAGGTTGGTTTCGCCACAATTTCCCTATCCATATTTGTTTGCAGAGCACTTGCCATGCTCTTAACCACATTTTTATGCCCTTTGCAGCCCCCTAGCCCTTTCTATGACTTTTTTAGAGCCATTTTAGTGCTCCAAAGTTCAGGTCCCCATTGCCTTCAATGGGGTTCGGTTTCGGGGTCAAGTTCGGGTCCCGAACTCAAACTTTTTTGCGAAGTTCGGCAGAACCCGTCGAACCCGAACTTCCAGATGTCCACTCAACTCTAATTATAACTATGCACCAGGTTTTGTAACTTGTCAATGTGTCTGTATGTGTTTTGTCCTCTAAGATAATGCCACATTCTTGTTTTCAGCGTTGACCGTATTCGAAGTAAAAAAAATGATGTATTTTAAAGGCTTCACAAAGTTGGCTCATACGTTTGTTTTTAAACTCTTGAGCCCTGGAAAGTCCAGACACCCAAGCGTATTTCGAAAAAGTATTTTACACCGTTATTTTCTTAGAAAAATCTATCATCGACACAAGATCTGCTTGCCATTGGTCTTCTATATCAGACACCACAACTTTGTTTCTTTTAAATGATTTTTTAACCGGTTTGTGCAATATGTGAGTATCCTCATTGTTCAACTAATTTTTTACAGCGTCTTTTCTTATTCCAAATTTTCATACTTCTCTGAATAAGGGTTCAACGCCGCCGTAAGAACCGACAGCCTTTGGCCTGTGGTACTATTTTCTCAATATTTCTGTGTTTGCGGTCATTTTAACAATGTTTTTAAGTACCTGCTATCACCGGTGCGCCCTCGCGATTTATGCAATTTTAACTAATCAAGATAGTGTATTTATTGTAAAAAAGAAAAACGGGCTACATTTTTATTTAAAAAATAATTTTATGTAAAACATTATCAGGCACTACATACAAATACATTCAAAGTAAAAGTTACAACATTAACCAAGACGTCTGTAACATAGCTGGCGTTCTCTTTTTAGGTAATAAAGAGCCTCGCGTTAACACATGGGTTGTTGTTACGAACAGCTGCTGCCTAAAAGGGGTAGCTTCAAAAGATTCAACCGGCGTTCCCCTTTTTAAATTATCGTAAAGTTCTCTCGGCGATGGTTTCCACGAGGCGTTTTAGCCTTAAAGGGGTTATCCGAGTTATATAAATGTATGCTAAGAGCTATTACATTACTATATTAAACTCTTTTCTAAATCACTTACTTTATTGATTTGGCGTTGTTTCGCCACTGCCAATTTGGGTCATGTGACCCCCGACGTCATCAACCCTGCTCAGGCGCTGACGTCTCGTTTACAAGCTTCTCCCTGCTTGAGGGAGTGGACCAGCTCTGTAAACGAGACATCAGAGCCTTTAGTGCCCGCCCCTCTCTTGCTCTCCTCACACAGCCTCAGCGATTGTAAGCGATCGCGCATGCACGATCCTCACAAAAGCCGTGGTGATAGATTGATTCGGCAGCATGGTATGTGTCTGGCTCCTTCCCTCACTTCTGTGGGCCTGTTTACCCATTCCCCTCCCGCGTCTGGGGATCGTTATTAGAGCCCTGGCCCCCTCAACAAGTACACATTACACTTCTAATACCACCCCCAGGGCACAAAAATATTCATGATGGAGAGCTCAGGCATTGTTGTTTTATGCCCCCTCAGCATGTACTTCAGCATGTAAACACAGCAATAACAGAACCATGAAAAGGTGTAAGTATGGGTTTTTCTCTTAAGAAATCAAGCTTAACCAATGTATATGTATGTCCTGATGAGTTTTATGAGGTTTTAATTTTTTTCCCCATAACTCGGATAACCCCTTCAAGCAAACTGTGACTCTGCGTCGCGGTGCGAATTAGGTCGATGATGTTGGATCCTGGTATAACTTGATCTTTGTAAATGAATTCACCCCTAGCATTCCAGTATGGCTTGTTAGGGTACTTTCACACTAGCTGCAGGACGGATCCGACAGGCTGTTCACCCTGTCGGATCCGTCCTGCCGCTATTTCGCCATGCCGCTGGACTGCCACTCTGTCCCCATTGACTATAATGTGGATGGGGACGGAGCTCTAGCGCAGCACAGCAGTGCGCGGTGAAAGGCCGCTGGACTAAAAATTCGAACGTGCAGTACTTTTAGTCCTGCGGCCTCTCGCCGTGCACTGCCGTGCTGCGCCGGAGCTCCGCCCCGTCCCCATTATAGTCAATGGGGATGGAGCGGCAGTCCGGCGGCATGGCGAAATAGCGGCAGGACGGATCCGACAGGGTAAACAGCCTGTCGGATCAGTCCTGCCGCTAGTGTGAAAGTAGCCTTACCCGATCGTCGCAGTTTGTTCAACAAAAGTTCTGCATTTTTCCTATACCTTATATTAACATTGTCAAGTATCTCTTTAACATCGTCTCCGCTAGAAGCGTCATTTGCCAAGCGTTGTTGACCGGGTTACGGCTGCATAATAAAAGTTAGGGTTGACATTTCTTTACTGGTCTGTTTGTTGAGCGTCAGGTATCTCTGTAACACATTAGTGTATCTCAAAAATTTTTCATCATCTGAAAGTTCATTTCTGTGTAGTATTTAGCTAATTTCGTCATCTAAACGCTGCATTGCGGTTTGGTGTATGTCTGGTGTTTCTACAGATGTTTTTTTAGGCAGTCCAGCTTGTGTTTGGAAACCAGGAACATTTTCTCTACATACTCCATTATGAGCCGCTGACTCTATTAGCTATCAAGCTAGTGATTAATAGAATTGTAAAGCCGAGCAGCGAACCTATAAAACCGCATCTCTGGTTCACAATGCGCTTCTTGTCTTTAATGGGGTGACTTTTATCGCTTAATTTCTTTATAGCCTTCGCCATCTTTTCAGTATATATTTTTTGTCGCTCTCTAAGAGTAATCTTTCCTTTAAGGATGTTGAGAGTGATCTTGCCAATAGCGGATATCAAATCATTACTGGCGCTGCGCAATATTGATTTTCGGACCGTCGGTTTTTGTTTTGCTTTTAAAAGATCCCAATTATGTTGGATCCTGTTCGACATCTTTACAGGAGCGGCGACACTACCAAGAATGACTGCCGAGATGCGAAATATCACATTTTAGAGCTTCTTTTTGCACACATAAGCCACCGAAAGATGGAACAAACTAGTTCTTAGCCGTAGTTCCTCGGGCCTATCAGATCCTAAATCTACGAGTAAATAGCCGTAAGGCGCGTGTGTAGCATCTTCAAAAGCTTCTAAAAAGAAACGTGTTTTACTGGGGTACATTTTTTCCAAGCCAACATAATAACCTGTAATTTATCACGCGGGTTCTTAAAAAGGACCATGTATTTATTGTTTAAATTTATGATCCTGCTTTTTCTTACCCTGACAAAAAACGTTTTGAATGAGATGCATGATGCTCAAATTTCTGTGGTGCACGTATTTGGTGAAAGCGTTTTGTATTTCAAGATATTTGCAGGCCGCCTCCATAAGATCATCATCAACTGCCAAATTTACCTTGTCCTGTGGGAATAGTTCATCGTCTGTAAAATTTTGCGGTATTCCGTCGATAAACCTGATATACAAACGGGTTAGCTTGTCGTACAATTTCTGCCAACATGCATAAAACCAAATGACATTGTCAGGTTTGTGCGACATTAGCGTATCCGCTTGTATTAACAAACATTTTACAAAAAAACTATTTCCAGACTTTGAGGGTCCTGCTAAAATACAAGAAAACGGGCGTTGAAATTGCGCAGCCATGTTTAATAGCTGAAAGGTAACATTGTAAAGTAAAGTAAAAAATTTTTGACTATAACGAATATTCGAATTCGTGCATATTTGACGAATAATCTACAAACAATTTGCTAAATATTGCGAATTCAAATATGACCCCTGCTGCTCATCACTTGTTATCGGCACCCGGGAAAGTTGGGTGCCTCAATTAGCTATTGTTAATATTTATAAATTATACATATCTGTGTTAGATGCGGTGATCAAATATTTTGCTTAAATCATGTGCGCCTTCGATTTTAGTTATTTCCCTAATGAAACAAAATGATTTTGACGCTCTTAAATAACGTCTTAGGACATGTCCGAACATGCCTTCATCATGTTCGGACATTCCCTGACGTGCTTTGCAAAATGTGGGGCCGTATTTCACAAAACGAATGCTGAATCGGCACCCGGGAAATAGCGTCTTAGGACATCTGAATTAGTGACAGTATGTCTTAGGACATGCCCGAACATGTCTTCAACGTGTTATCGGCACCCGGGAAAGTTGGGTGTTGCAATTAGCTATTGTTAATATTTATAAATGATACATATCTGTGTTAGATGCGGTGATCAAATATTTTGCTTAAATCACAGACGCCTTAGATTTTATTAAACACAATCGTATATAATTAAAGCAAATTTCATACATCGCAGGTCCACTACCAAAGGGACTGTGTCAGTTCACCTTCCAGGACCTTAATTTTTAAAGATATTACAACTTAAGTAAATTACTGACGAAAAATCAACTCTAACAGAATAAAAGGGGCTTTAAATGGGCAGTATTTAGGCGTGGTTTGGTATGGTATTTAGGCTTGGATTGGGAGGGACTGGGAGGGGTTGTGGGCAGAGTGGGTGGGGAAAGGCTGTGTCGACCTGTCACTTTTGATTTGACGAGATGACCAGCCCTATACTACTCTCATCCTCTGCAGAGTGAGCATACCATACCTATGTCCAAATGGAGTAAACCTTTTTATTTCTGATCATCTATCCCAAAAATCTGGGATTAGTTTTCTACATTATAGTATCTTCGTATCATATTGGTCTTGGTGATACACTCTCAGTTATCCAGTTCGACCTGTGAATGCCTCCCTACAATTTTTCACTATTGAAATGTCAGATGAAATGCAAGGCTTCAAAATAAATTCCCCATTAAATATGTCCAGTAAAAAGTGCAACTGTGTCTTAAAAACATAAAATTTAGCAAATTTTTCAAATAGACAATTAAAAAAACAATAAATATATAAAAGTATATTAGGAAGCCATTTCCTATGTCTGTCCGTACACATTAGAATAAATTAATGGCAGTTATACTTTATCCCCTTCCCGACCAGCGTCGTACTAATGCAGCACTGGCGGGGTCTTTAAAGATGGTGCCCTCTCCTGACTAATGTCCGAGATCGGCGGTAATGCCGGTTACGGACATTTTACACTTAGCATAAATGTCACGGATGTACCAAGACATACGGACGTTCTCGCGACAGGTGGAAGGAGATCTGTGAGACTGGCAACACATGATTTGATCTGACATGTTTTCCTTTTGGATCAAATTTGACGTCTGTGTTGTTTCTGGTGCTTGCCACGCCTTCTTTATTGTTGTTTCTCCCACTATGTTATGCAGTTTATAGCTTCTGTTGGACTTGTGGTTAGCTTGTGTTTGGTTCTCGGATGAGTTCTTGGTGCTACCAAAGCTTCATTGAAGATAAGTGTTTCCTTTCCCTTTTGTATTTTGTTTATATATATGTGTGTGTTGCCTTTCCCTGTTGTTTGTCATTTGGCCTGAGGGAGACTCCTGTTCGTCCTTCCCTTTGGAGGAACAGGTAGATTCAGTCCGACTCCTGACATTAGTTCCCTGGTCCTATAGGGTGAGATAGGATTCTAGGTATCCGGTGTATGAACTTGCCTACCTTTGAGGCCTGTTCTTACTGGTAGTTTGTCAGGACTAGAGTTAGGGTTTTCCCTAGGAGAAAATAGAAGTAACATAATAGACAGACCCTTATTTCTGATATTCAAGGACAGGGTGTGTTCCACAAGATTGGTCCTTAGCAAATGTGGTGCTAATATTCAAAAAGGGATCAAAAATAGAGCCCTGAAACTAACATTGTAAGGGCTCGTGCACACGGCCATGGCCGTATTGCAGCCCGCATACAGCAATGGCTGTGTGTAACCCGCATCACGGATGCAGACCCATTTACTTGAATGGGTCCACAATCCGGATGTGCGGTGCGGAAAGGAGGCGCGGATCGGAAAGCCCACTACTTTTTTGCAGTGCGGACCCCATTCAAGTGAATAGGTCCGTGATCCGCTTGCGGTGGCCCAGCGGTCGGTGCCCGTGCATTACGGACCGCAATTTGCAGTCCGCCAGACGGCCCCAGCCAGCACACAGTTGTGTGCATGAGCCCTAAGCCAGACATCTGTTGTTGGTTTGAAAGGCTTTCTAAGAGATGTTATCCTGGAGTATCTCAATGTAAGGCCTATTTCACACGACCGTTTTTTTTTTAGTTTTGCAGGCCGTTTTTTGCGTTCCGTATACGGTCCGTATACGGAACCATTCATTTCAATGGTTCCGCCAAAAAACCGGAATGTACTCCGTATGCATTCCGTTTCCGTATTTCCGTTTTTCCATTCCGTTGAAAGATAGAACATGTCCTATATTTGGCCGCAAATCACGTTCCGTGGCTCCATTAAAGTCTATGGGTCCACAAAGTAACTTGCTCAGTGATAGAAAACAGAGGGTGGTTATTAACAGTACATACTCAGATTTGGTCACCGTCACTAGTGGGGTACCACAGTATTGGGCCCTATTCTCTTCAATATATTTATTGTCTTGTAGAGGGGTTGCACAGTGATTTTTGCAGATAACATTAAACTGTTTAAAATAATTAACACAAAAGAGGACAGTATACTGCTACAGATGGATCTGGATAGATTGGAGGCTTGGGCAGAGACGTGGAAGATGAGGTTTAACACTGACAAATGTTATGCACATGGGAAGGAATAATGCAAGTCACCCGTACATACTAAACAGTAAAACACTGGGTAACACTGACATGGAAAAGCACTTAGGAACTTAGTGAACAGCAAACTTAACTGTAGCAACTAGAAAGTAAGTAACTTTACAGTAAGAGCAGTGAGACTATGGAACTCTCTCCCTTTGGAGGTAGTGATGGTGAGTTCACTAAAAGAGTTCAAGAGGGGCCTGGATGTACTTCTGGAGTGTAATAATATTACATGTTATAGTTACAAGATTTCTGTAGAGGGGTCGAGCTTTAATATAAATAGTGCTGTATTGACATATAAAATTCATAGAATGAGATCATACCATCTTACCAAGTCCTTAGTGTAATACAACAGTCCTAGAATCTTCAGCAACAATTTCTCACGGAGGTTGATAAGGCGTGAAACATGCCACCTGCGAGGTTTCTCCATCTCCTTTTAACCCATATGTGAAAGACTGGAGGCTGGACTTAGGGTACTTTCACACTTGCGGCAGGACGGATCCGACATGCTGTTCACCATGTCGGATCCATCCTGCGGCTATTTCGCCGTGCCCCCGGGCCGCCGCTCCGTCCCCATTGACTATAATGGGGACCGGGGCGGAGCTCCGGCGCAGCACGGCGGTGCACGGAGAAAGCCGCCGGACTAAAAAACCTGACATGCAGTAATTTTAGTCCGGCGGCTTTCGCCGTGCACCGCCGTGCTGCGCCGGAGCTCCGCCCGCCCCCATTATAGTCAATGGGGACGGAGAGGCGGCCCGGGGGCACGACGAAATAGCCGCAGGACGGATCCGACATGGTGAACAGCATGTCGGATCCGTCCTGCCGCAAGTGTGAAACTAGCCTTACATAGCACCAATATTCAACCAACATCATCATAATACAGTTCCTAAAACATAAATCTAATGAATACATTTAAAAACACCCGTCATTTACAGATTGCACAATTACGGAACTAATTCTGTTCCTGCATATATTACAAAAAATTGCTGAAACTGCAAACCTCGTTTAACCCATTAGGGCTTTTTGGATTGGACAATCAAAAATGTCCCTCTGGGATAACTTGTTTTTAATCTAATGAATGTCTGACTCCATACCTCCTCAAGGACACGGCATCTCAGATAATATGTTCTATGTCCAAACCCACTGCAATGCCTAGCCACTGTGGTCTCACCATATTTCTTGTTATCTTCTTTACATTCACCTGATTTCTGTGCAAACATATTGTGGAACAATGTTCATTAATCCGCAACCGTACAGATCTCATTGTCTGTCCAACATAAACTTTGTCACATGGGCACTTTATGATGTTAGAAGAACTATTACAGATGAAAAAACCCTTTAGTAGGAATCATAAAACCCTTACTTCGATGACATATAGACTCGCTCTTAATAATGCTACTGCAGTTTTGAAATTTAAGCAACTAAATGTTCCCTTCCTTTTAGAACACAGAAATTACTGTCTATTTGTATATGCTATGGCTGCTATACATATTACATATTATTGCATAGGTTTGATGCAATAAATGAGACACAAGAGTGAGCGTATAAAAAAGGTATATTGTATACTGTTGAAAATTTATATTACAGTTATTATTGATGAGTATATATGGAGTTACAGTGGAACAAAAATAAATAGCTATTACATATAGAGAGATTTATGCACACTAATAACTAGAGATGAGCGAATCGAAGTTGACGAAGTGGAATTACATCCGAATTTCAGCAAAAATTTGATTTGCACCGAAAACGAATTTCCTCGCGATTTGTGTAACGAATCGCATTTTTTCCTAAAATGGCTGCTGCACGTGTGAGGACATGGAGCAAGGAACTCTGGGAAGGCGGGATCACACATAATACCACGCATGCAGCCAATCAGCAGCCAGCCAGCCCTGTGATGTCACAGCCCTATAAATAGCCTCGACCATCTTGGTGTCACAACCTTTGCTGTGTGCGCCGTGACACTTTTGCCGCACTTGCTGTTGGCTGGTGTGTGCACTTTCCCTTTAAGTTGTAGCCTCCCTCTGTCTGGTGCTGTAAGGGTTAACTCCCTGACTGGGTGTGGTCACTTGGCATTTATCTCCTGTGGCTTCCTGGGTGGAGTCAGTTGTACTTCAGCGCTGCTCCAGTCCAGGGTGTTCTATCTGCCCAGTCCTTGAGGGCCACCTTGTAGGACATCGATGTCATCTGCGATGTCATTCCTTTGTCTCCCTTGTATCCTCTATGTACCCAACCTCACTTGTTGTATGTTTGGTGTGGGTTTATGTTCAGGGTTTGTTGTACGTCTTGTTTGTTGTTATATGTCTGGGATGTTGTTGGTGTTTGTCCCTACATGTGTGCAAGACATTTCCCTGTGTGTGTCGGAGCCTTCTAAAGAGGGCCCAGCATGTGTCGCCTGCCATTTTCTGGCGCGCATGCTTATCCTCCGGAGGGAGGGTATATGGTGTGAGATACATTTAACAGTGCAGTTCTCTGTAACAGGTGTTGCAGTTGGTGTGAACCGGCACTTGTGTTTGTGTCTCCCCTTGTCCATGTCTCTGTGGTTCGTTGCGTGTGTTGTGTTGCTGGCTGCATTCCTTTGGTGTTCTGGCAGTGTGCTGGTTGGGGAATGCTTGCTGGCAGCAACTTGGTATGAACTGGGTCTGAGGTGGACACAGCGTTCAGTGCGGTCTCTCCGAGCTGTTTGTTGGCTGGCTGGCCGGTTTCTAGGTGGTACCGGCGTGCTGGTGGCCGTTATTGGAGAGACCTCCTTGCACTGACGCTGATTCTGCTACTTTTGTTTTTCTTCCCCTCCCCCTGGTGTTTATTGGGTGTTCCGTTTAGTTTCCCCTTTTTCAGTTGGGGGGGCTTTGAGGGGTGGGAGTGTCACAGCCTTTGCTGTGTGCGCCGTGACACTTTTGCCACACTTGCAGTTGCCGTTGGCAACGTGTTGGTTGGTGTGTGCACTTTCCCTTTAAGTTGTAGCCTCCCTCTGTCTGATGTTGTAAGGGTTAACTCCCTGACTGGGTGTGGTCACTTGGCTTTTATCTCCTGTGGCTTCCTGGCTGGAGTCAGTTGTACTTCAGCTGTCGATGGTGTTGGAGCTCTGCTCCAGTCCAGGGTGTTCTATCTGCCCAGTCCTTGAGGGCCACCTTGTAAGACATCGATGTCATCTGCGATGTCATTCCTTTGTCTCCCTTGTATCCTCTATGTACCCAACCTCACTTGTTGTATGTTTGGTGTGGGTTTATGTTCAGTGTTTGTTGTACGTCTTGTTTGTTGTTACATGTCTGGGATGTTGTTGGTGTTTGTCCCTACATGTGTGCAAGACATTTCCCTGTGTGTGTTGTACATCCGGAAGGGTGCTGGTTTTACCGGAGGGGTGAACCATAAGTCTGTATGCAGCGCTGCCTGGGGCATGCTGGATACCTGTGTGTGGTGTTGTTTGTACGGTGTCCTATTTGGTGTGTGGGCACCTGTACTTATGCACGGGTTCCAGTCGTGGTGGCTGCAGCAGGTAAGTGTGTTTCTGGTGTTCTTACCTGCCGACTCTGTTGCTGCATATGGTCTGATGGGATATATGTGACTCCATTTTGTCTCATTTAGCCACGTGTATTATATTTGGTTAGTGCACTACAAAACCTCCCTTCCCCCTATGGAATGTGAGACACTTCCTTAAACTGTTTCATGGAATCCATACAGTTTGAAAGTATGAACAGCCTTCTAGCCATAAAAGGACATCTCGTTCAACTGTATGCTAGCCTATGTGTATATACCTGATTGGTCAAATGCTGTTACTATGAGTCAGCTATTATGTTAATGCAGAAGTTTATGTGTGACCATACCATAGGTCAAATACTAATGCTAACATATGATTGGATGTAAAGGAAGCTCAACCCCCTCTATTAAAACTGTTTGCCAGCTGTGAATAAACCAGAATGGGTTAGAACTACACACTCTTCAGTGTTATCTTATTCATTCTCCTGGTACCAGTTAGGGTTAATTCAAGCTGATCACCGAAATCTGAAGACAGGGACAAGTTAGGTAAAAGAGAGTAAATTCTCCTAACAGATTTGGGGTCTCGGGTCCGGGATTGGGAGGGTCCTCTTCAGGTCTACAGTGAAAGACATCAATTTTTGTCCAACTCTTGGACCTGGAGCACTGACCAAAATCTCATCCAAGTTAAGTCGAACCATCTATTTATGATTTCGGTGAATTGCGGTGTCTGGGACACGCAGAAAGCTATAGATAGCTTTAAAAAGTTGTTGATTATAAGAAGCTCCAGGAGCTCATATCAGTATAGTGCACTAAGGATTTCTGTTTAGGAAACAGAAGGTTACAAGCTTGGATTAACTCTTATATATATATAGTATAAGTATTTTAGAAGTGATAAGATTATCTGTTTGTGTGAGATACTGATCGGTTGGTAAGTGTACGGTCGCATCCCACTGTTATTATCAAATTGATGTATTTTGGGTTAACTACTGTTAATGTGTAAAATTGTTTGTGTTGTGGAGGACTGCAAGACGCCCCTGTTTTTCGGCTAGGATCTGTGATCTGTTGACCCGGAAAATTTGAACGCAAGTGGCGGTCCGAAACAACAATAGTCGATAGGGGTTCAAAGAGTATAGAGAGACATTAAGATACGAATCAGCTGATCAGTTGACAGGTCTTGTCGGCGCTATTTCAGTGCAGTACAGCCAGTCCTGACAGCGATTGTCTCACTTATTCTTTGAACTATAAATACTAACATGGGAGGACAAGGGTCTAAAACTAAATTCCCTAAACCAGAACCAGGAGAGACTTGCAAAATCTATGTAGCCCGTGTTAGTCCAACAAACTATTACCTGATCAACCCGTGGGTAGATAATCTAGCAGGCTGGACCGAGGTAATGGATGCTGCAGATCCATTCCCCAGGGACGGTGATAATAGTATTTATCATATGGATATGGTCAAAGGACTATGTCTAGGTGATAAAACAGCCTGGCCGCATTTTGATGCGGATCCTTCCTGGGACATGGATTACATGTCCAGGGGTGCAGAACAATGGCTGGAAATAGCCCCCCACTGGTATGATGCAGGTAATAGCAAGAAGAATAAGAATCTAAAAAGTCCCAAAAATGATAGGTCTCTACATGAAATAGAACAGGAGGTAGGTACAAAGAAGAGAAGTCAGAAATCCCCTCCACCTTATAATAAATCCACCCCCACGGCACCGCTGTATCCAGTTCTGACTCAGATTGAGGAAGATGCTGTAACAGCGGTTATACCATTAAAACTAGAAGAAAAATACCGACCCCCCATGCCAACATTTGGAAACATAATAGAGCGCAGTCTAAATATTGGCACACCGCATACTAGTTATACTACACGCAGTACAAGTAGAATGAAAGATGAAACAGAAAAGGAAGAATCAAAAGAGGAAGTCCAAGTAATCGCTCCCTTTCTGACAGTAGGACAGCACTTAGTAAAAAAGCCCATAGAAATAGAAGATCTCAACAAAATTATAAAGTATTGTCCCAAACCTTCCATAGCCCCACTAGGGACTATTACATACCTAAAAAAGGCCTGTAGAGGGCGCAACTACACACAGGAAGATTTAAGGCTTATCCTTGATGGTATTATAGGAACACACACAACCTGGAATTGGGACAAGGTTAGCTCCATATCTACTATTACACAACGCGGTGATGCTCTAGATTATGTATGCAATACAGAAGTGGGTCAGAAAAGGATATGGGCGGAGATTGAGGAACATATGAATGAGGTATTCAAACAAAAATCTTCATTGCCCGTAGCAGTAGCCTGCAAACAGAAATCTGCTGAGTCGGTCACTGAATTTTGGAAGCGATTTATTGATTGCTGGAAGACCGAGGCGGGTCTACCTGTGCGTGACAATGATAGTTTGATTATCTCCACATTTGTAAACAATCTATCAGATAAATTGATCTTAACTGTAAAACAAAATGTGTCCTCTTGGACTTCAGATGCAACTGATGAGTTTGAGAAACATCTCTTTGAAAAAGAAGCAGCTGGATGCTTTGAGATTAGGAAAGCAATTTCCCCCACACACGCATATGCTAGCAGAGGGAGGGGGAGGGGGAGGAGGGGCAGAAATAATAGAACCTACAATGAAAGACAGGACTCATTGCCAAATAATTGTTGTTATAACTGTGGAAAAGAAGGACATTGGGCACGTCAATGCCGTGCGCCAAGACAGAATGGGAAAATTCAAGATTACAGCACACAGAAACCTGACACTCAGTCACAAAATAATCAACCAAGTCAGATAAACCACAGACAAGGTCCACAGAGTCAGCCCAGATTCCCATTAGATTGGCATCAGCAAAACTCATACTGAAGATGCCCAGAGGGACAAAGCCCCGCTTTCACGCAGGTCACCACACATTGGAAGGACACACCAGTAATTCTACTTAGAGTAGGAGGAAGAAAAGTGGGATTCTTAATAGATAGTGGAGCTACTTCTAGTGTGTTAAACAATTCAATGTACAAAGGGCCTTTAAGGAAGTGTGCGCCCTCTATGGGAATAAATGGGGTACTGACGAGGACATACAGAACAGATTCCTTACCAGTAGAAACTATTGATAGGGAACACATTACAAATCATGCTTTTAGCATCATACCTGAATGTCCTGTGAGCCTTCTGGGAAGAGACTTATTCATTAAGTTAGAGTTGCAAATTACTGTTGAGAACAATGGCATCAGTGTATACTCTGATGCTTTGCCCATAATAACCCCCACACCTCTGATCTTTACAAACTTACAAGATCACTCAGAATTAGAGGAAATAGACCCATCATTATGGGCAAGAGGGGACTATGATACAGGATTCATTGACTGCACACCATACAAAGCAACCATCAAAGAGGGCAGTACACCTGTATATCAGAAACAATACCCACTGTCAAAAGAGAAACTTGATGGGCTTAGGCCAATGATTAAGGAATTCCTACAAAAGGGAATCCTGGAAGAGGTGATTTCACCCTACAGCACGCCCGTGAATCCAGTGACAAAGGCAGATGGTACTACCCGCTTTGTGCAGGATTTAAGGGCAATAAATAATATCATTGTGCCTATTGCTCCTATTGTCCCAGATGTCACTTCACTTCTTTCTGCAATTCCTGCAGACGCTGTCTATTTCAGTGTGATAGATCTGAAGAATGCTTTCTTCTCTATCCCAGTTGATAAGGCAACCAGACTACTTTTTGCTTTTTCCTTTGATGGACGACAACTGACCTGGTGCAGAATGCCTCAGGGATTTGCTGATTCACCTGTAGTGTACAGCATAGTCCTCCAAGCCACGTTAAAATCCTGGTACCCCCCCCAAGGCTCTGTGTTGCTGCAATATGTTGATGATTTGTTACTGTGTAGTATGTCAGCGGAGGCCAGCATTCAGGATGGTTTATCACTGTTACAATGGTTGTCAGGATGTGGTCACAAAGTGACACTTAAGAAAATGCAATGGTGTAAAATGCAGGTTGAATACTTGGGCTTTGTCCTCACAAAAGGTGAAAGGAGAATCAGCGCAGAAAGAGTCCAGTCTATTGCGGGTTTGGTCGCCCCGCACACCAAGAAAGAAATGTTATCTTTCCTTGGTATGATAAATTACTGTAGACAATGGATTCCTGATTGCTCTTATTATGACAATGTTTTGAGGCAAGCCACTCTGGATGGTAATCCAGATCTGATTAAATGGTCTTCTGAAATGTACAATGCATTTGATTGTCTAAAATGTTCACTCATGTCGAGTCCAGGGCTGGGCCTCCCTGACTATAATATGCCCTTCCACATGTTTGCACGCCAAAATTGTAAAACCATGGCGGGGGTACTGACACAAGAACACGGAGGCAAGTTGCGTCCTTGTGCGTTTTTCTCAAAGGTTATGCCCACCTCTGTCCAGGGCATGCCGGCATGTCTGCGTTCCCTTGCAGCCTGTGCAATGATGGTAGAATTAGCAACTACTTTCACCCTGGGACATTTAACCTTCTTGCACACTACACATGATGTTGTAGGCTTACTCAGAGGTGTACATACACAACATATGTCAGCGCAAAGATTATCTGGATATGAGATCCTGTTGCTCAGTAACCCTTCACTCCAGATTAAATATGCATCCAACATTACAGGACCAGCACCTATTTTGAATGCATTACTAGGGCTGAAAGGAACAGAAGATGCCCTTCCTGACACACATGATTGCCTACAGGTGCTCAATCATGAGACGTCACCTAGGGCTGACTTATCAACTGTTCCCATACCTGATGCACCAGAAGTTTTTGTTGATGGATCATGCTCTCGCCCCACTGATACTATATTCTGTGCAGCATACGCTATTGTTATGCTGCCAGATATAGTCTTGGAAGCAAGCCCAATTCCCATCCAGTCTGCACAGGCAGCTGAACTCATTGCACTCACAAGGGCTTGCATACTACACACCAATAAACCTGTCACTATTTACACAGACAGCAGATATGCTCATGGTGTAGTATGGGATCATGGGATGATTTGGCAGAGGAGAGGATTCACTGCAGCAGACGGTAAGAGAATCTCACATGCACAGCTAGTCACGGACCTCCTGGCTGCAATCAGATTGCCTTCAGATCTAGCTATAGTACATTGCAGGGCACATACAAATGGAAAAGACAGAATTTCAAGAGGTAATGCATTTGCAGATAGTGTAGCTAGAGACACAGCCAAGAGTAATCCAAATAGAATGAATCATGACAATTGGGAAATGGCAGTCCTACACCCACCCTCACCTGATTTGACACACATGCTAACAGACCTACAAAGGTATGCAACTGAAACAGAGGAGAAGGATTGGTGCTATCCAATCTTGCAGAAAAATCCAAAGTCTGGATTGATCTGCAAGGAGGGGAAGCCTTGCATACCTCAGCATAGTGCATCCATCTTCATTGCACACTTTCACGGGGTAGGACACAACAGCATACAAACTACCCATATGTTGTTGAGCCAAAGTTTTTACATCACTGATAGCAAACAGCTAGTCACAGACTACATACACAGATGTATTACGTGCTTGAGAAACAACCCTAACAACCCACTGAAAATACCTCACCAACACCTTGACTACCCCACTACACCATTCACCCACTTGCAGGTGGATTACACGCATATACCTAAAACAAAAGGGAAACAAGAGTATGCATTAGTGATAGTGGACATGTTCTCAAGGTGGCCAGAAGTCTTCCCTACAAAGGCAGAAGATGCTAAAACTACAGCCAAAATTCTGACTCAGCAAATAATCCCAAGGTGGGGCTGTCCTCTGGTTATTGAATCAGACCAGGGGCCGGCCTTCACCTCAAAACTTAACAAGGAGGTAGCTAGACTGTTACAGGTGGAATGGAAATTTCATATTCCATACCATCCACAAAGCTCAGGCATTGTGGAAAGAATGAACAGGACAGTTAAAGACAAACTCAGGAAGGCCACTGCTGGTACATTTGAAAAATGGAAGCAAATCCTACCCATAATACTTGCAGAAATTAGAATGACGCCTAATAAGAAGTTAGGGATGTCACCATTTGAAATTCTCATGGGTAGGCCTTTCCCCACACCATGGGCAAAACGCCCCTTGGTGGTGCAGGAAGGGGACTTGGACCTGATCAGGGAAGAGTATGTTACTAATCTGATCAAAATCCTCAGTAAAACTGAAGAAAAAGTTGCTTGTAAGTCTCCTTCTCTTCCACAGGAACCAACCCATCCATTCCGGGTAGGCGACCAGGTGATGATTAAGATCTTAAAGAAGGGAAAGGAACCAGGAAGCTTCACCTACGGACCACCCACCGAGGTAGTCGCGATCACCAGAACAGCAGTCCTCACTGAACAGTCGCCCACGTGGATCCACGCCACAAGGATTAAGTTGGTGAAGAAAAGAGAGGTACTAACGGGGGCAGACAGCCCTGACCTCCAACGAGGCCCAGAGGTACTAACGGAGGCAGACAGCCTTGACCTCGAAGAAGATACAGAAGGGGTACTAACGGAGGCAGACAGCCTTGACCCTCAACGAGATGACGCAGTCGGGAAATTCCTCGAGATGGCTGAGATGCAGTGCCTTAATAATTGCAGTTTTGTGTCTCCTACTTACTGTCCCATGGCTGTGGGACAGACAGATATACTTGAAAACAGAATGCAGAGGGGAAGACAATTTATGGAAGACAAAGGAGAACTTATGGCTGTACCTGGCCAAAACTCTGAACTTAACTGACTTTTGTCTCCGAACCACTTTATCCGCATCTAACATTTTGGAGACATGTCTGGTAGCAGTCCCCACCCCAGTAGCTGTATGGACGGGGCTCCTACGTTCCCAATGGAATGACACAGACTTGGAGGATCATGATGTTAAATATGGATATGTAAATCCTTATCATGCTTGTTATGACTGTCCTACATATGAGAATCTGCAGAGTAATATGATAGAAATAATTACAGGTCTTGTCACAGCAGCAGAAATATGTTATAACTTCACCTGTGATGAGACACTATTGCCTCCCTGCATACAAGCAAAAATGCAGAACAAGACTAAGCCAAATATTTGTGATAGAGATTTAGGTAGTTGTAAAAAGATAATATCAGGAAAAAATATGCAATGTAATATTACTAAAACAGTACCATCCCTAGACAAACATGTACCTCTACCAACAGGATGGGTATTGGCCTGTGGGAATACTAGTTACACATACATACCGGCCAATATTACAGAGGGACCCTGTACAATAGCTAGGTTGACATTAGCAATGATACCACTATTCCCAGCAATGCAGACACGACACACGAGAGACACTTCCCTACAGTTACCAGAAAATTGTGATTATAATGTGAATCTCCTCTCTAGAGCAGAATACATGAGTTTAGGGATGTCTTTGATAGGAGTACCAGGTTTGGCCGTATATAACCACAGGACAATATCAAAACTTGCCTGTTTTATGGTAAAACAGATAAATATCACTAGTGCAATTCTGCAAGATATGCTGCTGGATATACAATCATATAAAAAGGCTATCTTGCAGAATAGGGCAACTATTGATTATTTATTGCTCCAACATGGTATAGGATGCTCAGCGTTCGCAGGGATGTGTTGTTTCAATCTATCAGATCACTCCCGTGGAATAAAAGATAAAATAGGCCAATTAGAAGAGATGATAAAACATATAAAACAAGATGTTGACCAAGGTTGGTGGGACTGGCTTTTTGGCTGGATACCTGACTTTGGTCAAATAAGATATGTTGTAGGAGTGGCATTTGCCGTGGTCGCTGCAATAGTGGGTCTCTGCTGTTGTCTGCAGTGTGTCCTCCCTTCTTACCATATGTAAAAATGTGGCCGAAAGAGGGGTACACTCAACATTCCTCTATACTCCGGTAGAGGTAGAAGAGGTGAACCCAACCTCAACAAAGCCTGAGGATTATACTCCTGAAGGGTACATGGAATACCTAAAGGCTTACAAGCAAACCAAGGAAGAGCAGAGAAAGAACCATATAGTATAAGGTATATATATAAGGTTCTAAGAGGGGATTTGATGGGATATATGTGACTCCATTTTGTCTCATTTAGCCACGTGTATTATATTTGGTTAGTGCACTACAAAACCTCCCTTCCCCCTATAGAATGTGAGACACTTCCTTAAACTGTTTCATGGAATCCATACAGTTTGAAAGTATGAACAGCCTTCTAGCCATAAAAGGACATCTCGTTCAACTGTATGCTAGCCTATGTGTATATACCTGATTGGTCAAATGCTGTTACTATGAGTCAGCTATTATGTTAATGCAGAAGTTTATGTGTGACCATACCATAGGTCAAATACTAATGCTAACATATGATTGGATGTAAAGGAAGCTCAACCCCCTCTATTAAAACTGTTTGCCAGCTGTGAATAAACCAGAATGGGTTAGAACTACACACTCTTCAGTGTTATCTTATTCATTCTCCTGGTACCAGTTAGGGTTAATTCAAGCTGATCACCGAAATCTGAAGACAGGGACAAGTTAGGTAAAAGAGAGTAAATTCTCCTAACATGGTCTTTTCCTTTTTTTCCTTTCCCTGCTGCTAGGCCATTTGAGACTCCTGTTCATCCGTGTCTGGGAAGAACAGGTCATCTCTCCCCTGCTCCTATGTGACGGATTATCAGGGTGACTCAGGGCCAAAGGTATCCTGGTATGAGCCGTCCTACCATCCAGGTCCGCTCATACGGTGAGGAGTTAGGGTGAGGATTAGGGACGCTTTAGTAGGTGACCTGCTCCCTTATTCGGACATCCTGGCCTAGCTGCTTTCTAGCTATACCTGACATTGTATGGTGGGGGGTTTCCCCCACTCCCCATCGTGACACTTGGATTCTGCAATTTACCAGTGTACTTAGTGCAGGGAGAGACGTCAGCAGGCGCTAGGGACAGTGCAAGAAAAAAAAAAGTGCAGGGAAAGATTACTCAAGGTGAAGGGAAAGGATAGGGAGGAATTATTCCGCAACATTTATGCTGAACAATCCTATTACACCTTGCTGCACTGACTGGGGATCCAAATTGCCATTGTAAAGCTCTGTAATTCCAGCAAACCGTTCTTATTAGGGTGCAAGTGCTGTTTGAAACAGGCATTAATAGGGTTTATTACATGGAAATATTTTTATGTCTTATTTGCTATTGTGCAGTGCAGTTATATGTTTTAAAGCATTTTTTTGCTTGTATTACTGGGAAAAAAAGGCTTATTAGCCGTTGTGTGGTGAAATGTGAAAATTACAGTCGTTTTTGTGGCGTGTATTAGTGGCAAAAGTAAAATATATTGTCACAGTCATATTGGTGTTTGACCGTGACGCGGTTGCCATGCAGACTGGCGGCCGGTGGCAACGTGTTGCTGTTTCAGCATGTGGGGGCAGTGTCACGGCCTTTGTGGTGTGTGCCATGACATGGTTGCCTTGCATGTTGTTTGTGTTGTTGGCAGTTTGCATGTGCATTTCCCCTTTAAGGTTTGCCTCCATGCTGTTTGGTGAACAAGGGGTTAATCTTCATGCTAGTGGGGATTAAGGTGCTTCCTGGGTGTGGCTGCGGGCTTGATATAGACCTGTGGCTTGCTGGCTGGGTGCAGTTGTACTACAGCCTTGTTTGGTGTTGGAGCTTTGCTTCTTGCCTGGGTGTTTCTGCCCAGTCCTTGAGGGCCTCCTTATGGAACCAAATTGTCCTCCCTTATGTACCCTCCATGTACCTTTACCCTCACTTGTTGTATGTGTGGTGTGGGTTTATATTCTGGGTGTGTGAAGCATTTTGTTAGTTGTTACATGTCTGGGCTGTTGTTGGTGTTGGTCCCTGCATGTATGCTATACGTCACCCGGTATGTTGATACCTCTGGAAGGGGGTTGGTTTCCCGGAGGGGTGAACCATAAGTCTGGATGCAGTGCTGCCTGTGGCTGCCGTGCACCTTGCTGTATCGGGTGTGCTGGATACCTGTGTGTGGTTTTGTTTGTACGGTGTCCTATTTGGTGTGTGGGCACCTGTACTTTTGCACTAGTTCCAGTCGTGGTGGCTGCGGCAGGTAAGTGTGCTTCTGGTGTTCTTACCTGCCGACTGTGTTGCTGCATATGGTCTTTTCCTTATACTGCTGCTAGGCCATTTGAGACTCCTGTTCATCCGTGTCGGGGAAGAACACTGCTACCCCTATCCCTTTTACATTGTACGGTGGGGGGTTTTCCCCACTCCCCACCGTGACAGTATGTTTCATAAAGGCATCTCTGTTTTGCCTTCGGAAGAGGGCGCAGCATGTGTCCCCTGCCGTTTTCTGGCGCACATGCTTATCCTCCGGAGGGAGGGAGGGTGAAAGAGGAATCCTGTTAACAGTGCAGTTTTCTGTAACAGTGGTTGCAGTTGGTGTGAACCGGCACTTGTGTTTGGGTCTCCCCTCGTCCATGTATCAGTGGTTCTGTCGCTTGTGTTGTGGTGGCTGACTACATTCTTTGTTGAACTGCCTTTGGTGTATGCTGGTGGGGGATGCATGCTGGCAGCGACTTAGTGTCAGCTGTTTCTGAGTGTGGACGCAGTGATCAGTGCGGCCTCTCCTGGCTGTTTGTTTGCTGGCTGCCTGGTTTCTAGGTGGTTCCGGCGGCTGGCAGCAGTCCTGGGGAGATTCGCTTGCACTGACACTGATTCTGCTACTTTTTTTTATTTCCTTCCCCCATCCCTGTTTGTGTGTTCCACACTAGCTTCCCCTTTTCTGTTGGGGGGCTTTGAGGGGTAGGAATGTCACGGTCATATTGGTGTTTGACCGTGACACAGTTGCCATGCAGACTGGTTGCCAGTGGCAACGTGTTACTGTTTCAGCATGCGGGGGCAGTGTCACGGCCTTTGTGGTGTGTGCCGTGACATGGTTGCCTTCCATGTTGTTGCCTGTGGCAACGTGTTGTTGGCAGTTTGCATATGCATTTCCCCTTTAAGGTTTGCCTCCCTGCTGTTTGGTGAGCAAGGGGTTAATCTTCATGCTAGTGGGGATTAAGGTGTTTCCTGAGTGTGGCCGCGGGCTTGATATATATCTGTGGCTTGGCTGGGTGCAGTTGTACTACAGCCTTGCTTGGTGTTGGAGCTTTGCTCCTTGCCTGGGTGTTTCTGCCCAGTCCTTGAGGGCCACCTTATGGAACAAAATTGTCCTACCTTATGTACCCTCCATGTACCTTTACCCTCACTTGTATGTGTGGTGTGGGTTTATGTTCTGGGTGTGTGAAGCATTTTGTTGGTTGTTACATGTCTGGGCTGTTGTTGGTGTTTGTCCCTGCATGTATGCTATATGTCACCCGGTATGTTGATACCTCTGGAAGGGGGCTGGTTTCCCGGAGGGGTGAACCATAAGTCTGGATGCATCCGTGTCTGGGAAGAACAGGTCATCTCTCCCCTGCTCCTATGTGAGGGATTATCAGGGCAACTCAGGGCCAAAAGTATCCTGGTATGAGCTGTCCTACCATCCAGGTCCGCTCATACGGTGAGGAGTTAGGGCAAGCTTTAGGGACGCAATAGAGGTGACCTGCTCCCTCATTCCGGCTTCCTTGCCTAGCTGCTTCCCCTTAGTCCTGACATTGTATGGTGGGGGGTTTTTCCCACTCCCCACTGTGACATATATTTGGCGTTCAGCGGTGCAGTTATATGTTCTAAAGCCGTTTTTGGCGTGTATTAGTGGAAAACGAAAAAATATATTTGCCGATCAGCGGTGCAGTTATATGTTCTAAAGCCCTTTTTTGACTTGTATTGCTGGGGAAAAAAGGGCTTATTAGCCGTTGTGTGGTGAAATGCGAAAATTACAGCCCTTTTTGTTGTGTATTAGTGGCAAAAGTAAAATATATTTGCCATTCAGCGGTGCAGTTATATGTTCTAAAGCCTTTTGTGGCATGTATTATTGGAAAAAGAAAAAATATATTTGCTAATCAGCGGTGCAGTTATATGTCCTAAAGCCTTTTGTGGCGTGTATTAGTGGAAAAAGAAAAAATATACACTGCTCAAAAAAATAAAGGGAACACAAAAATAACACATCCTAGATCTGAATTAATTAAATATTCTTCTGAAATACTTTGTTCTTTACATAGTTGAATGTGCTGACAACAAAATCACACACAAAAAAAATGGAAATCAAATTTTTTAACCCATGGAGGTCTGGATTTGGAGTCACCCTCAAAATTAAAGTGGAAAAACACACTACAGGCTGATCCAACTTTGATGTAATGTCCTTAAAACAAGTCAAAATGAGGCTCAGTAGTGTGTGTGGCCTCCACGTGCCTGTATGACCTCCCTACAACGCCTGTGCATGCTCCTGATGAGGTGGCGGACGGTCTCCTGAGGGATCTCCTCCCAGACCTGGACTAAAGCATCTGCCAACTCCTGGACAGTCTGTGGTGCAACGTGACGTTGGTGGATTGTAACGGTCACGTCCACACACACACAGGGGACTCACGAGTCCTGATGACAGGGGACAACTGGATGGCAGTCCCTAACTTAGGATATGTTCAGGGAAGACAGACAAGACAAAATACGGAACATGAACGGACCGGGTCAGAACCAAGAGAGCTACGCAGTACAATGGATTAAGCAAAGAATGGTCAGGAGAAGCCGGGGTCAAATACCAGGAGAGTAGCGAAGTACAAGAGGAGTCCTAAGAGAGTAGTCAGGTGGGAGCCGAGGTCACAATACCAGGATGTATGCGCAGTACAGGAGGAGCAGGCAGAGGATCGTCAGGGAACAGGATCAGGCAAATATTCAGTAGTCCAACAAATAGCCAGGAACCTAGAAATTAACAGGCAACCTGTAGCCAGCAGGCTGCCTGTATTTATAGTGGGGAGTGAGGGTCATGTGAGGTGGCCAGCGTCACATGACCGACAGACCAACCAGTCGAGCACCGAGTGATCAGCTCGGCGCTCAAGGCAGACTAGGAGCAGGGAGCCACCCAGCTAGTAAAGCCGCCCTGGGAATGAGGTCAAACACAGAACCTCACTCCAAAAGCTAAGCAACAGTTCTGCGGGCAATGGGGGACTGAGTGCACCTTCGGAACCCCGTGACAGTACCCCCCCTTTTACGAGGGGCCACCGGACCCAAGACTTCAGGCGATGGCTTTTCAGGGTGTTCTAAATGAAATTTACGAACCAGTCTAGGAGCATGAACCTCCCTGGCAGGTACCCAAGATCTCTCTTCAGGTCCATACCCCTTCCAGTGAATCAGATACTGCAAGGAGTTACGCACCTTCCTGACATCCACTATTTTAGACACGACATACTCGACAGCATCATTAACAAGAACCAGTGGAGGCGAGGCTTTCGATGGTACTACCGGTTCAAAATATTTTTTAAGTAGAGATTTATGGAACACATTATGAATGTGGAATGACTCGGGCAGCTCCAACCTAAATGATACCGGGTTAATCACCTCCGTGATCTTATATGGACCAATAAAACGAGGAGCAAATTTTCTAGAAGCTACCTTGAGAGATAGATTCTTGGAGGACAACCATACTTTATCCCCAACCTGAAAGTTCACCCCCCTTGAACGTCTCCTATCGGCCTTGAGTTTTTGAGAACTTTGAGCCTTTTCTAGGTTCGATTGAACCCGGGCCCAAACTGTGCACAGTTCGGAGGAGAGTTTATCAGCTTCAGGGTTAGAGGAGGAGACGGACGACCCAGAATGAAAACGGGGATAAAAACCATGGTTACAAAAGAAAGGGGAGACCCCAGCAGAAGAATTGACACGGTTATTCAGAGCAAATTCAGCCAACGGAAGGAATTTCACCCATAATTGCTGGTCATCAGCAACATACGACCTCAAGAATTGTTCCACAGACTGATTAAGGCGTTCAGTCTGCCCATTACTCTCAAGATGGTAGGCGGAAGAAAAAGACAACGAAATTTTACATCTTTGACAGAAGGCCCTCCAGAATTTGGACACAAAATGCACACCCCTGTCTGAAACAATATTTTCCGGGATGCCATGTAAACGAACAATCTCTCTCACAAAAATAGACGCCAGGGTTTTAGCATTCGGAAGTTTAGACAGGGGAATGAAATGAACCATCTTGCTAAACCTATCGACCACTACCCAAACCACAGTCTTACCCTCCGCCAGCGGTAGGTCAGTTATAAAGTCCATCGAGATATGGGACCAGGGTCTACTGGGAATGGGTAGGGGTCGTAGGTTACCAGCAGGGCGAGTCCTAGGTGTCTTGGACCTGCCACAAACCTCACAGGCTGACACGTAGGACTTGACATCCCTAGTTAGAGTGGGCCACCAATAAGATCTAGAAACCAGATCCTTAGTGCCCTCAACACCCGGATGTCCACAAAAGGCAGAGTCGTGACACTCACCCAACAGCTGGAGACGAAATTGTACGGGAACAAACAACTTATCTGTTGGGGTGGATACCGGTGCCATATGTTGTTCAGACCTAATGCGAGCCGAGATATCCTGAGTAAGAGCTGCTAAGAAGATTTTTGCTGGTAGGATGGATTCAGGTGGTACCTCAGTAGGTTGAAAAGCCTGGAAGCTCCGAGATAATGCGTCCGCCTTCACATTTTTACTTCCCGGCCTGAACGTGATGGAAAAATCAAAACGAGTAAAAAACTGAGCCCATCTGGCTTGACGGGGATTCAACCTCTTAGCAGACTCGAGAAACATAAGGTTTTTATGGTCAGTGACAACAGTTACACAATGCCTTGCTCCCTCCAGAAAATGCCTCCACTCCTCAAATGCCCATTTAATGGCCAGCAGCTCCCTATTCCCTATGTCGTAGTTTCTCTCCGTGGGAGAGAATTTCCTGGAGAAGAAGGCACATGGTCTCAGATTAGTGAGGCTAGCAGGACCTTGTGAAAGGACTGCTCCTGCGCCATCCCCGGATGCATCCACCTCCACAACAAAAGGTTTCTCCTGATCAGGATGGATCAGAATGGGAGTGCTACTGAATGCCCTTCTTAATTTTTCAAATGAAGAAATGGCCTCAGTAGACCAATTCTCCAAATCCGCCCCTTTCTTAGTAAGGTCGGTCAACGGCTTAGCAATTACGGAAAAATTCATAATAAATTTACTATAGTAATTGGCGAAACCTAAGAACCGTTGTAAGGTCTTTAAGGATGAAGGTCTTACCCATTCCTTAATTGCTAGTACCTTACCAGGATCCATCTTGAAGGCGTGAGGAGTCAGAACATGCCCTAGAAACAGAATCTCCTGTACACCAAAGACACATTTCTCTTGTTTAGCGGATAGCTGATTCTCCCTCAACACCTCTAATACTTGTTTAACATGAGACACATGGGATTCGAAGTCAGGAGAGAATAGCAAAATGTCGTCAAGATAGACAATAACAAATTTACCTAAGAACTCCCTAAGAATGTCATTCATGAAGTTTTGGAACACAGCTGGGGCATTGCTGAGTCCAAAAGGCATCACCTGATATTCAAAGTGTCCTACCGGAGTATTGAACGCCGTCTTCCATTCGTCTCCCTCCTTGATTCGGATTAGATTGTATGCCCCTTTCAGGTCAATTTTGGAAAACCAGGTCGCCCCCAGAACCTGGTTAAATAAATCCGGAATCAATGGGAGGAAGTATCTATTCTGGACAGTGATTTTATTTAATCTCTGGTAATCGATACATGGCCTAAGACCACCATCTTTTTTCTTAACAAAGAAAAACCCCGCCCCCATAGGAGAGACAGAAGGTCTAATATGCCCTTTACCAAGGCTCTCCTTAATATAATCTTCCATGGCCTTGCGTTCGGGCATAGAAAGATTATAAATTCGTCCTTTAGGAAACTTGGCCCCCTCTACTAGCTCTATGGTACAATCATAAGGTCTATGGGGGGGTAGAACCTCCGGGGTTGGTGATGAGAATACATCAGAATATTCTCTAACAACAGAGGGTAAAGTATCAGACTTTACTGAGACCCCAGCCTGTACCACGGACAAGCACGAGTCACACTTAGGCCCCCATCTCACCAACTCCCTATTGGACCAATCTATAGTGGGGTTATGTAGTCGGAGCCAAGGCAACCCTAGTACCACCTCAGCAGGTAGGTTCTCCAGGACTAGAAGCGAACATCTCTCTGAGTGGCACACACCCACGGTTAGAGAAATCTCCGAGGTACATAAGCTCACCGTACCACCAATAAGAGGAGTAGCATCAATATCCATGACATGGATAGGAGTTGGTAAGGCAAACATAGGAATACCCAATCTTACAGCATACTCAGAGTCAATAAAGCTAGCCGCTGAGCCAGAATCAATAAAGGCCTTACCCGGCCATTTATCTACTCCCAGAGAAATCGTAATGGGAACCGAAAGCTTACATTTAGAAAATTCAGGGTGTACCTGGTCTTTAGGTTGCCTTGCCTTAGGAGACTTGACAGAGAGGACCTTCTTAGGACACTGGTTGATCCAATGGTCAGGATCTCCACAGTAAAAGCATTCTCCACGTTTGCGGCGAATATTCCCTCGGGTCATGCCAACCTGCATGGGTTCCTCGGTGGAGACCTCAGCATTGTCTCTGGGATAGGCCTTTGGCTGGACCACCATCTGGGAAGAGAACTGTTGTTCCTGTCGTCTCTCTCTAACCCGTCGGTCAAGTCGGACAACAAGGGTCATCATCTCCTCTAAGGTCTCTGGAAGTTGATAACTGACCAGAAGATCCTTTAATTTATCAGACAGACCTGACCTGAACTGACTCTTCAGGGCTGGTTCGTTCCATCCTGAGGGGACACACCACCTTCTGAATTGGGTGCAATAATCCTCCGCTGGTAAATTGCCCTGAACCAGTGCCTTTAGAGCCGTCTCGGCTACTAGAGCCCTGTCTAGTTCATCATAGAGGGTACCCAGGGCCTGAAAGAACCCCTCCACAGAATATAAACAGCTGGCGCCAGCAGGTAAAGAGAACGTCCACCCTGTAATCGGGAAATGATAATGCCCACGCGTTGACTCTCGGGGCCAGAGGACACGGGGCGCAAACGGAAGTAAAGTTTGCAACTCTCCTTAAAAGAGAGAAACTTCTTCCGGTCTCCAGAAAAGGGTTCTGGGAGCTTAATCTGGGGCTCAAAATGCGGACTGGAGGCCTGAGGAGTGGAAGAACCTTGCCCTAACTCAAAAGAACTGAGTTTTTCCCCTAACTCCTGCACCCTCTGCGTCAGATTAGAGACATGGTCAGTCAGGGTCACCAGAGGATTCATAATACAGTGGTTTTTGGGCCTGTTAATCTGTAACGGTCGCGTACACACACACACACAGGGGGGAGGGAAGTGACCACTGCGCTCCACCCTTACCCCTGGCCCTGCCTACTTGCCTTGCGAGTCCTAATGACAGGGGACAACTGGACGGCAATCCCTAACTTGGAATAAGTGCAGGGATGACAGACAGACAAACAACAGGATGTGAACGGACCGAGTCAATACCAGGAAAGCTACAAAGTACAAATGGAGCAAGCAGAGAATTGTCAGGAGAAGCCGGGGTCATAAATACCAGGAGAGACGTAAAGTACCAAAGGAGTCAGCAGAGGATCGTCAGGAGGAGGCCAGGGTCAAATACCAGGAGAGCAACAAAGTACACAAGGAGTAGGCAGAGGCAGAGGATCGTCAGGAATTCAGCAGGAGGTAAGTACGCCAGGAAAGACCAAATAACAGGTGGAACCTAACTGGCAACCTGTGGCCAGCAGGCTGCCTGTATTTATAGTGGGGAGTGAGGGTCATGTGACGTGGCCAGCGTCACATGACCGACAGACCAACCAGTCGAGCACCGAGTGATCAGCTCGGCGCTCAAGGCAGACTAGGAGCAGGGAACCACCCAGCTAGTAAAGCCGCCCTGGGAATGAGGTCAAACACAGATCCTCATTCCCAAAGCTGAGCAACAGTTCTGCGGGCAATGGGGGACCGAGTGCACCTTCGGAACCCCGTTACAGTGTATTAGTGGGAGAAAAAAGGGCTTTTTAGTTGTTGTGTGGTGAAGTGAGAAAATTACAGACATTTTTGGGGTGTTTTAATTTCCTTTTTATTTATAGATTTGATCTCAGTATGTCAGACAGAGAAGTGCCAGGCCCTGCACAGGGGAGTGGCAGAGGCCTAAATGTTTCTGGCGCAGGCAGAAGTCACAGAAGAGTAAGAGACCATGGTAGCAGGGGTCACTTCGAGAAGCCTGAGCTCCCAGTGTCAGCTAGTGGTCGTGTTGTGACCAGCAACCCAGCGGTTCTTGATTGGTTGACTCTATATTCGACATCGTCGCAAGTTACATCAGACACCCCCAGCCAAGAGTCAGTGGGTTCGTCAGACACAACCCAGTTGGCATAGCCCAGGAACTGGCCCTGTGCCCTCACCTGTCCTCAACCTGCCTCTGTCTTTTTCTGTACCCTGAGCCAGAGACGTATTGTGTGCTGTGGGCTCAGCTCCACTATACAGTGAGGACGAGTTACTAGAAGACAGTCAGCAGCTACTGGCAAGCCAAGATGTGGAGGAGACATCCGCCACTTCCTCCACTAGGCGGGCAAGTAGTGATGAGGAGAGTGGCGTGGGAGCTGGTATTGTAAGCGGTCAGGCTCCTGACCCAGAGACAGTTGAGGAGGACATCAGTAACATGCAGACAGTACTCAATGATGATGATGTACCTGATCGAACTTGGGAGCCAAGTGACGAAGGGGCTTCATCATCATCAGGAGAAGAGTCACGGATGCGGTGTGGGTGGGAAACTCCACACCGAGCACAGGAGGGAAGGGGACAGGAATTAGGCCTGGAAACTAGGGTAAAGGGGAAGGTCACCTCCTAGAACAACCCTAATCCAAGTATGAACTGACCTTGATGGTAGGAAAGTTCATACACATGAACCTAGAGCTCTAACACACCCTGTAGGGCCCTGGTATAGTGACAGGACTTGAGACAACCTATTCCTCCACCAGAAGGATGAACTGGAGTCTCCCTCAGCCCTAGATACAAAAGACAGGGAAATACAACAAACAAAATACAAATAGGGAAGACGACACTTAACTTCACGTGGAGCTAAGGCAGCGCCAGGAGCTCAACCAAGATATAACAACCAGCTAGCCCAGAGTCCAGAAACTGAAGATATAAACTGCACCCCCAGAAGGGGTAAGCATTATTGGTCATTACCAAAACAACACAGACACAAATGATCCACAAGGAACCAGTCAGAATAATCCACATGTTGCCAGTCTCTCTGATCTCCTGACACCTGTCACGGGAGTGTCCGTGACAGTACCCCCCTTCTACGGGTGACCTCCTGGCATCCAGGACCAACCTTATCGAGTGAGACTTGTAAAAGGCTTTCACCAAGCGACTGGCATTCACGTTGGATCCCGGTACCCACATCCTCTCTTCTGGTCCATAACCCTTCCAGTGGACAAGATACTGAAGAGATCCACGGTGAACTCGAGAGTCGATTATCTTAGTGGTCTGAAATTCAAAACTACCGTCCACCATGACAGGAGCGTGATTGCAGTCATCTTATATGGACCAATAAATCTTGGACCCAACTTCTAAGAAGGTACTTTCAACTTAATGTATCTTGTGGACAGCCACACAGAATAACCCACACTCAGGTCTGGCCCATTCATACGTTTATACTTGTTGCCCATATTCTTCAAATTATTTAGATTTTTTTCGCCATATCGATGACAATGATGAAAAACGTACTTCCTCAGGGATACCAGATGTATCAGAACCAGAAATTGGAGACTCATCAGTGGACTCCTGACTACTACTGTTTATAGCAAACTCTGCCAAAGACAAAAAGGAAGACCACTCCTCCTGGTTCTCAGATACAAAATATCTCAAGTAAGTCTCCAGACTCTGATTAGCGCTCTTTGTCTGTCCATTCGACTGAGGATGAAAAGCCGAAGAAAAAGACAGTTGTATCCCTAGTCGAGTACAGAACGCTTTCCAGAATCTGGAAACAAACTGAGTCCCACGATCTGAGACCACGTCAAAGGAAATGCCATGGAGTTTCACAATGTTGTCAACAAATACTTATGCAAGTGTTTTAGAATTAGGTAGGCCTGGTAAAGCAATAAAGTGCACAATTTTACTAAAGCGATCAACTACCAACAGAATAACTGTAATAAAATCCATGGATATATGAGTCCATGGTCTGGACTGGATAGGTAACGGAAGTAAATATCCGGAAGGCCGAGTATGTTTCACCTTAGTACATGCACAGGTGGTACAGGCTGACACATAGTCCTTAACACACTTACGACACCCCGGCTACCAGAATCTATGAGATATGAGGTTGACATTGGATCTGCTTCCAGGGTTTCAAACCCTACAATGATGTTCCTCAAACACCTTGTGACGCAATTCCGGTGGCACAAATAGTTTCCCAGAGGGAAGGGTAAAGAGCGGATATCACCACCCCTTTAGACAGAACGGGCCTTGCGATAAAATTGCTCTTATCACCACCTCGGACGCGTCCACTTTCACAATGAAAGGTTGTGATACATCCGGCTGCACCAATATAGTGACAAAAGAGAAGCATTCCTTAATAGCAGAAAAGGCTTGCAACGCCGAATTAGACCACACTGAGACATCTGTCCCTTTCTTAGTCATGTCAGTTAAGGGTTTTACTATTGTCGAATAATTCTGAATACATTTTTGGTAATGGTTGGTGAACTCTAAAAACCGCATAAGAGCCTTTAGATTTTCGGGTCGATCCCAGTCCAATACAGCACAAACTTTCTTTGGATCCATTAGAAAACCCAAAAATTAAATTCTGAATTGTCAATCCTACTTTGAGCGCTGCAGGTTACGGGTGTGGTGGGTCCTGTTCACACCTAGTTCCACTCTTCACAATATTGAAACCGTGCTGCTCTCCATTAACTTCACTCAGACCACTTCAGCATATGCCGACATTCATCAATACGCCAATTACTGTCTTCTTGCCACACATCTATTCGCCTCTCCTATATTGGTCAAGACCAGATAGGCAAAGATAGTGAAGCACCGCAATGAGTTTTAATCCCAGACCAGTTTTTATTATACTCACAAACTTGAGAGGAATACAGGCATATCAAACAATTTGACCGGTTTCCCGTCTATCACCCACATCGGGTTTCACCTTCGCTTTGTCAGAGGTGCATATCCCGCCCATCAAGGGCGTGTTCTTTATATACAGATTCTGCTCCTCCTTCCACCTACTTAACATTCTCTTAATTTGCTTGTGCAGTACAATAAATATTTAAAACCTTCAAATTACATGATTAAAATGATAAAAAGAATAAAAAAATACATTGTTTTAACATCAACAATATACTATCAAACAAAATCTCATCCCCTCTTAACAATGACATCTCTTTCCATTTCATAATCACATGTCCATGTATGGCTAATTAGAGATCACTATCATAATTCATTCAAAACTCTCTGTTGACCCTCCTGTCGATACCTGTTCACACCATCCAGTCTATACCTGCTATAAGAATTTGATTTTTTTTAAATATGTACTGTAGTTCCCATTCTATACTCCTTTTACAGAAAACATTATAATTGTATACACAGAAAACAAAAATATACAAACTAGCTCCTTCTCCGGGAAAGACGACATGTTTCTTTTTATACCAAACAGGGTTTCAAATCAAATTCCACATTTAACCCTAAAGGTTGCAGGGTGCCTAACCTTTAGGGTTAAAACACCAGAATGCTAAAAACACCTCACAGCATGATGCTGCCACCACCATGCTTTACTGTAGGTATGGTATTGCGCAGTACCTGGTTTCCTCCAAACATGATTTTTAGAAAACTTTCATGTGCCTTTTACTGAGGAGAGGCTTCTTTCTGACCACTCTGCCAAAAAGCCCAGATTGCTGGGGTGCTGCAGTGATGGTTGACCTTCTGGGAGTTACTCCCATCTGCACACAGTATTTTTGGAGCTCAGCCAGAGTGACCATTGAGTTCTTGGTCGCCTCTCTTACCAAGGCCCTTCTGCTTCAATTACTTAGTTTGGTGGGGTAGCCAGCTAAAGGAAGATTCTGGGTTGTTTCATACCTCTTCATTTTGAGAATTCTGGGGGCCTCTGTTTTTTTGAGTACTTTCAGTGCATCAGAATTTATATTATATCTTTTTCCAGATCTGTGCCTCCACAATATCTTGTCTCTGAGCTCTGCTTTATTTTTGCTCTGATATGCCACAGGTGGATTCCAATCAAGCTGCAGAAACATCTCAGATATGATCATGAGAAATGGGAGACCTCCAGAGCTAAATTTCAAGTGTCATAGCAAAGGGTCTGAATGCTTATGTCCATGTGAAAGTTTAGTTTTTTTGTTTTAATAAATTCGCAAACATTTTCTACAATGATATAACATGTGTGACTAATATATAAGATTCACATATTTCTGCCCAAGCAAAACTTAAGTAATCCAAAATTGGAATAATCGGCATGTGTTTCGTGTTTCATCTGTTGTTTTACAAAGCTAATATGCATACATAAATTATAGTCAGCCTACACAATTTATTTGAATAGCATTCATTTTTTTGCATTGCTTGACTGTATGAGAAATTATAAAAGAAAATGCAGACATATGTGTATGATATCAAAGATGAAGAAAATCTATAGTGGTAATTTATAGGGTGGTGACTTACCATCACCTGATGTGAATATTCCATGTGCATCTATTTATGTGCAAGTGCATCTATGTGTAACAATGCTCATGGTTTAGTCAAAAGCCAATGTTGCTTTTGTACATACAGTATCTCACAAAAGTGGGTACACCCCTCACATTTTTGTAAATATTTTATTCTATCTTTTCATGGGACAACCCTGAAGATATGACACTTAGATACAATGTAAAGTAGTCAGTGTACAGCTTGCATAACTGTGTAAATTTGGTGTGCCCTCAATATAACTCAACACACAGCCATTAATGTCTAAACCGCTGGCACCAAAAGTTAGTACACCCCTAAGTGAAAATGCCCAAAGTGTTAATATTTTACCATTATTTTCCAGCACTGCCTTAACTCTCTTGGGCATGAAGTTCACTAGAGCTTTACAAATTACCACTGGAATCCTTTTCCACTCCTCCATAATGGCATCACGAAGCTGGTAGATGTGAGAGACCTTGCGCTCCTCCACCTACCGTTTGAGGATGTCCCGCAGATTCTCAATAGTGTTTAGGTTTGGAGACATGCTTGGCCAGTCCAGCACCTTTACCCTCAGTTTCTTTAGCAAGGCTGTGGTCTTCTTGGAGGTGAGTTTGGGGTTGTTATCATATTGGAATACTGTCCTGTGGCTCAGTTTCCAAACGAAGGGGATAATCCTCTGCTTCAGTATGTCACACTACATGCTGGCATTCATGGTTCCCTCACTAAACTGTAGCTCCCCACAGCTGGCCGGACTCATGCAGTCCCAAACACTCACATCGCCATACTGGACTGTTGGCAAGACACACTTGTCTTTGTCCTCCTCACCAGGTTGCTGCCACACATGCTTGACACTATCTGAACCAAATAAGTTTATCTTGGTCTCATCAGACCACAGGACATGGTTCCAGTAATCCATGTCCTTAGTCTGCTTGTCTTCAGCAAACTGTTAGCCGGCTTTCTTGTGCATCATCTTTAGAAGAGGCTTCCTTCTGGGATGACAGTCATGAAGGCCAATTTGATGCAGTGTGTGGCGTATGATCTGAGCACTGAGAGGCTCACCCCCCAGCAACGCTGGCAGCACTCATACGTCTATTTTGAAAACACAACCTATGGATATGACACTGAGCATGTGCACTCAACTTCTTTAGTCGACCATGGCAAGGTCTGTTCTGAGTGGAACCTGTCTTGTTAAACTGCTGTATGGTCTTGGCCATTGTGCTGCAGCTCAGTTTTAGGGCATTGGCAATCTTCTTATAGCCAAAGCCATCTTTATGTAGTGCAACAATTCATTTTTTTTCAGATCCCCAGAGAGTTTTTTGGCATGAGGTGCCACGTTGAACTTCCAGTGACCAGTATGAGAGAGTGTGAGAGCGATAACACCAAATGTAACACACATGATCCCCATTCACACCTGAGACCTTGTAACACTATCCAGTCACATGACGCCGGGGAGGGAAAATGGCTAATTGGGCACAATTTGGCCATTTTCACTTAGGGGTGTACTCACTTTTGTTGCCAGCGGTTTAAACATTAATGGCGGTGGGTTGAGTAGTGTTGAGCGCAAATATTCGAATATCAAATTTTTTTCGCGAATATCGGCACTTCGCTAATTTGCGAATATTTCGAATATAGCACTATAAATTCGCTATTTTGAATATTTTTTTTCTTTTTATTGTTATATTTTTTTCTTTCCCACTTCCCAAAAGTAGTTCTTAAATGTCCTGAGGATTCCTGGCTTCCTGGCTGCTCCAGTCAGTGCCCGTTGCCGCTTCTGCCGACTTACGTGCTCATGGAGCGTCCCCATCACCATGGGAACGCCTCCATACTAGAATGTTGTCACGAGGGTGTCAAGAGCCACGCCTGATTCCGTTATACCCGGGGTCAGGAAGTCGCAGCGGGTGGCTGCGCGCTCTATGTAGAAAGATAGTGCTGTTTCTTTATGGTAGCTTTCTGGGTTTGCCTTGCAACCCTTTTTGGCTCACTCAGGGATCCGTAGCTCCTTCTCCTCAGCTGTTTCTTGTCCAGCACTCCCAACCTCCTTATATTCCCCTCTCCCACTTCTCTGGTTGCCAGATATAGAGCTTCCTGCCTGGACTTCTATACTGACCCACTGGAGCTGAGTAGCTGTGTTCCCTGGTTGTTGTTCCAGAACGTTACCCTCCGGATCCCTGTTGGGCCTTTGTGGTCTGCTGTTGTCACCCACCTGGGATTATATGTTTGTCTGTATTGTCTGTCCTCTCCTTGGTGTTTTCCTCTTAGTGTCAGTGGTGCGGACTAGTGATCCCACCGCCCCGTTCACTACATAGGCCTCATCTTAGGGAAAGCCAGGGTTTAGGCACGTGATCGGCGTACGGGTGAGGAACCCTTCTAGGGACGTCAGGGCAGTCAGGTGCCAGCCGCAAGGTGAGTCAGGGGTCACCACCTTTCCCTCTCCCTTGGACAGGGCCTTCCCATTTCCCTCCCTCTGCGTGACGCCGGTCATTACAAATGTACTGTCGGATGTGAGAATTAAGTTGAAATCGCAATTCGATTATTATAACTTGAATTAATCGAATTGCGATTTCAACTTAGCACTGCTATATTCCATATTCGTTAACTTCGTTAATTCTAGCAAGCAGACCCATTAGAAACACAGCTCTAAGTTGAAATCGCAATTCGATTATTCTAACTTGAATAATCGCATTGCGATTTCAACTTATACCTAGTTTACTATGGTTGGCTTTGTAGAATTAGCGAAGATGACGAATATGACGAATGCATTAGTCATATTCCTCAAAACGAAGATAACGAAGTATTCTCCATCTTCGTTTTAGCTCCATATTCGTCAACTTCGCTAATTCTAGCAATCAAATAGGAAAGTTGACTATAGAGACAGCTGTGTTTAATTCGCTATGCGATTATATTACTTTGCTTTTTTTAAAATAAATAGAATAATTACAATAATTATCAAGTATTATAATTATTTTATTTATTTAACAAAAAAGCAAAGTAATATTATCGCATAGCGAATTAAAAACTTAGCTGTCTCTAGTCAACTTTCCTATTTGATTGCTAGAATTAGCGAAGTTGACGAATATGCAGCTAAAACGAAGATGGAGAATACTTCATTATCTTCGTTTATAGGAATATGACGAATACATTCGTCATATTCGTCATCTTCGCTAATTCGAAATATCAAACCAATAGGAAAGTTACCTTAAGTTAAAATCGCAATACGCGATTATTTAAATCGCATATTAATCGCGATAACTAGAATAATGACGAATATTCGATTTCGACGAATATGAGACGAATATTCAAGCGAATATTCGCGAATTTCGTCGAAATCAAATATGGCACCTCCCGCTCATCACTAGTGTTGAGTTATTTTGAGGGCACACTAAATTTACACTGTTATACAAGCTGTACACCGACTACTTTACATTGTATCAAAGTGTCATATATTCAGTGTTGTTCCATGAAAATATATAATAAAATAATAAAATATTTGCAAAAATGTGAGGGGTGTACTCACTGTTGTGAGATACTGTTACACAAATTATGCCCCTTTTACATGTATTAGTTGTGTCAGCACGGTCACTGCTGCTGGATTGCAGGATGGTCGTAACCATGGAAATAAGCAGTGTATAATGTGATGGAAAAATGAATCCAGCCAGCCAGGCTCGGACTGGCCCACAGGGGAACAGGCGAATCCCCTGTTGGGCCCATGAGTAAGGTGGGGCCCCCTTTTGCCTTCAGAACTGCCTTAATTCTACATGGCATTGATTCAACAAGGTGCTGATAGCATTCTTTAGAAATGTTGGCCCATATTGATAGGATAGCATCTTGCAGTTGATGGAGATTTGAGGGATGCACATCCAGGGCACGAAGCTCCCGTTCCACCACATCCCAAAGATGCTCTATTGGGTTGAGATCTGGTGACAGTGGGGGCCATTTTAGTACAGTGAACTCATTGTCATGTTCAAGAAACAAATTTGAATTGATTCGAGCTTTGTGACATGGTGCATTATCCTGCTGGAAGTAGCCATCAGACGATGGGTACATGGTGGTCATGAAGGGATGGACATGGTCAGAAACAATGCTCAGGTAGCCCGTGGCATTTAAACGATGCCCAATTGGCACTAAGGGGCCTAAAGTGTGCCCAGAAAACATCCCCCACACCATTACACCACCACCACCAGCCTGCACAGTGGTAACAAGGCATGATGGATATATGTTCTCATTCTGTTTACGCCAAATTTGGACTCTACCATTTGAATGTTTCAACAGAAATCGAGACTCATCAGACCAGGCAACATTTTTCCAGTCTTCAACAGTCCACTTTTGGTGAGCTCGTACAAATTGTAGCCTCTCTTTCCTATTTGTAGTGGAGATGAGTGGTACCCGGTGGGGTCTTCTGCTGTTGTAGCCCATCCGCCTCAAGGTTGTGCGTGTTGTGGCTTCACAAATGCTTTGCTGCATACCTCGGTTGTAACGAGTGGTTATTTCAGTCAACGTAGCTGTTCTATCAGCTTGAATCAGTCGGCCCATTCTCCTCTGACCTCTAACATCCACAAGGCATTTTTGCCCACAGGACTGCCGCATACTGGATGTTTTTCCCTTTTCACACCATTCTTTGTAAACCCTAGAAATGGTTGTGCGTGAAAATCCCAGTAACTGAGCAGATTGTGAAATACTCAGAACGGCCCGACTGGCACCAACAACCATGCCACGCTCAAAATTGCCTAAATCACCTTTCTTTCCCATTCTGACATTCAGTTTGGAGTTCAGGAGATTGTCTTGACCAGGACCACCCCCCTAAATGCATTGAAGCAACTGCCATGTGATTGGTTGACTAGATAATTGCATTAATGAGAAATAGAACAGGTGTTCCTAATAATTCTTTAGGTGAGTGTAATAGATGCATCAGGGGGTTGAAATGACTTGTAGGTAAACAGGCAGGCAGGCCAGCCAGTATCAACTTTCATCAGGAACCCGCCCTCTCAAAATCACTGCAGGGACCCCCGTAATCATCTTGTAGTGTCTTGCTGCTGTCTGACCCAATATGACCTGACAATATTTGCATGTACTTATACAGTGGACACCCAGAATGATTTCTACTGGTGGGCCCTAGGCACTCCAGTTCGACAAAGCAGCTAGCAAAGTAAGCAAAACGGACAATGGTCAGCAGCCCAGGACCCAGCATCGTTGGGGGTCCAATGCCGACCTAAACGCCCACATACTGGCACAGGGCGCATAGTTCCCTGCCCCGCCGCCGATCACCGGCATAGGCCTGAGGCCTATGCAGTAGTGAAATCCTGACACAGGCGAGCATGATGACATCATCATGCACCTGTGCTGGGACGCTGCACTTTGACATCTGCGCACCTGCCTCATCCTGGCCCGTACCATCTACGAGCAAGTGCCTGGCCCTGGACATAGGTGAGTATTTAGCTTTTATTTATTTATTTATTTATTTATTTATATATTTAATTTTTTATGTTATGTGCCTACTTTGGGGGACATGGTGGGGGGACAAACAGGAGGACATATTAGTGAAGAGACATAAAGTACATCAGGGGGAAATTACTATATTGGGGCTGGCTGTATGGGGCAAATTATTATGTGGGGATTACTATGTGGGGGAAATTATTATGTGGGGTCAAATTACTATGTGGGGGAAATTACTATGTGGGGGGAAATTACTATGTGGGGACAGTGTGGGAGGAAATTACTATGTGGGGCAGTGTGGGAGAAACTACTTTCAGTGTGGGGGAAATTACTTTATAGGGAAGTGTGGGGGAAATTACTGTGTTAGGGGAAAATTACTATATGGGGCAGTGTGGAGGAAATTACTATGTGGGGGCAGTGTGGGGGAAATTACTATGTGGGGGCAGTGTGGGGGAAATTACTATATGGGGCAGTGTGGGGGAAATTACTATGTGGGGGCAGCGTGGGGGCGCTGCTATTGAGGGGGGCACTGTAGGGGCAATTCTATTATTTTTGGGGACACTATACAGGGATTATTACCTGGAGCACAATACAGGGTGTTATTATTACTGGGGGCAATCTAGGGGACATTATAACTGCTGTGGACACTATAGGGACATTTGGGGTCACCTATCACACTGGTGTAAAGTTGAACTGGATTAGGTGCCCATAGCAGCCAATCAGACTCCACCATTCATTTTTGACAGCTCTTTTGGAAATCCAGTTCTACTTTACACCAGTTTGATAAATGACCCTAATTATGTCTATTAGGGTCACTATTTTTCCAGCAGTATAGTACCTGAGGCATTGGGGAGCACCATTGCCACAGTACTGGGAGTGGCAGCAGGATGACACTGTCAGGACACCAGGATAGGGAGGTTGATAAGAAAATTGAGAAATCTAACGTGTCTGTGTTACAAATTCTGTAGAGATGAGATGTGGCTGAAAGAATTTGTCATGGCGGTCTGGGTCAAACGGAGGAGAAAAGGAAAGAGAAGGTCTACATGACAGGAGATGTCCCTGGATGTAAGAGGTATGTGCTGCTGTATTCTCCTCCAAGTCTTTTTTATTATAATCATATGTATTTTAAATTTGGCGACATAATTTTTCTGTTTAGGAGCCAATTTGGGGTATTTTTTTTAGTCTACAGATGTCATATGGCCTGAGAAGAGACTGTGGCGCTCACGAAGCACCGCAGCTTCTTCATACAAAATAAATAAATAAATAAAATGGAGGGAGGGGCTTAAGTTGGGTAGACAGCCCCGGGCCTATCATGCACTTAATCCACCCCTGAAAACGGATAATAACAATATATTAGTAAAGGCCTTGTATTAACTTTCTCTACATACATGTACATAATAAATGTTATTTGCTGAAGTGACACAACCTGTTTAAGTTCCCTAAGCTTTCTATGGGTCAAAGATTGTCCATTCATCATAAAAAATGCATACTGTACACTATATAATTTTTTTTTTACAATGAAAGGCAAGTGAAGATGTACAGTTCAGTATACAATAAAACTTCCCCAGAAAGCTACCCCATTGAGAAGCCCCCCCCCCCAATAATTTAATTATTTCAGTGGGAACCCTTTTGAAAAGACCATACATTGCAATTACATAGTCTGTCAACTGGATGTGTTATGAGTAACAGATATTTTTCTGTTGCTTTATGCTTGTCTGTTGTATCTGTTAGATGGGTTGTTGCCTGGTTAATATAGAGAGTGGTTGTTCATTGAATGTCTTTATAAGTCCACGCCTTTGGCTCTGATCATTTGTCTTCAGGTTCAGTATCTTAGTTTGGTCTTTTGTATCAGTTTATCCTGGGAAAGGTGGTTCTCCATTGTTTTCAGTATTGAAGCTTGTCAGTTTCCTGAGCTGTTTTTTGGTTTGTGCTGGCTGTCTTGCTGCTTCAGTATATCTATTTCTGTTCACTGTCATTCATCCACTCTGAACCTGTCTTCTATTAACATTACCCATCTGCTCCATTGCTAGACTCTCATCTCTTTCATCTGTGGCTAGCATCATTCACATCCTGAAATTTATCAGTGGGTTTACTTTCAGTACCTTTTTGTCTACCAGTCTCGATAGGTGCTCTATATATATATATATATATATATATATACACTCACCTAAAGAATTATTAGGAACGCCTGTTCTATTTCTCATTAATGCAATTATCTAGTCAACCAATCACATGGCAGTTGCTTCAATGCATTTAGGGGTGTGGTCCTGGTCAAGACAATCTCCTGAACTCCAAACTGAATGTCAGAATGGGAAAGAAAGGTGATTTAAGCAATTTTGAGCGTGGCATGGTTGTTGGTGCCAGACGGGCCGGTCTGAGTATTTCACAATCTGCTCAGTTACTGGGATTTTTACGCACAACCATTTCTAGGGTTTACAAAGAATGGTGTGAAAAGGGAAAAACATCCAGTATGCAGCAGTCCTGTGGGCAAAAATGCCTTGTGGATGCTAGAGGTCAGAGGAGAATGGGCCGACTGATTCAAGCTGACAGAAGAGCAACGCTGACTGAAATAACCACTCGTTACAACCGAGGTATGCAGCAAAGCATTTGTGAAGCCACAACACGCACAACCTTGAGGCGGATGGGCTACAACAGCAGAAGACCCCACCGGGTACCACTCATCTCCACTACAAATAGGAAAAAGAGGCTACAATTTGCACAAGCTCACCAAAATAGGACTGTTGAAGACTGGAAAAATGTTGCCTGGTCTAATGAGTCTCGATTTCTGTTGAGACATTCAAATGGTAGAGTCCGAATTTGGCGTAAACAGAATGAGAACATGTATCATCCTCTGATGGCTACCTTCAGCAGGATAATGCACCATGTCACAAAGCTCGAATCATTTCAAATTGGTTTCTTGAACATGACAATGAGTTCACTGTACTAAAATGGCCCCCAAAGTCACCAGATCTCAACCAAATAGAGCATCTTTGGGATGTGGTGGAACGGGAGCTTCGTGCCCTGGATGTGCATCCCTCAAATCTCCATCAACTGCAAGATGCTATTCTATCAATATGGGCCAACATTTCTAAAGAATGCTATCAGCACATTGTTGAATCAATGCCACGTAGAATTAAGGCAGTTCTGAAGGCAAAAGGGGGTCCAACAACGTATTAGTATGGTGTTCCTAATAATTCTTTAGGTGAGTGTATGTATATATATATATATATATATTTATTGTGGTAAGGTGAACAGAAAAGTGTATGGTAAAGTCCTGGAAGGGGCTCCCACCCCTTCCTCAACTGGGTGAGGTAAATAAAATCCAGAAGGCTAAAATGGTCTCAGCAATGTCTAGGTTGCTGAGACAGTTTTGTTAAGTTTATGGGCTGGATTTTATGGGACTGGGAGAAGGTAGGCTTGGTAGAGGGACCTCCCCAGTCTACCCCATTCTGGGGCAGGTTTTCCCCCTAGCCTGAGGGATCCCCAGCTGGGATCGTTAAGGGGAAATGAAGCACAGTCCAGGCTGTCAGTCTGAGGAGAGTAATGCCTGGAGAAAGTCTGGGAAACTGGCGGCCCTGCTGGCTAGAGAAGCCGAATTCTCTGTGTGACCTGTGTTCAATAGGTGAGCTAGGATCTTCACTGTATTAGCCAGAGCCCAGATGGGCAGGTGTTTATTTTGGTTTGGTTTATGTTTTGTGGTGCGGGACCTTCACCTTACCCAGTGAATTATAACTGGGGTTGCCTGTATTGCCGGAGTGTTATAAATAAAGCAACATTTGGACTTTAACCCTGTGGTCTGCAAGAGAATCTATCATCGCCGCCCTGCCTGAGAGTCTAACCCCTACAATATATATATGCAGCGTCCCACATATGTGTGTAAATGTGACACTTTGAACATCTGCCTATGTATTTGCATTGTATGGTATTTCCTATTATCGGGCTGGCATTGTCATTTCACCCATTCGCCCCTGGGTGATGCTGGCACTACATAATATATATATATATAGCTTGGGGTGTGTTGATAAAATTAGTTGAAGTGAAGTTAGTTTGTACAGTGTGTATGGAGGAGAAAAAAAGGCATCTTCCACCACGTAGTCTGCTATTTCTACCCCTTGGTCATGGCCAGGCTAAGGCAGTACAGCGAACATTTATCTACAGCAGCCAAGCACAAGACCATAAGTCTATGTCTAAATATGAAGCAAGCCTAGTGAGGGTTACAGCTGAGTTTAACCTATGGACCTCACCAGCACAAGTGCCTGAGAGCAACTTTCCAAGTGCCAGGACTCGAATGAATAATTAGTGCGCAGAATTGTCTTTATTCACTAGAAGCCTTCCGTGATATAGTGGAAACCTAAAAACCTGAATCCTTCAGGAGAGCATCCTGCAAATAATGTAGCAGAAGACTGATGCCTGCCACAAGGGAGAACACCCTTATTGGATAGCTCAAGATAATTAGAAAACAGCATATTTAGTACCAGCGTGCTATAGTTGGGACTCAAAGTAAATATACTCAGTCTTTGCCTGTCAAGTAACAGCATTAGAAAATCCCTCCATTGACAATGCCTAAACCTGGTATAAGGATTACAATTACCTTAACATCTGAATCATTACTGGTGCCATATGAATGCACTTTATTGATGGACTGTAACATTTGCAATAGAGAGTGCCCCAGAGTATTTAGTGCTGTCTTCCCATCCACTGCACTGCCGGCCCAGGGAGGCTCTGCTAACCGTGAGTACATGAACTACTACCCCCATCGGTCCACCGTGAGCCTCACGTGTTTTCCCCTGCAGTCCGGCTCGCATTTAGAATTGGTGTCACGAACAGGATGCAAAATCCCCTGCGCCTTATACGAACAGGATCCAAAATCCTCTGAGACTTATGAGAATAAGCCACACTTATTTAATTGAGAGACTTTTGCTTGTTACACGCTTTATTGAACTGGGGAATTGTTTAAATTGCTTGAAAACTACATGGGCATACTATACAAGTCACTTGCTACAGAATCGCAGTGTCAAAAATTGGGAAAAATCGCATGTTGCTATGTCACTATCACTATTTGCTTTCAGTGAATAGACTGTCATTTTTGAACCTAAAATGGCTGCTGGAGGTCTTCTTGATTAATTTGCTGGGCCATTACTTTAAGCTACGCTCTGCTAGCGGCGGGAAAATTAAGGTATACCCCCTTCAGAGCGGGAAAATCTATTGTGCCACCCCTCTATGCAAAGTAATTAATAATGTGCCTACCTCCAATGTCGTATTGCCCAAGAGCTGGCACCTCCCCCATGCAAAGTGAACCCAGGGGGAGCGTCGCGCACCAGATGAGCGTGCCGTACGTGTGCACACTGAGCATGTCAGATGATGCTGAGCACGCCAATAAGAAAGACGTGCAAGAGAGAGGCAGCGCTACCGATGTGGCCGAGAAAAGCGCAGCGCAAGCAACGGAGGAAAGCGCGGGCCTTGCGCTTGAGGCCGCGATCAAGAGAGCGGAGACATAAATCCTCACCGCTCCCCTGGTAGGTATTGGGCCGCCCTCAACTGCGGCCTGGAGTGAAGAGGAGCTGCAGGCCCGTGTCCGGGAAATACAGACCGCACTTACTAGAGTCGAGAAGGTTCGCCCAGCCACACTAGTGATTAGGAGTCTGGCTGTCCCTGCGGCCGTCGCGGATGAAGCATCGATGTTAGCTCTACAGGTCAGTCACCTGCAATGGCGCTCGCTGCTAGGGCCCCTGTTATAGCCGAAAGGCCCGGTCTAGACCAAGCTACAGGTGGCCACACTCATCTCATGCAGGCCTCTGGGCCAGTTTATCAGCTGAAATTAAGACTGCACGTCTCCCTAGAACCCACCAATGCAAGAAGTATAATGAGGACATCACCCGCAAATTAATGGAAGAGCCCTTAGAGGACTTGCCCATCCCAGTACGGAAACGGGGTCGAGTCCTATCCTTCTGTAAGATCCAGGATTCGGATTTATTAGGGACTTTGAATATGTTCACGATTACTACGTGAATCGTCATTCTGTCAAACTCAAAGACTTGACCAGCCATCTCCACGGTCTGTATGTGGACGAGGTTGTTGAGTTCACTCCAGCAGAGAGAACTCGTGCGCCATATGCCACTGGAATCACCCGGCCCATTCCAGAATCTGAGTCCTGGAAACCTGCAGAGGACTCTGAGTCTGAAGAGGAAGGATTCGAACCCTTTGCTGCCCCCAAGCGGACTGATGCTAAATACACCCCCCATCTATTACCAAGCCAGAACCAATATGCCACTGGCTTTGCAGGGACCAACATTCTGTGGCAACCTGCAATATCTACCAGGGATCCCGAACCTCACCTCAAGAAGCAACCACGATGTTCTAAGATCGTGCCAGAGCCAATTTCCACAAGAGACCCCACCTGGGACTGTGTACAGCTTCTGCGGCAACTTAATGTATAGCAATATCAGGAGATACATGTTCTTTTACCCACTTGAAGGCCAAGTGAGCAACCCCATAGAGAAGTTACTCCTTCAAATGTACCAGGATCTACAGTTATGATTGTTCCAGCTAAAAAGATCATTGCTGAGACACCCGAAATTGGGCTGGAGCCCATTGTTATTAAAGAAAAAGGGGAACTCTCTATTTTTGATGAAATCAGGAGAAAACTGCACCTTCCAATTGTGCCTATAAAGCGCCTTATTGAGGCAGCACCAGAAGGCTCATCCCCTGATTCTTGGGACTCTGGAAGCCCTGTAACAACAGATGTACCTTGAAGCCCGGATCCCTATGACTAAGTAGGCCGGTTGGCCAATGTTTTAAATGGAGCACAGTTGAAAGAGGACTTCTCTTGTTTTGTTGTTTTTGAGGCCCTCTCCTTTATTAAACAAGGACTCTACTAAGGACTCCACAATTCAAAAAATCCCAGTTGCACCTTTGCGCCATTTATTCCTTTTTTCCCCCTTCTAAGGTTGTCTGAGACTTTAACTTGCAACATTCAAGAACTGTACCCAGAAAGACATTTTTCTGTGCCCTATCCTATGCAACGCACAGACTCTTAAATCAAAAACTTTTGCACTTTAACAAGTCTAATTGGATCATAAATTCTTTATGCCCCAAATCAGGGATGGACTTTGTCTCAGGACTATGTCATGGACTTTTGCTGCCCCAAATGTGAGATCACCACCCTTTTTGTCCCTGTAAAGCATCGAAGATTACAACGCCCAATTACCCTTTTTCGCCATGAGAGCAGAAACCAAGAAAAATGTGATAAATTGCCTAATTTGTGTTGTTGTGCATAACCCTTGATTTATAGGAGACTATCAAAGTGTCATGATAGTACATTGCAATGAACATATGCATATTTGTGTGTGTGGAACGTATTTGGTGTATTTCAGGAGACGGCGTAGAGATCCACAGCTTCAATCACTGCAAACGTCAAGGACGACTTATTTTTTAGCAGTGGGGTATGCAGCGTCTCACATATGTGTGTAAATGGGACACTTCAAACATCTGCCTATGTATTTGCATTGTATGATATTTCCTATTATCAGGCTGGCATTGTCATTTTACCCATTTGCCCCTAGGTGGTACTGGCACCACATAATATATATAGCTTGGGGTGTGTTGATAAAGTTAGTTGAAGTGAAGTTAGTTAGTACAGTGTGTATGGAGGAGAGAAACAGGCATCTTCCACCATGTAGTCTGCTATTTCTACCCCTTGGTCATGGCCAGGCTAAGGGAGTACATCGAACATTTATCTACAGCAGCCAAGCACAAGACCATATGTCTATGTCTATATATGAAGCAAGCCTAGTGAGGGTTACAGCTGAGTTTAACCTATGGACCTCAACAGCACAAGTGCCTGAGGGCAACTTTCCAAGTGCCAGGACACGAATGGATAATTAGTGCGCAGCATTGTCCTTTTTCACTAGAAGCCTTCCGGGATATAGTGGAAACCTAAAAACCTGAATCCTTCAGGAGGGCATCCTGCAAATAATGTAGCAGAAGACTGATGCCTGCCACAAGGGAGAACGCCCTTATTGGATAGCTCAAGATAATTAGTAGAAAACAGCATATTTAGTACCAGAGTGCTATAGTTGGGACTTAAAGTAAATATACTCACTCTTTGCCGGTCAAGTAACAGCATTAGAAAATTAGAGGATCTCATCTCGGTACCTAATGGCAGTCAGGCTACCTCTGGCGAGCACATGGAGGGCTGTGCAGCCCTCCAAAGAAATGCCACCCCACACCATTACTGACCCAATGCCAAACCGGTCATGCTGGAGGATGTTGCAGGCAGCAGAACGTTCTCCACGGCGTCTCCAGATTCTGTCACGTCTGTCACATGTGCTCAGTGTGAACCTGCTTTCATCTGTGAAGAGCACAGGGCGCCAGTGGCAAACTTTCCAATCTTGGTGTTCTCTGGCAAATGCCAAACGTCCTGCACGGTGTTGGGCTGTAAGCACAACCCCGACCTGTGGACGTCGGGCCCTCATATCACCCTCATGGAGTCTGTTTCTGACCGTTTGGGCAGACACATGAACATTTGTGGCCTGCTGGAGGTCATTTTGCAGGGCTCTGGCAGTGCTCCTCCTGTTCCTCCTTGCACAAAGGCGGAGGTAGCGGTCCTGCTGCTGGGTTGTTGCCCTCCTACGGCCTCCTCCACGTCTCCTGATGTACTGGCCTGTCTCCTGGTAGCGCCTCCATGCTCTGGACACTACGCTGACAGACACAGCAAACCTTCTTGCCACAGCTCGCATTGATGTGCCATCCTGGATAAGCTGCACTACCTGAGCCACTTGTGTGGGTTGTAGACTCCGTCTCATGCTACCACTAGAGTGAAAGCACCGCCAGCATTCAAAAGTGACCAAAACATCAGCCAGGAAGCATAGGAACTGAGAAGTGGTCTGTGGGCACCACCTGCAGAACCACTCCTTTATTGGGGGGGTCTTGCTAATTGCCTATAATTTCCACCTGTTGTCTATCCCATTTGCACAACAGCATGTGAAATTGATTGTCACTCAGTGTTTCTTCCTAAGTGGACAGTTTGATTTCACAGAAGTGTGATTGACTTGGAGTTACATTGTGTTGCTTAAGTGTTCCCTTTATTTTTTTGAGCAGTGTATATATATATTTCTTGCAACCATCCGTTGTTGTACAATTCATTCTTACTGTAACTCCTGATGGTTTCAGAGTACCACGAGACACTGACTTGGACAAGATGACTGCTATAGGTGAAGTCCAGTTCTGTAGTCTTGTGAACAACCAGCCTTGTTACATTTAGCAGGTATGGGATGCACCTCATCTCTGGACTGTAGTGACCAGGAGCAGTTTACTTGCAAGGGATGTCCAGAGAGGCTGCCAAAGAAGGGAAGAGTACAGCACTGCACTGAACAGCCCCCACAGATGCGAAACAAGGAAGCATGCTGACTACTATTGAAGTGTCAGAGTTAGCAGTGAGGCGAGAAAATAAAGAAGGGAGCCAGGCAGGTGACAAGGAATGAGAGGGGAGCCATGCTGGGGCCTAGGAATGAGAGATAAAGCAATACTGGACACCAGAGAGGAGCTATGCTGGGGACCAAGCATAAGAGGGGAAGCCATGCTGGAGACTAGGAATGAGAATAAAGCCAAGTTGGGGACTAAGAATAAGAGGGGAGCCATGCTAGAGACCAAGATTTATGAGGTGCCATGCTGGGGACGAAGAATAATGGGGAAAATCTTGAACTGGGAAAGGAAGGGTTCACATGGGAACTAAGAAAGATAAGCACCTATGCTTATGTGTGTGGGCTAGGGAAACCTGTATACAGTACCGCAAATGTCTTATTAGTCCTAGTCTGGGCTTTCTGGGCCTGTTTTTGTGTGATATGTTGATGTGATGGAAATCATAAACAACATGATTTTGGGTTCATTGTGTTTATTTTTCAACCTGTATTCCATTTTTCTTTGAGACTACCCAATAAAACATTTTTATGTGCAAATTTGGCTGGTTGGCTCAGAGAGATTTTACTGTATGTATTCTAAGGAAAAAAGTGAATCCCTTTAGTGTATGGCCAAAAAGTAGAGTGAAAGGGGAAACAATGTTCACCCCTTCTCCTCCTGCTTCTTCTGCCTCCCTCTCCTTCCTGATTGACAGGACTAGGGAAGACGACTATGCAGGAACCTAGCCCTGTCAATCAAGCAGAAGTGGATAGGGTTGGCACAGGTAGCAGAATGAGCTAGGTTGCACAGAGTGGCTTAGGCCTGCCGAAGATGCTCTTAAAGTGTAACTGTCATGTTTTTATCAAAAAATCTATTTTAGCATATTTTACTGTTGCTGCAGCATTATGCATAAAGCAATCTTTAGTTTTTTCACATACCACTGTTTTCTTCACGTTTTCCCCTTAGTTATTGATGTTTTAACCTATACAATATGAGGAACTGCCTTCCCTCACTTCCCATACACATTTGCTGTAGCCAGCAGCTTCCTACCAGGTAGTCACATTGGATTACTGAGAGACACACCTCATCACTCTTAAACCTAATGCAGGCATGCAATGACCCTCTGTCTTCTGTTTATACTAAAGGGAAGAGAGACAAGCCATTGGAACGGTCAGACTAACTCAGGTATACATGCCTAGCTCTAATAAACTAGCAAATAAAAAAAATTACAGTTACACTTTAACTGCTCATTTGCATATTGACTAAAAGTATATTTTCTAGAGAATAAAGCAATGGATTGCCTAGTGAAAGGTATTAATACTTTCAGTTGAGCTAGTCCTACAAGGCACTGTGGCATGATCGGCATTGCATTTCCTGGTGGCAGGGTGCATATGCTGCACCCTCTCTACTTTGATTCACAGGGCCAGGCAGTGAAAACATCATCACACCTGGCTCTGTAAATCAAAGTGGAGAGGGTGCAGCACCTGCAGAAAGAGCAGAGCCTCTAGGTGTGATGGCAACACCCAGTCACTCATAGAGGCTCATTTGCATTTATCAAAGCTTAATTTTTCTTAGCAATGCATGCACATATGAACATAGCTGTCTATAGCTGCCGAGCGCACATGTAACAGGTCAGCCAGTCTCATAGGTACAAATCTGCTGACAGATGCCCTTTAAAAATATTTGCTCTCACTTACTTGTGGAGACATAGCTTCTCCATCTAATGAAATGGTCAGGATATAGAGAGAAAACACAATAAAAGCTATAGAAATCAGCTGGGGGCATATGTACTCCACCAAGAATACACATAATCAAATATTTATCAGCACAGTGAGAATGAAAATCATGCTGCTGTCAGTTTCACTCTTGACCTTCTTAATCTTCTATCCAAGCAATTTCTTCCCATGGAGTGAGCTAGAAACACAAACATGATCAACTTGGGCATAGTATAATTTATTTTATGATCTCAAGAAGCTGTCATAACTTGTAAAAGCACAAATGTTAAAATGCTTAAATATATATAAATATGGTAAGAAGGTACAAGGAATCATCGTGAATGATAGGTACGTGTCACCGAGGTTCCTGGCCTCGGTAGAGTAAGAGCCGGTTTTTATGTGTCAGCAGCAGTTGCTGTTTGACACCTTGATACTCAGTATGGTTGTAATAGCTGATCCGGGATGACTCTTACTGGTAGTAGTCAAAGTGCTGGATGGGTGACTACTCCCCATGTTCCAGGCCGGGTTTTGCCAGGCATAAAAACCAGCCAGCACTGCCAGGTGAGTGGATTTACCTCCATCTGACAGTGGAGCTCAGGAGTCTGTGTGCTGTGAACTGAGGGCTGTGCTGGGATTTGAGTAGTTTTGAGCAAGCATGCTTGGCTGAATACCAGTTCGGCTCAAGCATCGCTATGCTCGGCACATGGCGATACTTGGCAGAGTACTGCATGTGCTCGAGCGCAATGCTCGAGTCTCCTCCCCGCACGTTTTACGGCTGCTAAGCAGCCAATATACGTGCAGGTAAGTACTGCCCTCACTGTAATGCCAGTAGCCATGTTGGCTACTGGCATTACAGTGATTGGCTGGCCGGAACACGTATATAGCACCCGATGACGTGTGTTTGGCTCATTCTAAGTCAAGGAGAGCTGAGGATAGGAAGGGACAGAGAGTGTAGGGAGTGTAATCGAATATTATAAGTGTACAAAAACGTTTCAGAGACCCAAAAGTCCTTGTAAGGACTATTGTGTGTGACAGCAGCAATATATATTTTTAGCGCATCCTGCGCTAAATACAGTGTAATAGGCCGCTGCGGACAGTTAAATTATCCACACCACATCTCCTGTTTAAAGTGTGCGTATCCCTAAAATATCAGTGACATCCGGTGCAGTTTTTCCGTAGACGGTGTCCGCTGCGTACTGTTAAATTTTCCGTGCCACATCTCCTGTTTAAAGTGTGCGCATCCCTAAAATATCTGTGACATCCAGTGCAGTTCTCCTGTAGACGGTGTCCGCTGAGGACTGTTAAATTATCCGAGCCACATCTCCTGTTTAAAGTGTGCGCATCCCTAAAATATCAGTGACATCCAGTGCAGTTTTTCAGTAGACGGTGACCCCTGTGGACAATTAAATTATCTGCGCCACATCTCCTGTTTAAAGTGTGCGCATTCCTAAAATATCAGTGACATCCAGTGCTGTTTTTCTGTAGACACTACGAACTGTGACATTACCTGTGGTACCTGTCCTGTATAACGCTTTCTCATCAAAAATACTGTTCTAAATTTTTTTGCACATACACTTCCAAATCCTACGCTACTGTACATGTGACATACTTTTAAGAATATATCACATTTAAAATCAACAGCAATTACTGTCTCAAGAGGTTGATGAAGAGGATGAGACACAGTTGACAATCACTGAGGTTGTGGTTAGGTCAACAAATCAGGAGGATGATCAGAGTGAGGAAGTGGAAGAGGAGGTGTTGGACAATGAGGTCACTGACCCAACCTGGGAAGGTGGCAAGCCGAGCGAGGAGAGCAGTACAGAGGGGGATGGATCTGCAGCACTGCAACAGGCTGGAAGAGGCAATTGGGTGACAAAAGGGAGAAGGCGGGCCACACCAAACAGGCCCGCAACTTCCACGGAGCACCCCCTTGCGGAAATCTCCCTTGCCAGCGGTAGATGTTCCGCAGTCTGGTGCTTTTTTGAAGAAAGTGCGAACGACAAAAGAATAGTAGTTTGCAAACTGTGCCATACCAAAATGAGCCGGGGCGTGAACACTAGCAACCTCACCACCACCAGCATGATCCACTACATGGCATCCAAGCACCGTAATAAGTGGGACGAAACGCTTGGGTCCACAATCTATGTCTGCAGGTCACACCACTGCCTCCTCTTCCCCTATGTTACATGCTGGTAAATCCCCTGTCGAAGGCGCAGGCCCGGATGCCTCTCGCCCTGCACCTGGACCTTTGCAAGCACCATCAGCGCGGCGTCCAAATGTCCTTACCCCAGGCCTTTGAAAGCAAGCGGAAATACCCAACCACCCACCCACAGGCCCTAGCACTAAATGCACAGCTTTCCAAATTACTGGCCCTGGAAATGTTGCCATTTAGGCTAGGGGACACTAAGGCCTTCCGCAGCCTGATGTCGGCGGCCGTTCCCCGTTCCCCAGTTCCCAGCCGCCACTATTTTTCAAGGTGTGCCCGCTTTACACCAACATGTGTCCCGTAACTGACCTCTTAACCACGGACACATGGACAAGTGCATGGGTGAATGTTGTGGAGGCTAGGAGCGAGTCCTGCCCTGGGATGGCACAGGTACTACTGACGCCAAGGATTGTGGGCGCTACGTCGATCAGGGTTTTGCCAGCACCTACGTTAGTGGCTCCAACCACCACTTCTCCTCCTCCACCTCCTCCTCCACTTCCACCTCCGAATTATCCACGTGCAGCACAAGTCAGTCATCAGTCGGTAGCTGGAAGCAGTGTAGCACTGCAGTGGGGAAGCGGCAACAGGTCGCGCTGAAGCTGATATGCTTAGGGGACAAACAGCACACCACCGTAGAGCTGTGGCAGGGGATAAGAGACCAGGCTGAGCTGTGGCTCTCACCACTCAACCTAGAACCAGGCATGGTTGTGTCTGATAATGGCTGTAACTTGGTGGCTGCTTTGGAGCTCGGCAAGCTTAGACACATCCCATGCCTTGCCCACGTCTTCAACGTTGTGGTTCAGCGGTTTATCAAAACCTACCCCAATTTGCCTGAGCTACTGGTGAAGGTGCGCCGCGTGTGTGCACATTTCCGCAAGTCACCAACAGCTTCAGCCGGTCTGTCAATGCTGCAGCAGCGCTTGAAATTGCCAGCTCACCGGCTGTTGTGCGATGTGAGCACGTGCTTGAACTCCACGTTCCACATGTTGGCCAGGCTTTGTGAGCAGCATAGGGCAGTAGTGGAATACCAGCTGCAACATGGTCGTCGCCTTTCCAGTCAGCTTCCGCTATTCACAAGCGAGGAGTGGGCATAGATGTCTGACCTCTGTGAGGTTTTAAGAATCTTTGAGGAATCAACACAGATGGTGAACGGCACTAACGCTATTATCAGAGTAACCAGTATATCTGACCCAAGAAAGAGTCACCAGAACCACCCCATAGATGCACATCCGACAATAAATCAGTATCAAAAATATATAAAGTTATTATCAGAGTAACCATCCAACTTCTGTGTCTACACAAACGCTCGCTGCTCACAATTAAGGATGACGCTTTGCATGTGAAAGAGGTGGAAATGGGGGAAGACATTACACTGGGTGATAGCCAGATCACACTCAGTTAGTCGTCTCAGCGCAAATTGGACGATGATGAAGAAGAGGAGGTAGGAGGAGGAGCAGGAGACCGTTGCCTCCGCTACAGAGGGTAGTACCCATGGAAGTTTAATTCCATCTGTTCAGCATGGGTGGGCAGAAGAGAAGGAAGAGGATGAGGAGATTGAGAGTGATCCTCCTGATGACGACAGCGAAGTCTTGCCTGTTAGTACTCTGGCACACATGGCTGACTTCATGTTTGGCTTCCTTTCCCGCGACCCGCGCTTTATACGTATTTTAGACAACACGGATTACTGGTTGTTCACCCTTCTCAACCTCCGCTATAAAGAGAACTTCTCATCTCTCATTCCCCTGGTGGAGAGGACAAGCAAAACGGTGTAATACCAGAAGATCCTTGTTAAAAAATTGCTCCAAAAATTTCCATCTGACAATGCTGGCGGCAAAGTCTGTAGTTCCTTGGCCAACCGAGGAGGGGAGACAAGGGTAACACACAGCACTTCAAACAGAGGCAGGGCAACACTCTCCAAAGCCTGGGACAGTTTCATGACACCCCACCAGCACCCTGATGCGCCTGATGCGCGGCCTACTGTCACAAGGAAATAAAAATTTTGGAAGATCGTGAAGGAGTACATAGCAGACCGTGTCAGCCTCCTCAATGATCCCTCAGTGCCTTACAACTACTGGGTGTCCAAGCTGGCACTCTAGGCTTTGGAGGTGCAGGCCTGCCCTGCCGCCAGAGTTTTGTCTAAGCGGGTATTTAGTGCTGCTGGTGGCATTATAACAGATAAGCCTATCTGCCTGTCAACTGAAAATGCTGACAGGTTGACTCTTATAAAAATGAACCAGGCCTGGATTGACCATGACTTCTCGACTCCACCAGAGGAAAGCGGCTGAACATAAAGGCACTTTAAATGTGTTGTTTATAATGTACTGAATACACTGTATTCCCATGCACCCCTTCCACCACAAACAAGGGTATATGGTTAAATCTTTCTTTTCTCATCCTCCTCTTCCATCATATCAACATGCTTATTCGTCACATATAATGCCCTTGCATATATGCCCTTCAAATATAATGTTTTACAGGCCCTCGCAAATAATTTTTCAGAGGGTCAGCTCAGCTGAAGGCCCTCGCATATAATTTTTTAGAGGGTCAGCTCAGCTGCAGGCCCTCGCATATAATTTTTTAGAGGGTCAGCTCAGCTGAATGCCCTCGCATTTAATTTTTTAGAGGGTCAGCTCAGCTGCAGGCCCTCGCATTAAATTTTTTAGAGGGTCAGCTCACCTGCAGGCCCACACCTCAAATCTTTTACAGGGTCAGCTCACCTGAAGACCCTCGCATATAATTTTTTAGAGGGTCAGCTCACCTGCAGGCTCTTACATATAATGTTTTACAGGGTCAGCTGACCAGCAGACGCTCGCATATAATTTTTTACAGGGTCATCTCACGAGGAGGCCCGCACCTAAAATCTTTTACAGGGTCAGCTCACCTGCAGGCCCTTACCTAATTTTAACTAATAGGTAATTTGCACGCATGCTGCCTTGCTTGGATGTGTTAGCCGTAGCCGTTTCTCAGGCTCTCTCTCCTGAATCAAACATTGATTCTCCGTTACCCATAGTTACAATTGTTTGCGCTGACAATAACATTGAAAGTTGATAGGCCAGACATCTGAATGGATCGTCGCCGTCACGGGGACGTGCAATCGGCCTCAGGTTAACTAGAGTCACTAAAGAGGCAGCAGGCCCTCACCCATAATGTTTTAGATGGTCAGATCAGCAGACCCTTGATCCAAATGTTTTTGAGGGTCACCAGCAGGCCATCAATCATAATTTTTCAAGGGTGTGTATGATGACCTCCTTTATGTGTAATAAAGCGTGTATTGAAGTGCCGGTTCCTTGTAATTTTTGGCAGCCCTTTCACTTAGTGCATAGGGTTTGAGTGTAGGAGTCCCACTACATGAACAATTGTACCACAATGTAAATGAGGCCTTCCTTTATGTGATATACAGGTTGTATCGGAGTGCCTCTTCCTTGTAATTTTTGCCAGCACTTGCACCTTATATACAAGTAAATATACAGGAAAGAATGTTTCCCATCAATTTTTCCTCTAAAATTGATTTTTATTGTCAGTCTGTTAAAGTGGCGTAATATTCGGACAACATCGTTCCCAGCAGCGACCTGCGAGTCCAAGATGCATCCAGACATCCTCCCCATGCTGTTACAGAACCATTTCGGTGGTGTTTCCATAAATTTCTGACCTTTTCCTATAAACCAGGCACCCTCCCCTCTTCAGAGCAGGGGTTACCTGGTTTAATGCTTGGGTTCTCCCATTGACTTCCATTATACTCGTGTGCTCAGTCTTGCCGGACGAACAAGCGGCTGACTACCCGAAGGTAAAGGTTGAGATTTTGGCAAGACTGGGGGTAAATGTGTTGGTCTGGTCCCAGCGGGTAGATCAGTGGGGGTTTAAGCTGGCTGAGCCTGCAAGACCCCAGTATTATGACTTACTCCACCTTTTGCAAAAGTGGCTACAGCCTGATGTGCTGAGTCCCACGGCTATGCTGGATAGACTATTGACTGACATATTCTGGAGGGCGCTGCCACCCCCTCTCCAACTCTGGATTGGCCAGGTGTCTCCTGGAAATGTTTTGATCAAAACACATCTGTGCCCACCTACCCACGGCCAAGGTGGTCTCAGGTCAGGCGGGTCCTACGCTAAACCTACCTAAGCCATTGGGCTTCTATGTTCAGGAGCGCAGACTCCGCACATATGGTGTGCTGCTCCTAGCCACTTCTATGTGCATCAAGCAACCAATGAGAGGTGGAGCAAGCACATCTATATGTACCACCTAATTAAGGCGGTCTGCTTGATAGGAAGGGCAAAAGTGCACAGGAATGCTACTCCCAAGATAAAAAAAAGAGCGCATTCACACTTGAAGGTGCCACTCCCTCAATCATATACTACTTAATAACCAAAAAAAATCACAGAAAAAACTAAGATAAAAACATCCTGCACGGTATAATACATAAATATGCGGATGTCCCTGGCCACATTCACAAAAAAAATCACAGAAAAAAGATAATAATGCACAAAATAGATGCAAGCATTATATATGAACCAAGCCCTCACTCTGATGTAATAAAATGTAAGACTCTTAGCCAATATATTTTGATCAAAACACATCTGTGCCCACCTACCCAGCGCCAAAGTGGTCTCAGGTCAGACGGGTCCTACGGGACATCCGCATATTTATTTATCATAACGTGCAGGATGTTTTTATATTTGCCTTTTCTGTGATTTTTTTTTTGTTTCCTTGAAATGCCCTGGAAATGGTGGACTTGGTGGAACGCTATGAGGCCACTAAGAATCTTAAGGGGCGTTCTTTCGGGAGGGGGGCAGGTAAATCCCAGAACTCCCCACCCCAGGCCCAACGGTATTAGCCGGTGAAACCCACATGGGAGGTTACCACTATGGGCAGGACCCAGGTAATCTGCTGGCAGTGTCAGGAACCTGGCCATATAAGGGCTAAGTGTCCCCATCGGGTTGAGCCCATGGACACTAATTGTGGTTACTGTCAGTCACTGTATGCTATGAAACTGTGTGCCACAGGTACCCCAGAGGCTCTAGACCACTTGTGTCAGGTGGAAGTGGGAGACACTCAAGCTGAGGTGCTGCTGGACTCAGGGAGCTTGGTGACCCTAGTAAGGACTACTCTAGTGCGGTGTCACGGTCATATTGGTGTTTGACCGTGACGCAGTTGTGGTGCAGACTCGTTGCTTTTGGCAACGTGTAGTTTGTGGTTTGCACGTGCACTTTCCCGTTAAGTTGTGTCTCCCTGCTGTGTGGTGTGCGTGGGGTTAATATCCTGACTTGGTTAGATCAGGGTGTGGTCTCTTCTAGCTATTTAGCCTTTGCTTGTAGCTTGGAGTTTAGTTGTGCTCTAGCCTTGCTGTGGGCTGGAAGCTATGCTCCATTCTGTGGCTATTCTATCTGCCCAGTCTTTGAGGGCCACCTTGTTGGACATATTCTCCCCACTATCCAAAGTCTGAAATTAAGGAAAGCCACTAGGCCTGGAAGCCAGGATAAGGGAGAAGGACACCTCCTATCGCCATCCTCAACCTATCCCTGACCTCCTGACTGTATGAGCCGCCCTCGATGGTAGGGGGGCTCATACTCTCGAACCTGGGCCCTACTGACCCTATCGGTCCCTGCAATATGGAAGTCAGGAATAAGAGACGGCTGATTCATCCACGACACGGATAAATTGGAGTCTCCCACAGACCTAGTAACAAGGAGGAGACAGCAAGCAACAACTGAATGTCAGGTAAGTATCCTGTATCCAGATGACCACAGACAACAGAACGACAAGATCACTTACCGGAAGCCACAGCTTGCTGTCTTGTAGTTCCCCCTCCGGGTAACCCCAGGGACCCCCTTCCAGAGGTACAACAAACAGGACATGTCTAGCAACCATGCGGGATCAACCACACCATAGACAAACCACACATGGAACAAACAACTAGACAAACATCAGCCCATAAGTGCAGCACCACACATAACAACAATGGGGAAGGGGAGACATAGGCAAGGACCTCGATGTCCAACAAGGTGGCCCTCAAAGACTGGGCAGATGGAATAGCCACAGAATGGAGCATAGCTTTCAGCCCACAGCAAGGCTAGAGCACAACTAAACTCCAAGCTACAAGCAAAGGCTAAATAGCTAGAAGAGACCACACCCTGATCTAACCAAGTCAGGATATTAACCCCACGCACACCACACAGCAGGGAGACACAACTTAAAGGGAAAGTGCACGTGCAAACCACAAACTACACATTGCCAAAAGCAACGAGTCTGCACGGCAACCGCGTCACGGTCAAGCACCAATATGACCGTGACATGTGGTCCGCTGAGTATACTGGCCGGAAAGTTGGGGTGATGTGCATTCACGGAGACCTAACAGACTACCCCACAGCCCTGGTGACTTTAACCACAATAGCCGGCAGGTGAACCCACGAAGTGGCATTCGCCGCAAACTTGCACTACGAACTCAGAATGGGGAGAGACTTTCCGGGTTTCCCAGCCCTATGGCCAGTTGTGAGAGTGACTGGTACCCCTGAGTCTGTGGTGAGCCCAGGAGATTGGCCTTGTTCAGGAGGACGGCCAGAACCCTGGGAACCTGAGGCCGAAGGGCCATCAGTAGGGGAAGAGGGGGAGACAACCCTGCGTAGGGTAATGGTGGGAGACGTGGGGGAATTGCCACCAGGACCTGAGTTGGCAGACCTCAACTTCTCCGGGGAGAATTTTGGTACAGCACAAAGCCGAGAACCAACCCTATCCTGGGCTTGGCAGAATGTGGTAATAGTTGATGGGGGTACCCCAACAACCTGGGGCCGAGTCGATGTTTCCCCGTTTTTTGGTCAACCAGAATATGCTATATCGGGTAAACTAGCTGCGGGGTGAACCCATTGAACAGTTGGTGGTGCCCCAACTTATCAAAAACTTGTGTTAGAGTTAGCCCACCAACATGTTCTCGGGGGTCATCTGGGACTGCAGTAGACACAGGACGGATACTACAACGGTTTCATTGGCCCAGTGTGTTTAGAGAGGTGGATGACTTTTGTAAGTCTTGCCCGACCTGCCAAACAACTAGCCCCCAGCACCTGTTCCACAGTCCCTTAGTGCCTCTCCCGATTATCGAGACTACATTTGAAAGAATTGCTATGGATCTCATAGGCCCAGTACCGAAGTCCGCTAGAGGGCACCAACATATCTTGGTAGTCGTTGACTACGCCATTTGGTACACGGAGGCGGTGCCACTGCGACATACATCGGCCAAACTCATAGCAAAAGAGTTAATGGAGATGTTCTCCAGAGTGGGGCTACCTAAAGAGATTATGACTGACCAGGGGACCCCTAAGGTCATGCGGGAACTCTGTAAGTTGCTGAACATCAAGCAGATACAGACGTCTGTCTATCACCCGCAAACTGACGGCATAGTAGAAAGGTTTAATAAAACATTAAAAACCATGTTATAATGAGTAGTGTCTAAGGATGGGAAGGACCTCCTTCTGCCCTATCTTTTGTTTGCAGTCCGAGAAGTGCCCCAGGCCTCTACTGGGTTCTTGCCCTTTGAACTTCTATATGGCAGACATTCACGTGGTCTGTTGGATATAGCGAAAGAGGCATGGGAACAACAACCCACACCATATAAAAGCGTTACTTAATATGTTACCCAGATGTAGGAATGTATGGAAACCGTGTTGCCGCTGGTAAAGAAACATATGGATGCAGCTCAGCAAGCTCAGTCGGGTGTATAATCGGCTGGCTCGGGTCCGGATCTTTAACCCGGGAGATCAGGTTTTGGTTCTGGCTAGGTGGCAGGGAACCTACGAGGTACTCTAAAAGGTTGGAGAAGTAAACTGCAAGGTACACCAGCCAGGGTGGCGAAAGCTGGAGCAGGTATACCATGTGAATTTGCTCAAACCTTGGAAAGATAGGGAGACCAGTACTGACGATAGCCCTATAGCCAAGTTTTCTAGGAGAAGAGGTTCCAGCCTCTCAGTCTGTAAGGGATGTAAGGGAAGTGTTTGCCACAGTAAAGATTGCTGACAGCCTCTCCTCTAAACAGACTCAGGAGGCCAGGGAGTTCATCAGCAGGAACACTGATCTCAGACCTCCCTAGACGCACTTCCATAATCCAGCATGACATTGTCACTGAGCCTCAGGCCAAAATCCAGTTGAAACCATACCGGGTACCTGAGGCTCGGCAACAAGCCATCACAGAGGAAGTGCAGCTAATGCTGCAACTAGACGTCATTGAGGAGTCCAAAATTAAGTGGGCCTGTACGATAGTCTTAATACCAAAGCCAGACGGTTTGTTACAATTCTGTAATGATTTACAGAAACTAAACAAAATCTCCAAGTTTGATGCGTATCTCATGTCCCGGGTAGACAAGCTGATTGAGAGGTTAGGACAAGCCCAGTATTTTTCTGTTTTGGACTTTACCAAGGGTACTGGCAGGTACCCTTAACGGAGGCTGCCAAAGAGAAAACGGCCTTCATTACACCGCAGGGGCTATACCAGTATAAGGTGTTACCCTTTGGTCTGCATGGCGCCCCCGCCACTTTCCAAAGGCTAATGGACATTGTGCTGCGACCACATCGTCGGTACGCTTCCGCTTACCTGGACGATATTGTAATTCACAGTACCGACTAGGAAAGTCACCTGCCCAAAGTGCAGGCTGTAGTAGACTCCCTTCAGAAAGCTGGACTAACCGCTAACCCCAAAAAATGTGCGATAGGGTTAGAGGAGACAAAATACCTGGCATATGTCATTGGGAGCGGAGTGATCAAACCCCAAGTAAACAAAATAGAGGCGATAAGAAATCGTCCCAACCTGTCACCACTAAACAAGTAAAGTGTACAAAAAGAGGCCATGGCAGCATCTTCAGTGAGTTCATTATTAGACAAGATTCACAGAATGTGCGCCATAAAACCAGACAGCAACATTTCGGCTACATGGTAGCCTTTATCAGGCTTGATAAAGGCTACCGTGTAGCCGAAACGTTGCTGTCTGGTTTGATGGCACACATTCTGTGAAGCTTGTCAAATAAAGAACTCACTGAAGATGCTGCCGTGGCCTCTTTTTGTACACTATACGTTGGGCTGCTGAGGATCTGCGGTCGTGGCTCGGCTGTTGCATATCAGTGTGGTCATAAAGTCCGTGAGTGCTGCTCTACAACTGTGATACACTAAACAAGTAAAGTCATTCCTAGGTATGATATGCTATTACATGAGATTTATTCCCCACTATGCTACTGTAGCCGCGCCATTGACAGGGTTATTGAAGGGACGCAAGCGGAAGAGGCTTTCTCCGTTTTGAATTCGGCCCTGTGTGAGTCCCCGGTTTTGGTGACGCCCGACTTCAAGCGGGAATTCATAGTACAGACAGACACCTCCGAAGTATGCCTCAGTGCTGTACTGTCTCAGGAAGTCAATGGGGAGGAGCATCCCGTTGTCTTCCTAAGCCGCAAGCTCACCCCAGCCGAGACCAGGTTGTTGTGCTTTTTCATAAGTGTATAAAACATTTATCTAAATATCATAGTTATAGTGGATTTGATTATATATATCTATAAGAGGCCATATTGTTATATTCACCATTTTGTATGTATTTTAAAGATGGCCTAGACAGAGTTCATGGGAAGGGCACTGTCTATAAGGTTTCTTTTCATGAATATACCAGTCTGAAAAGAGGCCTTCTTGTCTCCATATAAATTTATGGCTGAGATAACAGTAAGCTCTAGAAGCAGCTGGTGCTAATTAACTCTACAGTTTGGTACCTATTAATGAGGCAGAAAATCTGTCGTACCTATATACACTTATAATCAACCTTAGTTTTGTATAAGAAAATCAATAAGACATATGTATTGTTTTATATTGTTACGTCTTATTAAGGACATTTATGTATTTGCTATAGTATATATATTCTTAGGAACGCATATATTCCTATTATATGATGAATACAGTATGGGTATGGACTTTTTTAATGAGTATCTGTAAAAATATGGTGTTTTTGCTCACAATCAATTAACCGTTGGTATAGCAGAGGAGGCACAGATATCTCTGTGAGAAAACAAGCTCATCATTTTATTATCTATAACATATATTTAGGAGTGTGAGAAACATTCAAAGGGGCGCCTAGAAGTCTGTCCTTAATTGGTAAGAAGTGTAAGAATTATTCCCCCAGCTTTGATTTAGGTTCTAGATGTCAAATGTACAGAATGCAAGATGAAGTCAGACTTGCTAGTTAACTCTTTATAGTATAATGCTAATAGCTTATACAACAGTTCCATCTAGGTATGAGTAGGTAACATTACAACAGAAGCAGAAGTGCATTCTGGGTGATGTAGTGACATCACCACGCTAATCACATGTACATGCCTATCCGGCAGTGATTGGAAAGCTCCAAACTAGGAAGGTATGTCTAACTGATAAGTTTGTGATCATAAACCACACACACATGAGGAAAAAGGACCACCAACAAGAAAGAAAGGAGAGACCCCAGGAGAAAAATCCCGATGACCACAACGTACCTAGAACTGACTTCCCTTAGTCTCTGCACATCATCTGCATTCTCGGTAATGTATAACATTTTTTTGTGTAGTATTGACATAAATTAATCAGCCTGATATTTAGCAAACTCCCCGCTGTTGGCGGATGTATAGTTGTTAAAAGGCACTACATCAATATTATAACTATTCAGTAACAATGCATATTACTGAATCAAATATCTAATATTGATTTTCAGAAGAAACTCTCTGATTGGAATAATTTTATTCCATAGTCAATACCAGGCTTGATAATTTATATTGCTACCCATTATCCGAGATTTGTCATAGTTGTGTGCAGAGCAAGGGTTCGTATCTTTTATTAATGTTATTGAGTTTTTATATCTAAAATTGTGGTCAAGACGGATTGTATTATATTCTTATGTCTGAGAGGTACTGTGTATTTGCTGATATTTGTGTTGGTGGATTTTGGGTACTATCATTGGTTTTATATAAATTATTGTATATAAATTATTGTATAATAAATCATTTATATTTTAGCATAGATGCTTGTACCTTGTTTTACTGATTGCACAATATAAATAAATAACCAATCAAACTCTTTTTAAGGTGTCATATATGTCCACCTCGAGGATCAAAATCATTTGAAATTTTTCTTTGATCCTTTCTTTTATATAAAGCCGTTTGCTTTATATTCCCGACATAAGATGGAGGCACTGCTCAGATTGTGTTAATTTATTAGTTATTTTTGCAAATAGTAAAACGTTCCATCATTTTCTTGGCTGACCAGACTGTTGATATATCTGTGTACTGATTATTGGTAGAGAAAATGAGTGCAGCAGGTAGTGCAGCGGATTATGGTGAAGCTACAGGAGTTAGTCCATCTAGCCCAAAACAGTTAATCCTTAACATTGTTGAATATGTAAATTCATGGGTGAGTTTGGATCAGGATGTAACTGCATGATTAAGTGAGCTGTAGGCAAAAGCCAAGAGAGAATGTGTGGATGTATGGACATCACTTGGTACAGTCAGGAGACATCTAACCTATTTTGATGTGCTTAAAAGAACTACCAGTAAAGACCAACACCTCTTAAGGATGTTGCCTCTAGTTCTATGTGCAATATTAGAAGCCAGTACCCTCTTAAAGAATATAAATGTGCACATAGCAGATATGCAGGCCTATATACCCTGTATAGAAGCAGACTAAGCCACCCGAGGGTGATGGCATTAATACACAGGATGCCTTAACCCAATTAATTCAGGCGTTTCAAGCTGTAACCGCCTTACTAGGCGCTAGCGACGTCAAAGGCCACAGAAGTGTCCCCCCACACTTTCCCCTAGAGAGGGATGTTAGGGTTAAGTCACCTGTGCCATGTGGGTACGATGAAAGTGACCGGAGTATGAGTGATTATGACAGTGATGTGGAAAAGCTTGTGGTTCATTCCTTACCTCGCAGGCATGAGTTTTCCCAAAAGGGGGATGAGAGTTCCAGGTGACCGTCATATGCTGAAGTGGTCTCTGGAAAGAAAAAAGTTCAGTGTGCAGAAGAGGATCAGAGTTCCTCAAGTATCATTACATTTCTAAATGCCACTGTACCTAAAATATCTAAGAAAGGTTCTCATGAAATTGCTGATCACTTAGAACTGTACCAGTCCACCATGGATTCTTTAAAATTGTATTCTGATGTAGACAGAATCAGATTCCTACCATGAGCATTTGAAAATAAGTATCGCCACTACTTTATTTCCTTCAAAGATAGGGGGATCCAGGATTGGCAGGATGTTTTGCAGGAGGTAAAATTAGAATTTGGCCACTACCAAACTATAACTGCTGCAAAATGTGATATTTATAAACTCACATGTACACCCAATCAAAATCCCTGGGAATTCCTCTCTATCCTTAAAAATGCCTATGGAGTAGCGTATAGGTCCCCAAATTGGGAGTCTGGGGAATTCAAACAACTGTTTAATGATGCAATGCCTATGCAAATTAAACTTAACCTAGTGTCATGGCTGTATGTGAGCAACAATAGTATACACAGTAAAAGAGCTACTGACCGGACCCAAACTAGGGAGGATAAAGGGTGACCCCTGTCAGACCCTCAAAGCTCTCCCTATGCTGCTAAGCACATGCCCGGATCCAAATGGCGGAACGAGGCATGCCCACGTACCTAAGACTGATGACCACTGTAACCCCTACAATAGTGGAAGGGGCACGGCCACCGGTGCCCTACTCAGTATATGGAGGGAACCGTGGCCACCCCAGATCCAGTCAGAAAATAATCTGGTACACAACAATGTCTGTACACTTAGCTGAAGGTGTTGCAGCCGCAGAGAAGACGGATCCAAGGACAGCTGGCAATATCCGGAGTGCTTGCTGCAGCAGAACACAGGTCCAGTGAACTGATAGCTACAAGTGAAGATACTAAAGCAAGAGCTACAACTGAAATGAGAACTATAATCCACGCCCTACAAAAGGAGGAGGGGTGATATAAAGAGAGGGAAATCAAACGCATGAGGAACAGCTGGGAGTTTTTTAGAGAAAAAGGCACAGGGTCGCCATTTGGCAGGAGAAGGGCCCTGGGACAAAACCGCACCCACACCCACCTCGGAAGCATCCACCTCAACAATAAAAGGTAAGGAAACTTCGGGATGCACCAAGACGGGAGCAGACGCAAAACTCTCTTTAATCTTAGAAAAGGCTGCAAGCGCCTCCTCCGACCAAGAGGAAAAATCCGCCCCCTTTTTTGTCATGTCAGTAAGGGGTTTGACAACAGAGGAATAATTCAAAATGAACTTTCTGTAATAGTTCGCAAAACCCAGAAAGCGCATCAATGCCTTCTGATTCTCAGGAAGCTCCCACTCAAGTACAGCACGGACCTTCTCCGGATCCATGTGAAAACCAGAAGCAGAGAGGAGAAAACCCAGAAATTGAATCTCCGATACCATAAAAAGACATTTCTCCAGCTTGGCGTACAATTTATTTTCCCGCAGAATCTGCAGAACCTGAAAAAGATGATCCTGATGGGTCTGAACATCAGGGGAAAAAATCTAAATATCATCAAGATACACCAATACAAATTTCCCCATTAAATGGTAGAAAATACTATTAACAAAATGCTGAAAGACGGCCAGGGCATTCATCAGGCTGAAAGGCATAACGAGATTCTCGAAATGCCCGTTAGGGGTATTAAAGGCCGTTTTCCATTCATCCCCCTCTCTGACCCTGACCAGGTTGTACGCGCCTCTCAAATCCAATTTGGAAAACACCTTGGCCCCAACAATTTGGTTGAAGAGGTCCGGGATCAGAGGAAGGGGATAGGGATCGCGAATCGTGATACGGTTCAGCTCCCTAAAATCTAGGCAAGGTCTCAGAGAGCCATCTTTTTTTAACCAAAAAAAAACCCGCGGCCACAGGTGACTTTGAGGGACGAATATGCCCCTTCTCGAGACTCTCGGAGATATAAGTTCGCATTGCGATTCTTTCCGGTTGTGAGAGAATGTAGAGGCGTGCTTTTGGCAGCTTGGCGCCGGGAATGAGGTTAATGGGACAGTCAAACTCCCGGTGAGGAGGTAGCTCCTGAACACCGCTCTCGGAAAACACGTCCGAGAAATCAGAGAGAAATAATGGCACAGTTTTAGTAGACACCTCTGCAAAAGTCGCTGTGAGACAATTCTCTCTACAAAAGTCACTCCACTCATTTATTTGCCTTCCTTGCCAATCAATAGTGGGGTTATGTCTAGTGAGCCAGGGTAACCCCAAAACTAGAGGAGAAGGCAATCCGTTAAGGACAAAACAAGATATATCCTCCACATGAGTGTCACCTACAGCTAGCCGGATATTGTGAACAATGCCCTTCAGAGATCTCTGTGAGAGTGGAGCAGAGTCAATAGCAAAAACAGGTATATCCTTTTCTAATGTGCAAACCTGAAAACCATGCATGGCTACAAATTGAGTGTCAATAAGATTGACGGCCGCTCCACTATCGACAAAAGTCTCACAAGAAATGACTTTGCTCTCTAGCGCCACCCTGGCAGACAGGAGAAAACGGGAACTGCAGGTCAGAGGAAAAGCATCAATTCCTACATCAACTTTGCCCAAAGTAGCAGATGAAGCAGAATTTGATGATTTACCTTTTGAGGTTTTTCTCTTATTATCGCTCTTAGTACAGTTCAAGAATCTCCTAGACGGACAAACATTTGCCAAATGACCTATGCCCCCACAACAAAAACACACCATACTCTGAGGACTAAATCCTCTTTTATCAGGGGCAAGTCGACCTAGCTGCATGGGCTCCTCCTCAGAAGGGAGCGAGACAGGATGAGGCCCCTGCACACTGAATGAGTCCGCACCACTGCCCCTAGACTGACAATGGCTGGACAGAGAGGTCTCGTTTCTTTCTCTTAGACGCCTGTCAAGGCGTACCGCCAATGACATGGCAGACTCTAAGGACGTTGGTCTCTCATGGAAAGCAAACGCATCTTTCAATCTCTCTGAGAGACCATGACAGAACTGACTCCAGAGTGCAGCATCATTCCAACCCGAAACAGCTGCCCATCTCCGAAATTCAGAACAATAAAGCTCCGCAGACAGTTTGTTCTGGCATAAAACACGTAAGTTAGATTCGGCCAGAGCAACACGATCCGGGTCATCATAAATCTGCCCCAGGGCCACAAAAAATCTTTCCACGGATCGAAGGGAGGGATCCCCTGATGGCAGCGAAAAAGCCCAAGTCTGAGCATTACCCCTGAGCAGGGAGATGACAATCCTCACCCTCTGCTGCTCATTACCAGAGGAGTGGGGACACAAGCAAAAATGGAGTTTGCATGCCTCTCTGAAGCGAACAAAATTCTCACTGCCCCCGGAGAACGTTTCCGGAAGTGAGACCTTTGGCTCGCAACAGACTCCATGAGCCGGAGCAGAGCCCAATGCTTGAAGCTGAGTCATAGATTGACGGAGATCCGCTACTTCCAAAGAAAGACCCTGCATGCGGTCAACCAGGCCAGAAAGCGGATCCATGTAAAAAAAAGACGGTTTTGGTGGATTATAATGTCATGGCTGTATGTGAGCAACAATAGTATACACAGTAAAAGAGCTACTGACCGGACCCAAACTAGGGAGGATAAAGGGTGACCCCTGTCAGACCCTCAAAGCTCTCCCTATGCTGCTAAGCACATGCCCGGATCCAAATGGCGGAACGAGGCATGCCCACGTACCTAAGACTGATGACCACTGTAACCCCTACAATAGTGGAAGGGGCACGGCCACCGGTGCCCTACTCAGTATATGGAGGGAACCGTGGCCACCTCAGATCCAGTCAGAAAATAATCTGGTACACAACAATGTCTGTACACTTAGCTGAAGGTGTTGCAGCCGCAGAGAAGACGGATCCAAGGACAGCTGGCAATATCCGGAGTGCTTGCTGCAGCTGAACACAGGTCCAGTGAACTGATAGCTACAAGTGAAGATACTAAAGCAAGAGCTACAACTGAAATGAGAACTATAATCCACGCCCTACAATAGGAGGAGGGGTGATATAAAGAGAGGGAAATCAAACGCATGAGGAACAGCTGGGAGGAAGGAAACCAAAAGTAAACAGAGCAGTGAGAACTCCTCCCAGCTCTAGTAGTGACATCATCACAGGGGTGGAGAAACAGAGCTGTGAGAACGTCCCAAAGCTCTGGTAGTGACACCTAGCTAGAGATCTTGATCTGAAAGCTCCATTGGACAGATTGGTGAAAGCTGCAACTTCCCTGTAGCAAATCAGTGAGTGCCATGCTATGGGTGAGAGGAGATACAAAAGGTCCCCAAAACAAAACGTAGCAGAAGCTAAGATAAACCCCAACCTGGGATTTGAAACGCAGCCATGCAGGTACCATCCATCTACAGGACCTTCCCAACAAGCCAAGCGACAACAGGTAGGACCCAAGCAAACAAAGCCTCCTAGCCCCAACGGGTCAGAGGGGGATAATAATGAAGACAAAATGTCTAACTCTTATCCCCAGTATTACAATAGGGGTCCCCCTGGATACAGGCGCTGGAATAACAGGCCCTGGAATAACAGGTCCAAACAACAGAAGGAAGGTAGGCCTGAACCCTCTACTTCACCTAGAAGTAGGTCTCCCACTTCTAGTAAGGGTACATCACAAAACCAAACTGTGCGCAAATCAAATGATCGGTTTCAAATAGTTAATGAGATGTCCCAGGTGTCCATGGAGTCTTTTTTAGGGGCAGCTGCAGGGCGGGGTCAGAGACTAGGCCAACGCAAGGCTACCAAGCTGATTATAGAAGAATCTAATGTGATTTATAATACTATTTTGCCTTGCAGTGTTCCTGACCCTTAAAATTGAGGCCAAAGAGAAGGTGTCTAACGTGTTGTCTATCTTGCAGTCTAACCATGTTGATTCGTGCACTAATGTGTCTTCTCCAGTGAGTGATCCCATCATCTTAGCGTCAATCTGTGAGCCGCCGTCTGTAAACTGTGATATAATCCAGTTTTCCCCAAAGGCATGCAGTAAGAATGTCCGGATTTCTCGCATCGCTGAAAAAGTATCAATCCTCAAAAAGCGTCAGATGAGTGAACATCTTATGGATTTGTTTCAGGTTGAAGGCCGATATTTTGTTGATTCTTATCTCCAAGATGAACTTATCGGGCCAATTAGGCGTTTACTTGACACGGGATCACAAGCCACCATATTGTCATATAGTTATTTCCAACAGGTTATGGATGTGGCAGCAAAGAGGCCAAAGTTGAAATCGTTTGATGGCTCTTTAATAAGTGTAGGCGGAGACGCTTTGCAGGTAAGAGGTACAACATGGTTAAAATTTAAAATTGGCAAGAAGGTAATTAGACATCCCACACTCATTGTGGATCTTCCCTATGATTGGCTGATCATAGGAATCGACCTCCTGAAAAGATTGAGTTCCATAGTAGACTTCATCAATGAAGCAATCTGGACTCAGGTAAAGGCACTTATTGCTTATGAGTATTGTTGCAATGCACAACCCCAACCTAGTTGCCATGTGATTGAAGAAAGGCTTAACTCTGTTGAAGTTCATTTTAGGAACGACCGGACGCCGGATGTCACGATCCTGAAAAATTGTAAGCCTGGGGAAGAAATCAATGGTACTGCTCATACCATAACCATCCAGAAGGACGTCCTTGGATGGGGATGTCTTAACTATTTCTCATGGGGGAAATTACGAAATTGTGGACCTGACCGAGCATACTCAATCCATGGTACGGATTGAGAAGGTTAATGATAACTTATTGATTCCCATATAGGTGAACAATATAGCCCGGGTGAAATATGCCAAGTTGGTCTGTAATTTACACAATATGTGTTATCTTTCCCTTCTTTTGGGAGCACATTGATATGTGCCATTAAAGATTCTTTCCTTAACGGGGCATCTAATGAAATTGTATTAAAATAATTTGTTAAGTGTGGGGCTAAAATGTTTTTGAATTTTTTGTAATAACAGGCCGAAAAACCATCAGGTCCAGGGCTTTTACCATTCTTTAAGCTGTCAATTGCGTATATAATTTCTTTTTTAGTAAAAGGGACAGTAAGTGACTCTATCTGGTCTTGCAACAATTTAGGATTTTCTATACTACCCAAATATTCATTAATGCGTGTTTTCGTGTAATCGTCTCTCTCTTTGTCAGGGTGTAAATTATAAAGCTTTGTATAAAACTCTCTAAATGTCTCAGCAATTTTGCCCTGTTCAAATACCTCTGTATTCCTCTCTGTTTTAATCTTTTGGACACATGTGGCTACTTTGTCTTTCCGTATTATTTTAGCTAAATCTTTACCACACTTGTTTGCGTGTAAATGATGTTGATATTTAGTCATATAAAGATATCTTTGAAACTTTACTTCCATCAACTCCTTCACCCTCAATCTAAGATGGGTTAACTCAGTTTCTACTGTCTTACATAGTAACATAGTACATAAGGCCGAAAAAAGACATTTGTCCATCCAGTTCAGCCTGTCATCCTGCAAGTTGATCCAGAGGAAGGCAAAAAAAAAACTGTGAGGTAGAAGCCAATTTTCCCCACTTTAGGAGAATAAAAAATTCCTTCCCGACTCCAATCAGGCAATCAGAATAACTCCCTGGATCAATGACCCCTCTCTAGTAGCTATAGCCTGTAATATTATTACGCTCCAGAAATACATCCAGGCCCCTCTTAAATTCCTTTATTGTACTCACCATCACCACCCCCTCAGGCAGAGAGTTCCATAGTTTCACTGCTCTTACCATAAAGAATCCTCTTCTATGTTTGTGTACAAACCTTCTTTCCTCCAGACGCAGAGGGTGTCCCCTCGTCACAGTCACAGTCCTGGGGATAAATAGATGATGGGATAGATCTCTGTACTGACCCCTAATATATTTATACAAATTAATTAGATCTCCCCTCAGTCGTCTTTTTCTAAAGTGAATAACCCTAATTTTGATAATCTTTCAGGGTACTGTAGTTGCCCCATTCCAGTTATTACTTTAGTTGCCCTCCTCTGGACCCTCGCTAGCTCTGCTATGTCTGCCTTGTTTACAGGAGCCCAGAACTGTACACAGTACTCCATGTGTGGTCTGACTAGCGATTTGTAAAGTGGTAGGACTATGTTCTTATCACGGGCACCTATGCCCCTTTTGATGCAATATTTTTATATATATAATTAGGACCAACCTGGGTAAGGTTATTATTATAGTCTATTTACAAATGCCTTATTAGGCAGGAAACCTATCTTGACCCAGGTTTTAAAACTTCACTTTTATTGGTATAGTTCTAAAATGATATATATATATATTTTTTATTTTTTAATTATTTTTATATTTTTATATTGAAGATGGATGCAACATGCACCCTTTATTGAACTGAAAAAACCTAGGAATGAAAAATTAAAAATACAATGCACCTCAACCCTATTAGTGAAAATGCTGCACTAGATTGAAGGGGGAGAGATGTGCACTATCTCTCAATAGTTATCCCTTATAGACAAAGTGCTGCTGTGGCACACTGCCATCACACCGTCCACATTAGTGCTTCACACTAAAAGTGATGTTTATCCAACCCACTGAGTAGGTGTGAGAGCAATCCACAACCCACTATGTGTGTGTTGCATTGGTTGTGGACTTGGTTCATAAGCTAGATTTGCTGAACCGCACCAGGGATTCAGTGTCCAGCACCATGTGCCACAGTGCACTAAAAATTAGACCTGCACCAACACCATAGTGATTAGGTGTTGGTAACAAGAGGAGGTGCAGAGCAGTTAAAATCTAAGACTGCCCCCCGACATGTTTCGCCAGTTAACTGGCTTCTTCAGGGGCAAATGGGCAGCAACGAATGGCCCCAAACAACCACTGGTTTAAATAGTGTAGTAGTGCTAATTTACTCAAGGACCTGCCAAAACACACCCACTGCACATGTCTCAGCCAACCAATCCGGGTCAGAGACACTCCTCCACAAACGGATATATCACATTGGGGCGCCATCAGTCACGCCCACCGCACACGTCACAACGGATGTGCTGCATCAGAAGGCCATACAGGCCAAGGACACTCCCCCACATGGATCCCATTGGGACCCGTCGATCACGCCCACCAGACACGTCACAAAGGACGTGTTGCATCAGAGGGCCGCTGCGCGAACGCCGGAGCTGTGCTCATACCAGCATATGACCATCGCCCATTGGAATCGTAAGCGGAGAGAGTTAAACCTGCGCATGCTCACTAGATGTACCCACTGATTATGGGAAACTGCGCATGCGCTGCGCTACTAATACGTGCGCCTACACTCGGACATGGGGGAGAGATGAGGGGAAGGATAACCTGCGCAGGTAACTGGTGCGCCCAGACATGAAGCTGGAAAAATGAAATAAATAAATAAATACCAGCAGTAATAATGTAAATACATTATTACACACAAAAGAATATATGTGCCATGTTACACAAGATGATTGCTCATGCACTAACTGATGTGCAGGGCAGCACTATTATGGATGGATATATAGTGTAAAATTACTCATCAGCTCAGAATAATCCTCTAGTATAATAACTACAGGACAATCTAGAACCTGACGGTATGGGACAATAACGGGCACATTTTGGGTGGTAATGGGTTGGCCAGCCGCATTGATTTGCGAAACATCATTACGGCAATATTCAAGTAAACAGAAAATAATGATAGAACAAGTGGCATGTATTCTGATAGTGTATAAATAGATTATACATAATAGTACGATCAGTGGTTGGGGACCAACGAATCATTCCTTGGCTAGATGTTAAAAGACAATATAGAAATAAGATATGACACATCAAAACAAAACAAAAACTGAAACTGAACAGAACAAAAACAGCAAACTACAAACCTCTCCTAATCAACCGAGAAATGCGGTAAAAGCAAAACCTTCATTGAGCCCTTTCGGACTCAGGCTGTCCAATCGATATATCCACCTAGTCTCTTCCTGTAAAAGAAGGGCATCAAGGTCTCCTCTCCTAGCGCCCAGGGTTTTCTTGCATATTCCCCAAAATTTGAGTACCTTATGATCACCTCCATGGTAGGCTCTAACATGCCTGGAGACCGAAGTATCAGCTTTGGTATTGATACTGCTGATATGCTGGCATATCCTTCTTCTGAACTCTTGGGATGTCTTCCCAACATAAATCTTGAGACAGGGACACTGAATAGCATAAACAATTCCCTTAGTCTTACAGTTAATATATTGCTTTATCTGATATTCTTTTTGGTCTACAGGATTGATGAAGGATCGACATTTTGAGACCAGAGGACAGAAGACACAGTCCCCACAGGGGTAAGTACCAACTACATTAGACCTAAGCCAGGTAGCTTTTGATGGCGCAGGACTAAAAAAGCTGTGGACCAAAAGATCCTTCAAATTCCTACCTCTGCGGTAGGTAACACTCGGATTCTGCATAATGACTGACCTCAGGTCATTGTCCGCCCACAAAACATGCCAGTGTTTTTTTAGGATGCGAAAAATCTGGTTGTTTTGGGCATCAAAGGTGCCAATGCACCTAACTTGTGGTGTTTTGGGGTCCTGAGTTCTAGCCTTTAGCAGATCTCTCCTGTCAGTGTTCTTTGCTCTGGCATAGGCCTTATGTAGAACCTTTTTAGGGTATCCCCTAGCACGGAACCGGTCGTATAGGGTGTTACACTCTTTGACAAAAGTCACCTCGTCAGAGCAATTTCTGCGGGCCCTGATGTATTGCCCTACAGGGATTCCCATCTTAAGGGGTCTAGGATGATAACTACCCCACTGCAAAAGATTGTTCGTAGACGTAGGTTTACGATAGATCTCGGACTGGATGTGGCCATCAGGGTCCAGGGTGAGTTTAAGATCCAGAAACGTGATAGTGTTGTCATGGATCTCAGAAGTGAAGGCCATCCCTATAGTGTTTAAATTAAGTGCTGAAACAAATTCGTGAAACTTATAAGTGGGGCCTTCCCATAATATTAGTACATCATCGATGTACCTGCCCCAAAAAAGAATGTGCTGTGTAAACTCAGAAAAATCAGGTGTAAAAACAATAGAATCCTCCCACCAACCTAAAAATAAATTTGCATAATTTGGTGCACACTTACTTCCCATTGCGGTCCCAACCTTTTGTAAATAGAATCGGCCGTCAAAGAGAAAATAGTTATGTGTGAGTAGGAAGCTAAGGAGAATCAGAAGAAACTCATTATGTGCACGAAACTGAATACTCTTAGTGGAAAGAAAAGAAGAAACTGCCTTAATCCCTAAATCATGTCTGATGTTGGTGTATAGTGCCTCAACATCTAGGCTAGCTAGTTTGGTGTCTGAAGTGACCTGAATATCCTGGAGCCTGATGACCACATCCTTAGTGTCCTTAATGTAAGAGGGTAGACTCGGTACAAAGGGTGCTATAAAAACATCAACGTACTGGCTGATGTTTTCAGTCAAACTGTTGTTCCCAGATATAATAGGTCTTCCTGGTACTGGTCGTCTCTGTTTATGTACCTTGGGTATAGCGTAAATGGTGGCAATGGTGGAGTGCGTCTTAAAGAGGTACTTAAATTCCTCTTTGGAAATCAAATTATCCTCCCTAGCTGTGGAGAGTATTACTTTTAATTCTCCTAGAAACCTGTCTGTTGGGTTAAGATCCAGTAACTGATAGGTGTCTGTTTGTTTGACCAGGGCATCAACCATTTTTTTGTAGTCTGGTTTATCCATTAGGACGACATTACCGCCCTTATCCGAGGGCTTTATTACCAGTTGATCATTAAAGCTAAGTTCATCTAAAGCCCGTTGTTCGTCCAACTCCAGATTAAGCTGTGTGGTCGATATTTTACTACTCAGGGTTTTTAAATCACCTGTCACTAGTTGGACGAAGGTATCAATATTTCCATACTGGGAGAATGAAGGTGTATATTTGGATTTGGGTTTCAAAGTTGATAGCGGTGCTACAACCAAATCCTGAGCATTCTCATCTAAAGTGTCCAGTGATTCCAAAATAGCTAGGGCCTCTTTTTCTCTGGCCTGTGTACGCTGAAAATCCCTGGACTGCTGATTAAAGGATTTGTGGAGTGCCAATTTCCTTGCGAAGAGGTTTATATCCTTAACCCAGGTAAAGCACTGGAAAGCTGGTGTTGGTGTGAAAGATAAACCTTTTCTAAGTACCTGTAGATGCCCGGGTCCTAACTGAAAACTAGAGAGATTAATGACTCTAAGTGGATCGTCTACGTCCTGACATTGTATGCCCACTTTTCCCTGTCTCTCAGGGCAGGGCCCGGACCTAAAAAAGAGGGAAGACTCGTAGAGGCTGTTACATTGGGCATTGTCATAGATGGAGTGCACGAGACACCAGATGAACCAGGAGGAAACAATGGTCCTTGTTGTTGCAAATTGACTGGTGGTGCTACAATGGGCACTAGCGGACTGGTGCTTGGTGCAAGATTGTACCCCTGGGTACCTTGCCATATTTGCCCCGTTTGTGTTAAAGCACCTGTCTGAGGGGCCGGTGTCTTCCTTTGACTGGACTGACCCCTAGCTCGATATCTACGCTTGGGCCCCCCTGGATTTCTTATGGGGCGGGTGTCTGACTCTGACCAGTCAGATTCCGAAAAATCTGATTGGGAAGCACTTGGCTTATTGTTATTGTACCTCTTTCCAAAATTATGATGATAAACCTGGCCAGTATCAAAATCCCTCTTGTCTCTTATGTATTTATTGTGCTTCCTCTCCTTTATTTCAGTTTGGAATGATTCTATATGTTTTTGAAGCTGCAGTTCTTGTGCAGCAAACTCCGGGCTATGCCTAAAATTCTGGATCTGTGTAATTTCTTGCTCCAACTGTTTGGCCGTATTGGTCAGTGAGAGTCTCTCATAATCTAACAGATATTGCTGCATCCGCAGAGAATTTTCTGTTAATAGCTGTTGCCAACCCTTAATAAAAGTGGCATCATCCTGATGCGAATGTGGGATAATGTTGACTCGCATACCCCTAAACACCAGGCCCTGTTGTTGGTAGGTGTCTAAACTGGCAACTTCCCACTGGGCTCTAACATATTGCTTGTAGGTCTTGTGGATTTCTTTGAAAGCCACTTGTATGTCAGTGGTGTTAATGGGGAGACAGCCAGTAGAGAAGACTTGTGCTGCCTCTGTGATGTTAAAGCTAGATGGCGGTACGTTGGACAAAAAACCTGCCATGTGTATGAACACAGCTGTGGTGCTAACTTGACGTTGACTACAGTCAAACAGTCAGACTAACTTGAAATAGAGGGGAGGGAGTTTGCTGTTAATGGGTGAAGCCGAGGGTCCCCACAAAAAAGGCTGTTGAGCCTACACAAAATATTTTTATATATATAATTAGGACCAACCTGGGTAAGGTTATTATTATAGTCTATTTACAAATGCCTTATTAGGCAGGAAACCTATCTTGACCCAGGTTTTAAAACTTCACTTTTATTGGTATAGTTCTAAAATGATATATATATATATATTTTTTATTTTTTAATTATTTTTATATTTTTATATTGAAGATGGATGCAACATGCACCCTTTATTGAACTGAAAAAACCTAGGAATGAAAAATTAAAAATACAATGCACCTCAACCCTATTAGTGAAAATGCTGCACTAGATTGAAGGGGGAGAGATGTGCACTATCTCTCAATAGTTATCCCTTATAGACAAAGTGCTGCTGTGGCACACTGCCATCACACCGTCCACATTAGTGCTTCACACTAAAAGTGATGTTTATCCAACCCACTGAGTAGGTGTGAGAGCAATCCACAACCCACTATGTGTGTGTTGCATTGGTTGTGGACTTGGTTCATAAGCTAGATTTGCTGAACCGCACCAGGGATTCAGTGTCCAGCACCATGTGCCACAGTGCACTAAAAATTAGACCTGCACCAACACCATAGTGATTAGGTGTTGGTAACAAGAGGAGGTGCAGAGCAGTTAAAATCTAAGACTGCCCCCCGACATGTTTCGCCAGTTAACTGGCTTCTTCAGGGGCAAATGGGCAGCAACGAATGGCCCCAAACAACCACTGGTTTAAATAGTGTAGTAGTGCTAATTTACTCAAGGACCTGCCAAAACACACCCACTGCACATGTCTCAGCCAACCAATCCGGGTCAGAGACACTCCTCCACAAACGGATATATCACATTGGGGCGCCATCAGTCACGCCCACCGCACACGTCACAACGGATGTGCTGCATCAGAAGGCCATACAGGCCAAGGACACTCCCCCACATGGATCCCATTGGGACCCGTCGATCACGCCCACCAGACACGTCACAAAGGACGTGTTGCATCAGAGGGCCGCTGCGCGAACGCCGGAGCTGTGCTCATACCAGCATATGACCATCGCCCATTGGAATCGTAAGCGGAGAGAGTTAAACCTGCGCATGCTCACTAGATGTACCCACTGATTATGGGAAACTGCGCATGCGCTGCGCTACTAATACGTGCGCCTACACTCGGACATGGGGGAGAGATGAGGGGAAGGATAACCTGTGCAGGTAACTGGTGCGCCCAGACATGAAGCTGGAAAAATGAAATAAATAAATAAATACCAGCAGTAATAATGTAAATACATTATTACACACAAAAGAATATATGTGCCATGTTACACAAGATGATTGCTCATGCACTAACTGATGTGCAGGGCAGCACTATTATGGATGGATATATAGTGTAAAATTACTCATCAGCTCAGAATAATCCTCTAGTATAATAACTACAGGACAATCTAGAACCTGACGGTATGGGACAATAACGGGCACATTTTGGGTGGTAATGGGTTGGCCAGCCGCATTGATTTGCGAAACATCATTACGGCAATATTCAAGTAAACAGAAAATAATGATAGAACAAGTGGCATGTATTCTGATAGTGTATAAATAGATTATACATAATAGTACGATCAGTGGTTGGGGACCAACGAATCATTCCTTGGCTAGATGTTAAAAGACAATATAGAAATAAGATATGACACATCAAAACAAAACAAAAACTGAAACTGAACAGAACAAAAACAGCAAACTACAAACCTCTCCTAATCAACCGAGAAATGCGGTAAAAGCAAAACCTTCATTGAGCCCTTTCGGACTCAGGCTGTAAAGGGTGCATGTTGCATCCATCTTCAAAATAATTAAAAAATAAAAAATATATATATATATCATTTTAGAACTATACCAATAAAAGTGAAGTTTTAAAACCTGGGTCAAGATAGGTTTCCTGCCTAATAAGGCATTTGTAAATAGACCTTTTGATGCAACCCATTATCTTATTGGCCTCGGCAGCAGCTGCCTAACACTGGTTTTTGCAGCTTAGTTTGCTGTTTATTAAAATTCCTAGATCCTTTTCCATGTCAGTGTTCCTGAGTGTTTTACCATTTAGTATGTACAGGTGACTTATTATTATTCCTTCCCATGTGCATAACTTTACATTTGTCAGTGTTAAACCTCATCTGCCACTTATCTGCCCATAGAGAAGCTTTATGAAGTTGTTCTAGTTTTTTTATTTTGGATAGTAACTCATCTAGTTCTATGTTTCAACTCCTTCAAATACTTGGGGAATAATATATGTTTGAATCCCGCAGATCTATATAAATATAATTATTTGCCCATACTGAAAAAAATAGAAGCTCAAATCAAAGAATGGGAACCATAATTACTGTCCTGGTTTGGGAAGATCAACCCTTATAAAAATGAACATATTACCAAGGGTTCTCTATCTGTTTCAAACCTTGCCTATTGAAATTCCTAGAGAATTCTTCACAACGATTAAAAAGATGATAACTAAATTTGTCTGGCAAAACAAGCAGAACAGGTTGGCATACCACACTATGATTAGAAGCAGAAGGAGGGGAGGGACTGGTTTGCCTGACATCGAGGGGTATTTTAAAGCATCAATCATATCAAGGTTGCTGGAATGGGGAGTAGCTCCGATCAGAAAACTCTGGGTAGAAATTGAAAATGACACTAATGAGATTAACTTGCCTTCAATGTTATGGAAGATGCCCCTATACACAAACAATCTTAAAAAAAAATAATAATCAGCTGACTAGATTCTCCATCAAAAAATGGCACACCCTTAACAAGACCTTGAAATTCTTCCCTAAAATTAGTTTACACACTCCACTTATTGGAGTTATCCCCAATACATGGCATATTTGGTTAAATAAATAAAAAATCAATACAACCATTACAGAAATCCCAATTAGGTCAATCTATAAAGATAAGAAATTAATACCATACAAAGATCTTAAGACTGTTTTGGGTAACCCTACCATTTCCCAGAAACAATATCAGAATTTAGCAGTCTTAGTAGACAAGTTGAACTTTGATCCTATTTCCCTTACAGAGGGAAACTGGATGACACGTCTTTTCCGCAATAGATTCTCAGGAGACCACTTGATTTCAAGATGCTATAAAATAATTAACGCCACACAAGGTCATCCAAACTACATTGAAAAATGGTCTAAAGATTTAGACTGGAAATTGAGTGAGACACAAATTGAATATGCAGTGAGTAATGCTCATTCTAACTCAAAATCCTACTTGTACCATAAGATGCAATTTAAGTTGACTTCTCAATGGTACAAGACTCCTGCACTTATGAATCGAGTAAATCCAGAAATCTCAGATTTATGTTGGCGTTGCGGAAAGGAAGTGGGCAGATATGCACACATATGGTACCACTGTACATTGATAGTCCCATTTTGGGAAGCCATCAACAAAATTGTAAACGAAGTGTTTAAGACACAGATTAAATTCTCTCTACATATGGTGTTATTTAACATATTTAAGGTGAACCAATCACCTGTCAAGTCCGAACTTTGTTTATTTATCCTTAATGATCCAAAGATAATCATTCCTAGGAAATGGTTGCAAAAGGATCCCCCTACAATCAAAGAATGGTTTTTGGAGATGACTAGAGTAAAAAGTTACAAGAAAAGAAGATGGAGTGTGTTATTCAAGACAAAGAAATATGACTCTATTTGGAATAAATAGACTGAATATGTGACTATGGACAAAATGGCCAAGATATTATAATAACTGCCTGAACGTAATAATTGTTTAATTGTAGAAATAAAAAGTATCTACAGAGGATTCATTTCTGACTGGTGCTTGTTCCCTACCCTCACTGTCCTTCCTTTTTCTCCCTTTTCCCCTTCCCCTGTTATTCCTATATTTTGCTATGTTGTGTAGATTTATATACAAACTCTTGATTGTCTTTAAAAATGAAGATATATGTATGCTTCTACCTTTATTTTATGTGATTGTTTATTTACGATTCAATGGGAGGGATGTAACTCCTATGTATGTATTCATAAATCTTTAAAAATAAACAGAATTTTAAAAAAATTTGCCAAGTTGGATCTAAAATCCGAAGCCAGTTATATAAGCCTAGATCTCTTAAAACAGGTCGCCAACCCTAAAGTGATTAAAGGTTCCTCTCCACCGGACCAATGGATTCATGATCTAGATAGAGATTCTCAAAGTCATAGTGTGATTGCAAGATGTCTATTGTCTATTTCCATAGGAGATAAAACTACGGAACATTTATTCATCTTGTTAAATGAATCACGGTACCAGATGTACATAGGTAATGACCTTCTACACCGATTTGCCATGCAGATTAATCTGGTCAACAATACTCTATGGTCCAGATTACCTGGAAACCCGGAGGGGTTTCAGGATGAAGAGCAAGCCTTGAGGTGGGGACAACAGATGCCCTATACCGTGAGTATCATGGTTGCTGATGAGGTTAAAATCCCTGAAGGGTGCTAGCCATTTCTTCTTCCCATTCAAGTAAAGAAGGGGCAAAAATTGAAGAATGCAGATGCTTTGATCTATGTGTCTAACCAGATACAGCAACTTGGACTGAAGGTAAAGCCAACTCCTTTGGTAAACATCCATCAGGATCCATTGCATATGGTAATTCATAATATGGGTCCCCATAGTGTATCCTTACAAAAAGGTACCATAATTGGCCTAGGTATGGATTCGGAGTATTGAGCCAACCAACGAAAAAAAACAATAACCCCATAGAAATGAGAGAACACACATATAAAATATATATGTAGTTTATTGAAACACAATGCAATAACAATTAATATGACACAAGGCACTAGGTAAAGGAGGGTGGGACACCCCGTGTAGCGGGACCCTAGACAACCACCCTCATATATACCCAACTAACAGGGAAAAGGGGTCACAGACACAGGGTATAAAACCGCATAAAGATGGGAAAGCTGGAAGTTTGCCCAAAGTGACCTATAGACATATGTATGCTGCATGCATGTAAAGGGTGAATATGGTCACACATAGCAGACTTGCCCACCTTGGGTAACATGAATGGCCATCTGGAAAATACAGATAGCCAAATGTATCACAAGTAAAGGCGAAGCAAGAATGCTATGTGTAAGCAGTAACACTAAAATAACAAACTAGCCATGCATGAAACAAAACATTAGTTACCCATGGTATACTGGAACCCCAGGTATGTGACCAGAGCTGCACCTCGACGCGCGTTTCGCCGAGAAAGGCTTTGTCAGGAGGTAAAGATAACAACAGTGTCCATCTTTAAATAGTGTGGTCCACAGCCGGCAGTTGATTAGCGCATACGCCCAGTGATGCAGAGCGTGACATCATAGAGGCGCGCCACCCACCTCCAGAAACCAGACGAGGCCCGCCCATCGCGTCACATGGCCAGGCAGGGAGGAGGGAGCAGTGCTGACAGCGCGCAGCCACACACCCCTCCCGTCCGATCACATGAAACGAGGGCGCGCGTCAGCCGGCTCACTTGGGACCAGGTATAGGAGCGCCACCACGATACCACTCCGCAGCACACCGGTGCGATGCGCAGTTGCCAGGTGGAGAAAGGGAATAGAAAACAACAGTGGAACGAGGCGGCCCTGGAATATTACCTGAGCAGAAACATCATTCCCAGGGGTTTACGGATCCAGGTTTATCCCACCCTGGAAACCACTGATGTAGTGTTTACTGAGAGGTGGGAAGATTCCCTTAACAAGTGCTCCAGGACTTTGATAGAGCTCCTGATTGGGCGTGACCGTGGGTCGCTTGAACAGACAGAGAAAGAAATTGACACAGTTAAGGTGAAGTTACAAGAGATTCTCACTAAAGAGGACTTTGATAACTTTGACACCACACTTGGGTCAGATCTGGACACCTGGGAAAGGAATATCCAGGAACAGAAATCCAAGAATTTCCAGCGGGACCTCACGGACTTCCAGTCCAATAGAGTGTATAGGTGGCAGCAAAGGCGTGATAGGAGTGGGTCGGTTACAGCATCCCTATCAGGAATCTTACTGACGTCTGATGAGACATGTGGAGAGCCTTTTTTAGGAATGCGGGGGGTGCTGTAGGGCAGCACAGACAGAGCCGGATATCAACATACACCGAGCACCCCCAGACCAATAAGGAGAACCAGAAATGTGGAGGCGACAGGCAAACGGTACAGGAAGAATTAAAGGTAATTAATCTATCCACACATAGGCTTACTGATACACAGGTCCAGGTCCTCCAAAAGGGGCTTACTTTTGCCCCGTCAGGTAGATTTGACTATCTAAGTATTTTGGGAGGGGCTCTACCACTCCTCAATTTACTACGGAAGTTGAGAAACAGGCACTTAGTGATTTACAGGCCTTACTGGATGAACAGGAGGCACCACCATCTACTAGCAAGTCACCTCTGCATCTGTGCCACCGATCACAATATTTCCCCCAAAAACACTTGTGCCCAAATGTTGATATTTTTGTCAAGCTGGTCAAACATGATTTTGAACAGCTGGCGGGCTATACAGGCCGTAAGAATTTGACTCGTGATCAACATCGGGCCATTAAAGAGTTACGTGATTTGAAGGATGTTGTGATCAAACCTGCGGATAAAGGGGGAAATGTTGTGATCTGGCTTGCACAGATGTATGAGAAAGAAGCATTTAGACAGCTGGGAGACAAGGATTGTTACAAACGACTAGACAGCAATCCCACTACCAGGTTTAAGGTTGGATTAGACCATATCCTGGACTCTGGGGTTGAAAACAACATCCTCTCACCACGACTTAAGGAGGGCTTGGTGGTTGACCATCCGGTGACACCCACCCTGTATCTGTTGCCCTGTTGCCCAAAGTCCACAAACAGTTACAAACACCCCCCCCCCCCCACCCCGGGCACCCCATTGTGTCCAGGGTGGGGAGTCTTTGTGAACGTGTCAGCATATTTGTGGACTTCTATTTGAGGGGATGCGTGGAGACCCTGCCGTCCTATGTCAGGGACACCTCTGATGTATTGAGGAAACTCAATGGGGTGTCGCTGGAGGGAGACATGTGGCTGGTCACGTGTGATGTAGAGGCCCTTTACACGTCGATATGCCACGACCACGGGATCAGGGCCTGCCAATATTTTATGCATATGGCAAACTTAGATCCAGAAATTATTGTGTTTGTGATTGAGCTTCTGGACTTTATCTTGAGACACAATTACTTTACATTCAAGGACCACCTCTTCCTACAGCTGCGGGGAACAGCGATGGGGGCGACTTGTGCACCCTCTTACGCTAACCTGTTCCTCGGACTGTGGGAAAGAGAGATAGTCCAGAACCTCCCGGATTATGGCTCTGTGGTCTCGTGGTCGCGTTATATCAACGATATACTGTTCATCTGGCAGGGCACGGAGGGCCGGCTTCTGACCTTCCTCCAGAAACTTAATTCCAACACCCTGAACATCAGACTGACATGGCACTATAGCCAGGATAGGATGGAGTTTGTGGACATTCTCATTGGTAGGGAGAGGGACGGCCGGGTCTCCACGGATCTATATAGGAAGCCCACCTCCACCAATACCCTTCTACATGCCAAATCTGCACATTATCCACAGACGGTTAGGGCCATTCCGGTGGGGCAATTTTTGCGTCTTCGACGTGTCTGCTCAAGTGATGAGAAATTTGAGGTGCAGTCTGGGGAGCTGTCCAGGAAGTTTAAAACTAGGGCATATAATCAAGCTGACATCAAGAGGGGTTATGCACGTGCCAAATCTATAAATAGGGACTCTCGATAAATAGGGACCTCGATTTATTACGCCCTTTAACATGCAGTGGCGCAAAATACGTGAGATACTTACCAAGTACTGGCCTATACTGCTCTCAGACAATGACTTGCGGGCGACACTTCGAGAATATCCCCAGGTAACGTGGCGACGCTCCAAAAACCTGGGTGATATGCTCACCAGTAGTCACTATGTATCCCCATCGCAATCTTACATCTTTGGGAGTAAGGGGCCTAAATGGGGTTCCTACCCGTGCAATAACTGTCAGGCATGTAGATACATGGTTAGGTCCTCCACATTCAGGGATTCCGAGGGTCTACAGGATTATCATATCGTGCATCATATCACATGCAGAACTGCATCTGGGATATACTTGATCACCTGCCCCTGCAATCTCCTGTATGTTGGGATGACCACCAGGGAGCTGCGCGTTAGGGTATTTGAACATGCAAGTAAGATCCGCCAGGCAGCTACCACTGCACATGATGAGTTGACCCAGTTTCAACCCATAGCCCTGCACTTTAGGGACCAACATAATGGAGATCCCCAAGGGTTACAATGTATGGGTATTGATAGGGTCTCTATGGGCTGCCGTGGAGGTGATATTAAGAAGCGCCTCCTGCAATTGGAGACCAAATGGATTGTTCTACTCAAGAGTGAGATCCCTAGAGGTCTCAATGAGACTGTTAGCTTCAAGTCTTTTCTATAAATCGTGCTTTTAAATTTTAATGTCATTTGTCCTTTTATTATGTACTTACTGTTGTTATTTGTATTTCATAGTACATCTGATTGCTGCGATTTTGTGTGGTCCTATTGGAGATTTGCAAGCTTTGGGCCTAGAGAAGAACAACTCTCCATGGAGCAATGGACATCTATCAAAACCCCAATACCTACACAATGGTGTGGGAGGGAACCTTTGGCCGTCGCTCCTCGTCCCTTATAACCCTTAGTTTTTAGATTTTGGCTACCATGTGAAGTGATTGGGGGAATGGTACTGATTATGCGCCTAGCATTTATTAGCTCTGCGGCTATTCAGCTCAGGGCTTTTTTGCACTATGCACTTTATTCTGTTACTTCACCACGCCTATGTTTATTCTTCATCACCTTTATTACCTTTTATGTATTCTTCACTTTTTCACATGCATTGTGTTTATGCATTTGAGACTTTTGCACATATATATGAATTATTGTTTTTATCGGTTTTGGTGTATTGATCATATGAATTTATTTATATATGACATCAGAATAGGGGCATGGGAGACCGTCATCTCTATATACCTTTATGGTTTTGACGGTTTCTCAGCATTGCACTTTCATTTTTTAATCATCACATTTTATTAGGTATGCATTATTAGACTAGGATTATATGGTCCTATATCACTGTATTTCGTATATGTTTATAGTGTCAGTTCCTCACTCATGGTATAGGTTATCTGTATCTATCCATCATGGTTTGATTGAGTGGGGGATTAACCTGCTTGCTGATATCTTATTATTTTATATGTATGTTTATTACTGTTCTCAGTTTTATAGTTATACTTATATGGGGTTTATATAGGGACTTTTGATTTGATTTTATATGCATTGGAATGGAAGAGGATATATTGTATCTGTTATGTCATCTTTTTAGGATTGTATTGTTCATATATCGCTACCTTTGTATGCTGGATCCTTGTGAACACATTCTGAATAAACATCGTGATTTGTTGTTTTCTATTCCCTGTTTCCACCTGGCAACTGCGCATCGCAGCAGTGCGCTGTGGAGTGGTATCGTGGTGGCGCTCCTATACCTGGTCCCAAGTGAGCCGGCTGACGCGAGCCCTCGTGTCATGTGATCGGACGGGAGGGGTGTGTGGCTGCGCGCTGTCAGCGCGGCTCCCTCCTCCCTGCCTGGCCATGTGACGCGATGGACGGGCCTCGTCTGGTTTCTGGAGGTGGGTGGCGCGCCTCTATGATGTCACGCTCTGCATCACTGGGCGTATGCGCTAATCAACTGCCGGCCGTGGACCACACTATTTAAAGATGGACACTGTTGTTATCTTTACCTCCTGACGAAGCCTTTCTCGGCGAAACGCACGTCGAGGTGTAGCTCTGGTCACAGACCTGGGGTTCCAGCATACCATGGGTAACTAATGTTTTGTTTCATGCATGGCTAGTTTGTTATTTTAGTGTTACTGCTTACACATTGCATTCTCGCTACCAAAGTCAATTTCCTAGGTCACGAAATCACTGCTGATGGAATCAACCCGCAGAAAAGGAAAGTGGAAGCAGTGACCAAAACGAAGTCACCTACAAATCTCAAGGAGTTGAGATCCTTCCTCGGTATGAAGAACTATTCAAGTAAGTTTATAGACAACTATGCCGAGATTACGAAACCTCTTTTGCAGTTGCTGAAGAAAGGAGTGAAATGGGAATGGAGTGAGCGCCATGAGCAAGCTGTAAATGACCTGAAAGCCAGACTCACCCAAGTTCCATGCCCTGCTTACCCAGAAGGTGGAAAACCTTTCTTCATTGAAACAGGCTTCACCGACAAAAGCGTGAGCACAGTCCTCTTCCAGAAACAGGAAAACCTGAATATGATCATCGCCTATGCCCGCAAGTTCTTATCATCGGTTGAGGTAAAATTCAATGACTGAAAAAGCATTACTGTCAACAGTGTAGGCTTTGCAATATTTCAGGAGTTTTATCCAAGGCACAAAGATCATTGTGGAAACTGCACACCAAGCACTGCAATATTTGCAAAGTGATCGAATCAAGGAGGGAAATCTGTGGAACAGCAGGATAACCGCCTGGACGATGTCCTTAATGGGATGGCCATTGGAAATCAGGTACAAACAAAATAATAAGAATCCAGTTGCTCAAGGATTAGCTGAACTTCACGATTGTACCAATGCAGGACATAAAGATGGATCAACCGGAAATAATTTCCTGGAAGAACAATTTTTATCTCCATACAAGTCTTATGAAGAAGAGTATTGCACATCCTTGCCATGTGCATATGTAGATGGCTGTTCTTTCCATACCAATGAAGTAATTGAATGTACACTGGTTGCAGGTATCGGAGTCATGTGGAATAATATATTCCCAGATGTGTCCGTGGGTTCCAAAATTGGTTCCAAAAGTAGCCAGGTCGCAGAGCTTACCGCTGTGTATGAAGCCGAATCGAATATGGTATTAAAGAGTTTGTTATAATCACAGATTCTAATTATGTTCGCATCAGCTTTGTGGAGTACTTTCCTGGATGAAAAGGTCTAACATGGTAAGAAAAAACAACAAGCCTGTCAAGCATGGTAAAATGTTTTGTAGGATCGACGAGATGGTTATTGCCCACACTCTCACCATTTACTGGAAAAAGGTAAAAGGCCACTTGAAATATCTAGGTGTGGATAAGGAAGAGAATGATTTGGCAGATTCCCTTGCCAAACAAGGAGCCATTAATGGAGAAGTCTTGAACGTTGATGACCTTATGGGAACTGTTCAAGTGGAGGCAACCCAAGAAGACAGGCCTAAAAGGAGGCCGAAGCCAATGTGGTGGAGTGGAGCCAAGATTCCCCTAGTGAGGATCTCATCGTGAGGGGGATCTAGTCATTGGTATCTTTTACAAACACATTGAAGATCGACAGAATTGTCCCATAACAGACTGTGCAGGCAAAGAAGAGTTACGGATTTTGATGAAGGGTAAGTCCCAATTCTCGTTACAGGATGGATTGTTGGTAAGAACCTCGAAGAATAGTATCTCACAACGGGTGGAACCAGCAGCATTCCGAGGTTTGATGTCACAGCACGCCCATGACGCCCCAACGGCTGTTCATCGAGGTGAGAAGTTAACGTATGACTTATTACTGGATTACGCTTATTGACCTCATATGTTGCAAGATGTTCGCACGTCTTGTCAAGGATGTTTAACCGCCTCCGGACTGCCTAACGCAGGATCGCGTTCCAGAGGCGGCAGCTGCAGGCAGAGTCACGCATATACGCGTCATCTCGCGAGACGCGAGATTTCGCTCAAAGCCGGCCCGCGCATGCGCATCGCGGGACAGCAAAAGTTAGAGGAGTATTTCGTCACCAGCCTGCCAGCCAATGGTCGTGGTTGGCAGGTTGATGATTTTTAAAAAATCGAATCACAAGCCATCTAACACCTCATATTTATAAATATAAGGTGTTAAATGGCTTCTCTGCTCCTCTGCTGGTCCTTTTGGTCGGTTGGTTCCAGCAGAGGAGCAGACATCACAGTGAGTAGCCACCAAACACTACACTTAGCCCCAGATCACCCCCCATCACCCCAATTAACCCCTTGATCACCCCTGTTAATCACTAGTGAAAGGGAAAAAAATGATCAGTGTAAACTGTCACTTTTTTTTTTTCACTAGTATTGACTGTTAGGTTTAGGATAGTTTAGGCTCCTTGGTTAGGTAGTTAGCGATCGTTTAGCGCCCAGCCCACCGCACCGCAGTCACTTATTTGCTGATTAGCGTATCGCTAATAAGCATTTGTACTTTTATAGTATCTGTAAGTGATCAAAACTGATCACAGTCAGATCTATAATAGTATTAGTGTCACCTTAGCTCGCCCTCCACCCAAAACGCAGTGTCTGCCCGATCAGGCCTGATCGGTCGCCCACACGTGCGTTCACCCACGCCCGCTCCGCCGCAGTGACAAAAAAATATATATTTTTTGATCACTGCACAATCATTTTACAAGCGCTGCGGCGATAAAAAAAATCAGTTTTGATATTTTTTATCAATCGCAGCAGCCTCCCATTTGTAAGACAGGTTTCTTGGGTAGTCTCAGGGAATACCCCTAAATTTAGTAGTCCAAATGTCAAACAGGGGGTATTCTTCTGAAGAGGCCTACAGGCTTCTGACCCAGTCGGATGAGGAATGGGAACCCTCATCTGACGAATCTAGCGGGTCAGAATATGAACCTGTAGAAAGCAGTGGCAGTCTGACCCAAAGTTCGGACGAGGAGGTTGAGGTCCCTGATAGCACCAGGCGTACCCGGCCCCTTGTTGCTAGACCACAGGTTGCGCAGGATCCGCTTCAAGGGCAGCAGAGTGGGGCTGGCGCTGTCGGATTACGTGGTGAGGCATACACCAGCAGCGCAGCCCTCCCTGGACCTAGTACCAGCACTGCCGTACAACATGGTGAAGTGGCGAGCACCAGAAGGGCAGTTGAAGCTGGTACGGTTGCACGTGCAATAGTTACCCCGTCGCAGCCACCGCACAGACAGGCCCGTAGACCCCCTAGAGTCCCTGAGGTGCAGGCAAACCCTGATTGGCAGTCCCCAACTTCAGCCGCACCTGTAGTTGCCCCTTTCACCGCCCAGTCTGGAGTTCGGGTTGAGACAGCTCAGATCGGTTCGGCACTGGGATTTTTTGAACTGTTCTTGACTGCGGAGCTCTTGGACATAGTCGTGGCAGAAACAAATCGGTATGCCACTCAATTTATAGCCGCCAACCCGGGAAGCTATTATGCCCAGCCTTTCCGGTGGAAACCAGTCCAAGTTTCTGAATTAAAAAAATTTCTGGGCCTTCTCCTCAACATGGGTCTAACCAAAAAGCATGAATGGCGGTCATATTGGTCCACGAACCCAATTCATCACATGCATATGTTCTCTGCTGCTATGTCCAGGGCACAATTTGAGGCCATCCTGCGTTTCCTGCACTTTAGCGACAACACCACCTCCCGTCCCAGAGGCCACCCAGCTTTTGACCGGCTCCACAAAATTCGGCCCCTCATAGACCACATCAACAACAAATTTGCAGATTTGTATACCCCTGAGCAAAACATCTGCGTAGACGAGTCCCTTATACATTTTACCGGGCGCCTTGGCTTCAAACAATACATCCCAAGCAAGCGCGCCCGGTATGGGGTCAAATTGTATAAGCTTTGTGAAAGGGCCACAGGCTATACCCACAAATTTCGGATCTATGAGGGAAAAGATCAGACCCTGGAGCCGGTCGGTTGCCCTGACTACCTGGGAAGCAGTGGGAAGACAGTCTGGGACTTGGTGTCACCCTTATTTGGCAAGGGGTACCATCTTTATGTGGACAATTTTTACACAAGTGTGCCCCTCTTCAGACATTTGTTCCTAGAACAGATTGGCTGCTGTGGCACCGTGCAACCTAGTCGCCGGGGCTTGTCCCAACGGCTCGTTACCACCCATCTTGCAAGGGGGGAGAGGGCTGCCTTGTGTAACGAAGAACTGCTCGCGGTGAAATGGAGAGACAAGAGTGACGTTTACATGCTCTCCTCCATTCACGCAGACACGACAATACAAACTGAACGGGCAACCAGTGTCATTGAAAAGCCCCTCTCAGTCCACGACTATAATGCCCTCATGGGAGGGGTGGACTTCAATGACCAGATGTTGGCTCCCTATTTAGTTTCCCGACGCACCAGACGCTGGTATAAGAAGGTGTCTGTATATTTGATTCAATTGGCAAAGTACAATAGTTTTGTTCTCTACAGTAAGGCTGGAAGAACAGGATCCTTCCTTAAATTTCAGGAAGAGATCATCGCGAACCTCCTGTATCCAGGAGGTTCCATGGCCCCAACCACCAGTGTAGTGAGCCGTCTACATGAGCGACATTTCCCCAATGTTGTTGCTGGTACCTCAACCCAACCGTCACCCCGAAAAAGATGTTGTGTCTGTAGCAGGAGTGGAATAAGGCGTGACACCCGCTATTTCTGTCCTGACTGCCCTGACCACCCTGCCCTATGCTTAGGGGAGTGTTTCCGGAAGTATCACACACAGGTACACTTAGCATAGGGATTGCATCTCACAGGACAGGCACACAGGGCTATTAGGGCCCTTTCACTCACAGCTTCTGCAAACCTCTCCTTTCACCTGGGATAAAGTGCACAATGTACTTCGCCACATCTTTGGGCGATTTCCGCTTTGCACATTGTCCCATGGGGAAGGAGAGATTTGTCCTATAAAGGTAAAAAAAAAAAAAAAAACACCGGTAAGCAAAAAAGTTAACTTTGTGTTCAAAAAGTTAAATAAAGTTTATATGTTCCGTTCAAATTTTATTATAAAGTTAATAAATTTATTGCGTTGCGGCCTGGTTTTTTCTTTTTTGTTTTGTTATTTTTACCTTCCAGGTGGACCAACCGATCGACTAGCTGCAGCACTGATGTGCATTCTGACAGAAGCATTGTGCTGCTGTCAGATTACACAAAAGTCGGTGTATGCGGCGCTGCAAGACGAGATTTCTCCTCTGCAGTAAAAGATACGTTTGCCGACAGGGCCGGGCCGACACAGAGGCTGGGGAGGCTCCAGCCTCAGGGCGCAGCCTGGGGTGGGCGGAAAAACAAACCTTTTTTTTTTTTTTTATTTTTTTTTTTTTTATCACTTACTCGTTGCCGGGCGCCCTGCCCTCCCCTCCCCTCCCCCGGCAGCGTGCCCTGTCTATCCCTGCAGAGCTAAACATATGGGGATCCCTCAGCTCCGCGCCCCCCCTCCCAGTATACCAGACATAGGGGCTCTGCGCCCTGCAGCTCAGTGTAGATGCGAAATCCTTCTAAGCTACAGGACCTTTGTTGATGTCATGACCATGTGACCGGTCATGTGGGTGGGAGGAGCCAGACTGTGGACTGGTAGTGCCTTTATGATCCTCATCTGCTCCTGACTTTGGCTTGAACTGTTGAACATATGAGGTTAGCACCCTAGCACTTACAATTCCGGGTACTTAGGGGTTAATGCAGGGATGATGTGTATGGCCTCATTCACACATTGCAGATTTAGTCAAATCTGCAAACAAGATGTACAGCGAGCTTGTAGCAGAGCTGTGTGTGTCTGCCTACCCAGAGCAGCTGTGTGTGGGGTGCATGTAGCAGAGCTGAGGGTGCTTCATGTGTATAATGCAGCAAAGATAGGTGTATAGTGTGAATCCAGAACAGTAGTGTGTGTGGTGTATGTAGCAGAGCTGTGTGTGTCTGCCTACCCAGAGCAGCTGTGTGTGGGGTGCATGTAGCAGAGCTGAGGGTGCTTCATGTGTATAATGCAGCAAAGATAGGTGTATAGTGTGAATCCAGAACAGTAGTGTGTGTGGTGTATGTAGCAGAGCTGTGTGTGGGGTGCATGTAGCAGAGCTGAGGGTGCTTCATGTGTATAATGCAGCAAAGATAGGTGTATAGTGTGAATCCAGCACAGTAGTGTGTGTGGTGTATGTAGCAGGCTGTATGAGACAGAGGAATGTATAATGTGCACAGCGGAGCTGTGTATGTAAAATGTGCAACACAGTGATATATAATGTGCCAACCAGAGCTGTGTGTGTGTGCGCATGTAGCAGAGCTGTGTATGTAAAATGTGCAAAAACCCTGATGCTCTCAAAAAGATCAAGCAATATAAAACATTGTAGTTTGATACCTTTTACCCCTTAAAGACCGGCCCTATTTTCATTTGTACATTAGCCATAACCTTTTTATTTTTCCATTCACAGTTATATGAGGGCTTATTTTGTGTGGGACAAGATGCATTTTTTAAATGCCGCCAAATAGTTTACCATGTCTTGTATCAGAAAGCAGGAAAAAAATATATTTGTGGGTTAAAAAAACAAAAAAAAAAACACACACAATTCCACCAAGATTTTTGAGGTTTTCACATCACAGCGTTCACTAAAAATGCCGTCTTTATTCTGCGGCTCAATACGATACTAAACTTGTATGGTTTTTATTTAGTTTAATTACTTTAAAAAATTACTTTTCTATATTTCGGTCTATGTGAGGGCTTGTTTTTGTTTAACGATCAGTAGTTTTCTGGGGGAAGGGGGGGGCCCATACAAAAATTTGCTGTGGGGCCCAGTCACTTCTAGTTACGCCCCTGAGCAGGAGGCTGCTGATTGGCCAGTATTAGCTAGCTGCCCTGCCATTGGTCCATCTTTTCACACCCCCTTCTCTCTGGAGCTGAACACAGCAGGAGGTTGTGAAGCCTGCGTTCTCACAGTGGATCATGTGACCATGAAGGAGCTTGTGACCAGTGACGTCACAGACCTCCTTCTAACAAATCCATTCTAGCATCTACCCAGCATGTATGGCAGGACTCTGCTGAGCAAAGACCATGTGCCCAGGTGAGGTGACCACAGAAGTGCCCTGGCATCTGTCTGCTGCTGGAAGCTCAATGTGGAGCTTTATGAATGTAAAAACTAAGATACCCAAGAGGCTAAACAAAGCCCTGCTTGTCTGCTTCTGACCCTAATCTTAACACATAACATTCATTTGATTCCAATTTATTCTAACACCTAAAGGGATTTTTTTAAAGCCTGCTGTTTCTCTAGAAGATGACCTTATGCTGATAGTAGTGTTAATAGAGTCTCAAAGGTCTGTAAAAATAGGGTAACTGCTTATATAGACCCTTGAGACTCTATTACCACTACTATAAACATAAGGTCACCTAGAGAAAGAGCAAGTTTTTTAAATTATCTTTTTCCTTTAGGTGTTAAAACATAACTTATTTGATTGCTTGAACACCTAAAGGAAATCAAATTAAAAACCTGCTGTTTCTCAAGATGACCTTATGTCGATAGCAGTGGTAATAGAGTCTGAAAGGTCTATAGAAGCAGTTACCCTATTTTTACAGACCTTTGAGGCTCTATTAACACTACTATCAACATAAGGTCATCTAGAGACACAGCAGGTTTTTAAAAAGATTTTTCCTTTAGGTGTTACAGCAATCAAATGAAAGTTATGTTTTAACACCTAAAGGAAAAACATAATTAAAAAAACATGCTGTTTCTCTAAATGACCTCATGTTGATAGTAGTGTTAATAGAGTCTCAAAGGTTTGTAAAAATAGTGTACCTGATTCTATAGACCTTTGAGACTCTATTACCATGACTTTTAGCATAAGATCGTCTGGAGAAACATCAGGTTTAAAAAAAAAAAAAAAATTCTTTAGGTGTTAGAGCAATCAAATGGAGGGGGAGAAATGTGACATGGGTGAGGATGGGGTTACATGATGGGCCGGAGACAATGACTGTAGTCTGTCTGTGCCATGGACGGGGAGAAATATGACATGGAGGGCTGATGGCTGACATGGGGGTCTGATCTGAGGCATTGGGGCTGTGCCTGTGAGCTGGGGTCTGATGGCTGGTCTGACCTGAGGTGGAATGAAAAATATTGTTTCCTATTATCCTCCTTTAAAACCTAGGTGCGTCTTATGGGACGAACCTACATTTTGGCGCACCCCCCCCCCCTTCCCCCAGGTGAGCTGAAGGGGTCGGGGGGGGGGTCGGGGGCGCCAAAATGTAGGTTCGCTTGTGTTGGTAAAAAACCTTGCACCGGCCCTGGGCGCAGGCAAGGAGGGGGGGGGGGGGCGCACTTGGGCAGCTCAGCCTCTGTTGGTGGTGGACCTTGTCCCAGCCCTGTTTGCCGAGGCATATGAGCTGAGGAGGCGGCGGTGTTCATATACTTTGGCAAACACTTTGTATATAAAAAAAATATATAAAAATCCCGGCAATGATTTATTCATTCACATCGATTGATGTGAATGGAGAAATCTGGTTTGCCAGGGCATACGGTCTAAGTGGGTATGGATGTTGGGCGGAGCTCCTATGTCCTGGCAGACGCCTTTCCCCTCCTTTTTTTTTTTGGGCAGAGATTTTTTCATCCACATTGATCGATGCGAATGAAGAAATCTGTACCGTTCATTTTTTCTTTCAACCCAGAGGCTGAACGGAAAAAAAAAATCTCATTACCCGTATGCTCAATATAAGGAGAATAGCAGAAACTCCTAATGCTGGCCATACATGTAATGATTGTGGAGACCCTCAAATGCCAGGGCAGTGCAAACACCCCACAAATGACCCCATTTTGGAAAGAAGACACCCCAAGGTATTCGCTGAGGGGCATATTGAGTCCATGAAAGATTGAAATTTTTGTCCCAAGTTAGCAGAAAAATCAATTTCCGCTAACTTGTGGCAAAAAAAATAAATTTCTATGAACTCGCCATGCCCCTCATTGATTACCTTGGGGTGTCTTCTTTCCAAAATGGGGTCACATGTGGGGTATTTATACTGCCCTGGCATTTTAGGGGCCCTAAAGCATGAGAAGAAGTCTGGGATCCAAATGTCTAAGAATGCCCTCCTAAAAGGAATTTGGGCCCCTTTGCGCATCTAGGCTGCAAAAAAGTGTCACACATCTGGTATTGCCGTACTCATGAGAAGTTGGGGAATGTGTTTTGGGGTGTCATTTTACATATACCCATGCTGGGTGAGATAAATATCTTGGTCAAATGCCAACTTTGTATAAAAAAATGGGAAAAGTTGTCTTTTGCCGAGATATTTCTCTCACCCAGCATGGGTATATGTAAAATGACACCCCAAAACACATTGCCCAACTTCTCCTGAGTACGGCAATACCAGATGTGTGACACTTTTTTGCAGCCTAGGTGGGCAAAGGGGCCCACATTCCAAAGAGCACCTTTAGGATTTCACAGGTCAATTTTTTCACATTTTGATTTCAAACTACTTACCACACATTAGGGCCCCTAAATTGCCAGGGCAGTATAACTACCCCACAAGTGACCCCATTTTGGAAAGAAGACACCCGAAGGTATACCGTGAGGGGCATGGCGAGTTCCTAGAATTTTTTTTTTTTGTCATAAGTTAGCGGAAAATGATGATTTTTTAAAAAATTTTTTTTTCTTACAAAGTCTCATATTCCACTAACTTGGGACAAAAAATAAAAACTTCCATTAGGATTTCACAGGTCATTTTTTACACATTTTGATTTCAAACTACTTACCACACATTAGGGCCCCTAGAATGCCAGGGCAGTATAACTACCCCACAAGTGACCCCATTTTGGAAAGAAGACACCCCAAGGTATTTCGTGATGGGCATAGTGAGTTCATGGAAGTTTTTATTTTTTGTCACAAGTTAGTGGAATATGAGACTTTGTAAGGAAAAAAAAAAAAAACATTTTCCGCTAACTTGTGACAAAAAATAAAAAGTTCTATGAACTCACTATGGCCATCAGCGAATACCTTAGGGTGTCTACTTTCCGAAATGGGGTCATTTGTGGGGTGTTTGTACTGTCTGGCCATTGTAGAACCTCAGGAAACATGACAGGTGCTCAGAAAGTCAGAGCTGCTTCAAAAAGCGGAAATTCACATTTTTGTACCATAGTTTGTAAACGCTATAACTTTTACCCAAACCATTTTTTTTTTACCCAAACATTTTTTTCTATCAAAGACATGTAGAACAATAAATTTTGAGAAAAATTTATATATGGATGTCGATTTTTTTGAAAAAAATTTACAACTGAAAGGGAAAAATGTCATTTTTTTGCAAAAATTTCGTAAAATTTCGATTAATAACAAAAAAAGTAAAAATGTCAGCAGCAATGAAATACTACCAAATGAAAGCTCTATTAGTGAGAAGAAAAGGAGGTAAAATTCATTTGGGTGGTAAGTTGCATGACCGAGCAATAAACGGTGAAAGTAGTGTAGTGCAGAAGTGTAAAAAGGGGCCTGGTCATTAAGGGTGTTTAAGCTAGGGGGGCTGAGGTGGTTAATATGTCCTCAATTCCATCCACAAGCACCCACTCATCGGGCACCGCTGATGAAAAGGGGGATGTCCATGCCATGGTCAGACATCCAAATTGACTTTATTGGACCAGTAACAACTTCATCAAAAGGCAACAGATATATGTTAACCGTGGCTTGTTTGTTCACAAAGTGGGTGGTATGTTTGTTTGCCTTGCAGAATATGCAGTTCAAGTGTGTTCGCGTCTCTACTTATTAACCACGTATTTTCCAGGTTTGAGCTTCCCCAATGCATCGAATCCGATTGTGGAAGTCATTTCACTAGTGAGGTGATGACGAAAATATGGGAGATACTGGGAGTAAAGAGAAAGCTACATATAGCTAATCGGCCAGCCTCTAGTGGTGGAGAAGAACGCTACAACCAAACCATTGTCAACATTCAAAAGAAATTTGTCAATGAATCTGGTAAGGACTCGGATGTGAAGTTGCCTTTGGTTCTCATGGCCATCAGAGCCACCTCAAGTGCTGCAACCAAACTTTCTCCCTTTGAAATGATCATAGGCAGGAAGATGGTGTTACCCCAGCATTTACTCTACCGGACAACAGACCACAATTTGATAAACGCTTCAACAGCTCATCAATACATGGAGAATCTACGCAAGCACCTTCAGCATGCTTTTGCGTTTGCCCAGAATATAGAGAAAGCAGCAGTAAGCACCAAAGCCTACTATAATCTAAAGACTACTCAAAAGGAGTACCAGATTTGAGATCAGATTTATCTCTATAACTATGCCCGCGAACAGGTGAAGGAAAGGAAATTCCTGCCTTCCTGGAAGGGACCCTGTGTCGTCATTGACAAATTGTCACCTGTGGTCTACAAGATCAAAATTCCTAAGGCCTTTTTCACACGGGCGAGTTTTCCGCACGGGTGGAATGCGTGAGGTGACCCATTCCGGACCCATTCATTTCTATGGGGCTGTGCACATGAGCAGTAATTTTCACTCATCACTTGTGCGTTGCGTGAAAATCACAGCAAGCTCTATATTGTGCGTTTTTCACGCTACGCAGGCCCCATAGAAGTGAATGGGGCTGCGTGAAAATCGCAAGCATCCGCAAGCAAGTGCGGATGCGGTGCGATTTTCACGCATGGTTGCTAGGAGACAATTGGGATGGGGACCCGATCTTTATTATTTTCCCTTATAACATGGTTATAAGGGAAAATAATAGCATTCTTAATACAGAATGCTAAGTAAACTCTCCTCATCCACTTGTTCGCGCTGCCTGGCTTCTCTTCTTTCTTCTTCTTTGATGACCTGGGAGGAAAAGGACCTTTGGTGACATCACTGCACACATCACATGGTCCATCACCGTGGTGATGGACAATGTGATAAACCATGTGACGGACCATGTGATGAGCGCAGTGACGTCACCAAAGGTCCTTTTCCTCCCAGGTCATCAAAGAAGAAGAAAGAAGAAGAAAGAAGAGAAGCAGGGCAGCGCGAACAAGTGGATGAGGTGTTTAATTTTTTTTTTTTCTAATTTTTTCAACCCCTCCATCCCTAATTTACTTAGCATCCTTTATTAAGAATGCTATTATTTTCCCTTATAACCATGTTATAAGGGAAAATAATAAAATCTACACAACACCTAACCCAAACCCGAACTTCTGTGAAGAAGTCCGGGTTTGGGTCTGGGCACCAAACATGCCGATTTTTCTCACGCGCGTGCAAAACGCATTCAAATGCTTTGCACTCGCGGGTAAAAATCTTGCATTTTCCTGCAAAGCACCCGCATCTTTTCCCGCACGTCACCCGCAACACCCGTGTGAAAGAGGCCTAAGGGGGGTGAATTTATAGAGAAATGGGTGCATATTAATCAATTACGTGTTTGTCATCCTAGGTCACAACTTCCCCAAATGGAAGGATTACCAGATGATGAGGAGTCGAGAGATATCAAGGTTCCGGCTAAAGGCGGAAATCCAGGATTGGTATAGTATAAACAAACGAGTGTACTAACAAATCCTCATGTATTTTCCTCTGTAACTAATTATCTCTTGAATCACTTCTGAACCAACTTGCTCTGTTCATGAAAGAAAACTATGCCAAGTCGAAGATATATGGTAGTATGATTTCTTTCAGCGTAGGGTTGATAAAAAGAAAAGTGGGAAGATGTATGTGCTTATGTTTGTCATACAATATATTATAGACGCAAGATGGCATCAAAGATTGTTGCTGTTATCTACATCATCCTGGTCTTTGGGAAAGAGTTCCATGCTGAACCGATCGCTGTACCAGGCCCTTCATCTGGGATCATGCTGCAGAATACCATGGTATTTATCTTGATGAATAAGAGGATTCTATCCCAGAAGATCTACATCAGTTTGGATCCACGCATCTCCTTCGAAATACAGTTCAACGTTTCCAAGATTCAGTCTCCAGAGAAAAAGATGTGGTATCAAATGCACGTCGGTTATTCCCGAGAACGGATTACACAGATCCTGGGACAGACAAGAAAGACCCTGACCAGGGAACAGTTTTCCACGAGTCAACGACCAAAGCGTTTCATTTCTGCGATTGCAGCCGCCATAATCTTTGGTGTAGTAGGCACTGACGTTGCCACCGGTGTATAAGTTGCTAATTCTATCTCTATTAAGACATTGGAATTTGAGATCGGTTCGCTAAAAAGAACCTGATGACATTCATGCAGAGATGGAAAATCAGTAGCAACATTTATCAGACCTATATTCCGTTGTGGAGGACACTATCGTCACCACCAACTTACATTCAAAGTTATTGACCCACTCAATAAATCTTCACAGGAGTAACGAACAATTTAAACAAAAACTTATATTCCTAAAGGAGCATATTGACCCTAACCATCCAAGCGATGTGTTGGATGCAAGTTTTCAGAAAGACTTTAGCAAAGCTCTGAATGGAACATTACAAACATGAGTACAAACACCCCAGTTCTTGAGGAACCCGTATGAAAAACTTTCTTTTGACATTCCAATATAATCCAATTTTATTGCAATGGACTATATTGTAATGATGGAGGATTTGTTGTGCTTTTTCATAAGTGTATAAAACATTTATCTAAATATCCTAGTTATAGTGGATTTGATTATATACAGTCAGGTCCATAAATATTGGAACATCGACACAATTCTAACATTTTTGGCTCTATAAACCACCACAATGGATTTAAATTGAAAAAACAAGATGTGCTTTAACTGCAGACTGTCAGCTTTAATTTGAGGGTATTTACATCCAAATCAGGTGAACAGTGTAGGAATTATAACAGTTTGCATATGTTCTTCCCACTTGTTAAGGTACCAAAAGTAATGGGACAGAATAATAATCATAAATCAAACTTTCACTTTTTAATACTTGGTTGCAAATCCTTTGCAGTCAATTACAGCCTGGAATGCATAGACATCACCAGACGCTGGGTTTTTATCCCTGGTGATGCTCTGCCAGGCTTCTACTGCAACTGTCTTCAGTTCCTGCTTGTTCTCAGGGTATTTTCCCTTCAGTTTTGTCTTCAGCAAGTGAAATGCATGCTCAATCGGATTCAGGTCAGGTGATTGACTTGGCCATTGCATAACATTCCAATTCTATCCCTTAAAAAACTTTTTTGTTGCTTTTGCAGTATGCTTTGGGTCATTGTCCATCTGCACTGTGAAGCGCCGTCCAATGAGTTCTGAAGCATTTGGCTGAATATGAGCAAATAATATTGCCCGAAACACTTCATAATTCATCCTGCTGCTTTTGTCAGTAGTCACATCATCAATAAATACAAGAGAACCAGTTCCATTGGCAGCCATACATGCCCACGCCATGACACTACCACCACCATGCTTCACTGATGAGGTGGTATGCTTAGGATCATGAGCAGTTCCTTTCCTTCTCCATACTCTTCTCTTCCCAACACTCTGGTACAAGTTGATCTTGGTCTCATCTGTCCATAGAATGTTGTTCCAGAACTGTGAAGGCTTTTTTAGATGTCATTTGGCAAACTCTAATCTGGCCTTCCTGTTTTTGAGGCTCACCAATGGTTTACATCTTGTGGTGAACCCTCTATATTCACTCTGGTGAAGTCTTCTCTTGATTGTTGACTTTGACACACATACACCTACCTCTTGGAGAGTGTTCTTGATCTGGCCAACTGTTGTGAAGGGTGTTTTCTTCACCAGGGAAATTATTCTTCGGTCATCCACCACAGTTGTTTTCCGTGGTCTTCCGGGTCTTTTGGTGTTGCTGAGCTCACCGGTGCGTTCCTTCTTTTTAAGAATGTTCCAAACAGTTGTTTTGGCCACGCCTAATGTTTTTGCTATCTCTCTGATGGATTTGTTTTGTTTTTTCAGCCTAATGATGGCTTGCTTCACTGATAGTGACAGCTCTTTGGATCTCATCTTGAGAGTTGACAGCAACAGATTCCAAATGCAAATAGCACACTTGAAATAAACTCTGGACCTTTTATCGGCTCATTGTAATTGGGATAATGAGGGAATAACACACACCTGGCCATGAAACAGCTGAGTAGCCAATTGTCCCATTACTTTTGGCCCCTTAACAAGTGGGAGGCACATATGCAAACTGTTGTAATTCCTACACCGTTCACTTGATTTGGATGTAAATACCCTCAAATTAAATCTGATAGTCTGCAGTTAAAGCACATAGAGTTCGTTTAATTTCAAATCCATTGTGGAGGTGTATAGAGCCAAAAATCTTAGAATTCTGTTGATGTCCCAATATTTCTGGACCTGGCTGTATATCTATAAGAGGCCATATTGTTATATTCACCATTTTGTATGTATTTTAAAGATGACCTAGAGAGTTCATGGGAAGGGCACTTTTAATAAGGTTTCTTCTCATGAATGGACCAGTCTGAAAAAAGGCTTTCTTGTCTCCGTATAAATTTATGACTTAGATCAGCGTAAGCTCTAGAAGCAGCTGGTGCTAATTAACTCTACAGTTTGGTACCTATTAATGAGGCAGAAAAGCTATGGTACCTATATACACTTATAATCAACCTTAGTTTTGTATAAGAAAATCAATAAGGCCTCATGCACACGACCGTCATATTTTTTTCACGGCCAGGAAACACGGATTACGGATGCGGCTGCAAAACGGGGCATTTTCCGATTTTTCCACGGACCCATTGAAAAAACGGAAAACGTCACAACGGCCACGGGTGCCGTGGCCGTTTTTTTTCACGGACCCATTGACTTTCAATGGGTCCGTGGAAAAATCGGAAAATGCACCGTTTTGCAGCCGCATCCGTAATCCGTGTTTCCTGGCCGTGAAAAAAATATGACCTGTCCTATTTTTTTCACGGCCAACGGTTCACGGACCCATTCAAGTCAATGGGTCCGTGAAAGAACACGGATGCACACAAGATTGGCATCCGTGTCCGTGATCCGTGGCCGTAGGTTAGTTTTTATACAGACGGATCCGAAGATCCGTCTGCATAAAAGCTTTTTCAAAGCTCAGTTTTCACTTCGTGAAAACTCAGAACCGACAGTATATTCTAACACAGAGGCGTTCCCATGGTGATGGGGACGCTTCAGGTTAGAATATACTAACAGAACTGTGTACATGACTGCCCCCTGCTGCCTGGAAGGTGCTGCCAGGCAGCAGGGGGCAGCCCCCCCCTGTAGTTAACACATTGGTGGCCAGTGTGGCCGGCCCCCCCCCCTCCCCTGTAGTTAACTCATTGGTGGCCAGTGCGGCCAGCCCCCCCCCCTTCCCTGTAGTTAACTCATTGGTGGCCAGTGGGCCCCCCCTCCCCTGTAGTTAACTCATTGGTGGCCAGTGGGCCCCCCTCCCCTGTAGTTAACTCATTGGTGGCCAGTGCGGCCGGCCCCCCTCCCTCCCCTGTAGTTAACTCGTTGGTGGCCAGTGGGCCCCCCCTCCCTCCCCTGTAATTAACTCGTTGGTGGCCAGTGTGCCTTCTCCCCTCCCTCCCCCTCCTAATTAAAATCTCCCCCCTATCATTGGTGGCAGCGGAGTGTACCGATCGGAGTCCCAGTTTAATCGCTGGGGCTCCGATCGGTAACCATGGCAACCAGGACGCTACTGCAGTCCCGGTTGCCATGGTTACTTAGCAATTTGTAGAACCATTATACTTACCTGCGAGCTGCGATGGTCTGCGTCCGGTCGGGTGCTCCTCCTACTGGTAAGTGACAGGTCCGGCCGGGAGCTCCTCCAACTGGTAAGTGACATGACCTGTCACTTACCAGTAGGAGGAGCTCCCGGCCGGACCTGTCACTTACCAGTAGGAGGAGCTCCCGGCCGGACCTGTCACTTACCAGTAGGAGGAGCTCCCGACCGGACGCAGACCATCGCAGCTCACAGGTAAGTATGATGGTTCTACAAATTGCTAAGTAACCATGGCAACCGGGACTGCAGTAGCGTCCTGGTTGCCATGGTTACCGATCGGAGCCCCAGCGATTAAACTGGGACTCCGATCGGTACACTCCGCTGCCACCAATGATAGGGGGGAGATTTCAATTAGGAGGGGGAGGGAGGGGGGGCCCACTGGCTACCAACGAGTTAACTACAGGGGAGGGAGGGGGGGCCCACTGGCCACCAACGAGTTAACTACAGGGGAGGGAGGGGGGCCGGCCGCACTGGCCACCAATGAGTTAACTACAGGGGAGGGGGGGCCCACTGGCCACCAATGAGTTAACTACAGGGGAGGGGGGGCCCACTGGCCACCAATGAGTTAACTACAGGGAAGGGGGGGGGCTGGCCGCACTGGCCACCAATGAGTTAACTACAGGGGAGGGGGGGGGCCGGCCACACTGGCCCCAATGTGTTAACTACAGGGAAGGGCTGCCCCCTGCTGCCTGGCAGCACCTTCCAGGCAGCAGGGGGCAGTCATGTACACAGTTCTGTTAGTATATTCTAACCTGAAGCGTCCCCATCACCATGGGAACGCCTCTGTGTTAGAATATACTGTCGGTTCTGAGTTTTCACGAAGTGAAAGCTCAGCTTTGAAAAAGCTTTTATGCAGACGGATCTTCGGATCGTCTGTATAAAAACTAACCTACGGCCACGGATCACGGACACGGATGCCAATCTTGTGTGCATCCGTGTTCTTTCACGGACCCATTGACTTGAATGGGTCCGTGAACCGTTGGCCGTGAAAAAAATAGGACAGGTCATATTTTTTTCACGGCCAGGAAACACGGATTACGGATGCGGCTGCAAAACGGTGCATTTTCCGATTTTTCCACGGACCCATTGAAAGTCAATGGGTCCGTGAAAAAAAACGGCCACGGCACCCGTGGCCGTTGTGACGTTTTCCGTTTTTTCAATGGGTCCGTGGAAAAATCGGAAAATGCCCCGTTTTGCAGCCGCATCCGTAATCCGTGTTTCCTGGCCGTGAAAAAAATATGACGGTCGTGTGCATGAGGCCTTATTGATTTTCTTATACAAAACTAAGGTTGATTATAAGTGTATATAGGTACCATAGCTTTTCTGCCTCATTAATAGGTACCAAACTGTAGAGTTAATTAGCACCAGCTGCTTCTAGAGCTTACGCTGATCTAAGTCATAAATTTATACGGAGACAAGAAAGCCTTTTTTCAGACTGGTCCATTCATGAGAAGAAACCTTATTAAAAGTGCCCTTCCCATGAACTCTCTAGGTCATCTTTAAAATACATACAAAATGGTGAATATAACAATATGGCCTCTTATAGATATACAGCCAGGTCCAGAAATATTGGGACATCAACAGAATTCTAAGATTTTTGGCTCTATACACCTCCACAATGGATTTGAAATTAAACGAACTCTATGTGCTTTAACTGCAGACTATCAGATTTAATTTGAGGGTATTTACATCCAAATCAAGTGAACGGTGTAGGAATTACAACAGTTTGCATATGTGCCTCCCACTTGTTAAGGGGCCAAAAGTAATGGGACAATTGGCTACTCAGCTGTTTCATGGCCAGGTGTGTGTTATTCCCTCATTATCCCAATTACAATGAGCCGATAAAAGGTCCAGAGTTTATTTCAAGTGTGCTATTTGCATTTGGAATCTGTTGCTGTCAACTCTCAAGATGAGATCCAAAGAGCTGTCACTATCAGTGAAGCAAGCCATCATTAGGCTGAAAAAACAAAACAAATCCATCAGAGAGATAGCAAAAACATTAGGCGTGGCCAAAACAACTGTTTGGAACATTCTTAAAAAGAAGGAACGCACCGGTGAGCTCAGCAACACCAAAAGACCCAGAAGACCACGGAAAACAACTGTGGTGGATGACCGAAGAATAATTTCCCTGGTGAAGAAAACACCCTTCACAACAGTTGGCCAGATCAAGAACACTCTCCAAGAGGTAGGTGTATGTGTGTCAAAGTCAACAATCAAGAGAAGACTTCACCAGAGTGAATATAGAGGGTTCACCACAAGATGTAAACCATTGGTGAGCCTCAAAAACAGGAAGGCCAGATTAGAGTTTGCCAAATGACATCTAAAAAAGCCTTCACAGTTCTGGAACAACATTCTATGGACAGATGAGACCAAGATCAACTTGTACCAGAGTGTTGGGAAGAGAAGAGTATGGAGAAGGAAAGGAACTGCTCATGATCCTAAGCATACCACCTCATCAGTGAAGCATGGTGGTGGTAGTGTCATGGCCGGGAGCTCCTCCAACTGGTAAGTGACATGACCTGTCACTTACCAGTAGGAGGAGCTCCCGGCCGGACCTGTCACTTACCAGTAGGAGGAGCTCCCGGCCGGACCTGTCACTTACCAGTAGGAGGAGCTCCCGACCGGACGCAGACCATCGCAGCTCACAGGTAAGTATGATGGTTCTACAAATTGCTAAGTAACCATGGCAACCGGGACTGCAGTAGCGTCCTGGTTGCCATGGTTACCGATCGGAGCCCCAGCGATTAAACTGGGACTCCGATCGGTACACTCCGCTGCCACCAATGATAGGGGGGAGATTTTAATTAGGAGGGGGAGGGAGGGGAGAAGGCACACTGGCCACCAACGAGTTAACTACAGGGGAGGGGGGGGCCCACTGGCCACCAATGAGTTAACTACAGGGGAGGGGGGGTCCCACTGGCCACTAATGAGTTAACTACAGGGGAGGGGGGGGGCCGGCCGCACTGGCCACCAATGAGTTAACTACAGGGGAGGGAGGGGGGGCCGGCCACACTGGCCACCAATGTGTTAACTACAGGGCGGGGGGCTGCCCCCTGCTGCCTGGCAGCACCTGCCAGGCAGCAGGGGGCAGTCATGTACACAGTTCTTTTAGTATATTCTAACCTGAAGCGTCCCCATCACCATGGGAACGCCTCTGTGTTAGAATATACTGTCGGATTTGAGTTTCACTATGTAACTCAAATCCGACGGTATATTCTAACATAGAGGCGTTCCCATGGTGATGGGGACGCTTCAAGTTAAAATATACCATCGGATTGGAGAAAACTCCGATCCGATGGTATATTAACTCCTGACTTTACATTGAAAGTCAATGAGGGATGGATCCGTTTGAAATTGCACCATATTGTGTCAACGTCAAACGGATCCGTCCCCATTGACTTGCATTGTAATTCAGGACGGATCCGTTTGGCTCCGCACGGCCAGGCGGACACCAAAACGACATTTTTTTCATGTCCGTGGATCCTCCAAAAATCAAGGAAGACCCACGGATGAAAAAACGGTCACGGATCACGGAAAAACGGAACCCCGTTTTGCGGACCGAAAAAAATACGGTCGTGTGCATGAGGCCTAAGACATATGTATTGTTTTATATTGTTACGTCTTATTAAGGACATTTATGTATTTGCTATAGTATATATATTCTTAGGAACGCATATATTCCTATTATATGATGAAGACAGTTTGGGTATGGACTTTGTTAATGAGTATATGTAAAGATGTGGTGTTTTTACTCACAATCAATTAACCCTTTGGTATAGCAGAGGAGGCACAGATATCTCTGTAAGAAAACAAGCTCATCATTTTATTATCTATAACATGAATTTAGGAGTGAGAGAAACATTCAAAGGGGAGCCTAGAAGTCTGACCTTAATTGGTAAGAAGTGTCAGAATTATTCCCCTAGCTTTGATTGTCAAATGTATAGAATGCAAGATGAAGTCAGATTTTCTAGTTAACTCTTTGTAGTATGATGCTAATAGCTTATACAACACTGCCACCTAGGTATGAGTAGGTGACATTACAACAGGAGCAGAAGTACATTCTGGGTGATGTAGTGACATCACCACCATTATCACATGTACACGCCTATCCGACAGTGATTGGAAAGCTCCAAACTAGGAAGGTATGTCTAACTGATAATAAGTTTGTGATCATAAACCACACACACATGAGGGAAAAAGACCACCAACAAGAAAGAAAGGAGAGACCTCAGGAGAAAAATCCGGATGACCACAACGTACCTTAGAACTGACTTCCCTTAGTCTCTGCACATCATCTGCATTCTCAGTAATGTATAGCATTATTTTGTGTAGTATTGACATAAATTAATCAGCCTGATATTTGGCAAACTCCCTGCTGTTGGCGGATGTATAGTTGTTAAAGGCGCTACATCAATATTATAACTATTCTGTAACGATGCATATTACTGAATCAAAGATCTAATATTGATTTTTAGAACAAACTTTCTGATTGGAATAATTTCATTCCATAGTCAATACCAGGCTTACCAGGATAATTTATATTGCTACCCATTATCTGAGATTTGTCATAGTTGTGTGCAGAGCAAGGGTTCGTATCTTTTATTAACGTTATTCAGTTTTTATATCTAAAATTGTGGTCAAGACGGATTGTATTATATTCTTATGTCTGAGAGGTACTGTGTATACGCTGATATTTGTGTTGTGTTTTATCTTGTGGTGGATTTTGGGTACTACATTTTACTAACTATATCATTGGTTTTATATTCCTTGTTATTGATTGTATATAAATTATTGTATAATAAATCACTTATATTTTTGCATAGATGCTTGTACCTTGTTTTACGGATTGCACAATATAAATAAATAACTGATCAAACTCTTTTTAAGGTGTCATATATGTCCACCTCGAGGATCAAAATCATTTGAAATTTTTCTTTGATCCTTTCTTTTATATAAAGCCTTTTGCTTTATATCCCCGACAAGGTACAGTATAGTGGAGAGAGAGTGCCTGGCTATCAAGTGGGCACTTGAGTCTCTCCGCTATTATTTGTTGGGTAGAACATTCTGCCTGGTGACTAACCACTCCCCTCTCAAGTGGATGAGCCAGGCCAAAGAGAGAAATGCCCGAGTCACCAGGTGGTTCCTGTCCTTACAAAACTTTAAGTTCTCTGTAGAACACAGGGCAGGCCGGTTACAGGGAAACACGGATGCCCTGTCCCGAGTATACTGTATGGCATGTGTTCACCCCCTCAGGGTTGAACAAAGGGGGAGGTATGTAAGAAGGTACAAGGAATCATCGTGAATAATAGGTACGTGTCACCGAGGTTCCTGGCCTCGGTAGAGTAAGAGCCAGTTTTTATGTGTCAGCAGCAGTTACTGTTTGACACCTTAATACTTAGTATGGCTGTAATAGCTTATCCGGGACGGCTCTTACTGGGAGTAGTCAAAGTGCTGGGTGGGTGGCTACTCCCCATGTTCCAGGCCGGGTTTTGCCAGGCATAAAAACCAGTCAGCACTGCCAGGTGAGTGGATTTACCTCCCTCTGACAGTGGAGCTCAGGAGTCTGTGTGCTGTGAACTGAGGGCTGTGCTGGGATTTGAGGTTTGAGCCTGGCTGGAGGACTCAGGCCCCTCTAAAGGCGAACAGGCCACTTATGGACTTGATGAGGCTGAACGGCTAACAGGGTGTGAATTAGCACCCAGGAGAAAAGGTGACTTTTATTCTTTATGGACTTTCCTTGTGTGTGAACAAACACCAAGCCACCTGCATTTTGTGATACACCTTATCTGCATTTTTTTATACACCAATGTGTGAATAAACACCGCTGTTTGATTCAAGAACTGTGTACATTGCCTCTATACTGCATCCGCTAGTCCTAACTACCAGAGCGAATCCCCACAATATATATATATTATTATTATTATTATTATTATTATTTGATCTGCCTATGTGGATCTAGTTCTTGTAATGCAGATCTCATGGCACATGTCACTTTATGCACATGCACTTTGTTTAATTGTGGCACATGGACCAGATGTATTTAATTTAACCATGATTGTGATTACACTGTGATTGGTTGGTCACTCATGATATGCTTATATATGCCTTCATTTTCACTATTTCATTGCTTGAGGAAGGCTCTTGTGAGCCGAAACGTCGCAAGTTTGCCACACCATGGGTGAATAAAAGTTTTTGCTTTCACTACTACTTAGGAGTGCAGCCCTACTTTTTCGCCTTTATATATATATATATATATATATATATATATATAGTAAGGTGGCAGCAGGTAAAGTGTTAAATGGCGTATATATTCCACCTAGGTTTCTCACCTATACATGATGAGGGGCTCTGTTTCTAGCACTGGAACAATTTACTCTGCAGCCACTTGATTAATGCAGCTGAGCTTAGGCCTATTTAAAAGACCCAGGCTGCATTATGTGGGAGAGAGCCAAACAGGCTAGTTGCTCTGTGTGAGCAGAAGGTACAGGTTGCTGTTACTTTGTTTTATTTGGGACAGTCAGGTACGTTACTGTCTAGTTATTGCTCGGACGAGCAGGAGTTTCTTTATGGTATGTTTTATTTTTGAACCATGCATCCTTTACATGTGCTGCCTGTTTACGCTGACAGTAAATGCCAGAAAGGACCGCGCTTTGAAACCTTAAAGTCTGTCTTGTCTGGGTCTCTATAGCATTGGACTTGCTCGGACCAGTGAGCTAAATAGAAAAGTCATATATATATATATATATATATATATATACACTCACCTAAAGAATTATTAGGAACACCTGTTCTATTTCTCATTAATGCAATTATCTAGCCAACCAATCACATGGCAGTTGCTTCAATGCATTTAGGGGTGTGGTCCTGGTCAAGATAATCTCCTGAACTCCAAACTGAATGTCAGAATGGGAAAGAAAGATGATTTAAGCAATTTTGAGCGTGGAATGGTTGTTGGTGCCAGACAGGCCAGTCGGAGTATTTCACAATCTGCTCAGTTACTGGGATTTTCACGCACAACCATTTCTAGGGTTTACAAAGAATGGTGTGAAAAGGGAAAAACATCCAGTATGCGGCAGTCCTGTGGGCAAAAATGCCTTGTGGATGCTAGAGGTCAGAGGAGAATGGGCCGACTGATTCGGAAGCTGATAGAAGAGCAACGTTGACTGAAATAACCACTCGTTACAACCGAGGTATGCAGCAAAGCATTTGTGAAGCCACAACACGCACAACCTTGAGGCGGAAGGGCTACAACAGCAGAAGACCCCACCGGGTACCACTCATCTCCACTACAATTTGCACGAGCTCACCAAAATTGGACTGTTGAAGACTGGAAAAATGTTGCCTGGTCTGATGAGTCTCGATTTCTGTTGAGACATTCAAATGGTAGAGTCTGAATTTGGCATAAACAGAATGAGAACATGTATCCATCCTCTGATGGCTACTTCCAGCAGGTTAATGCACCATGTCACAAAGCTCGAATCATTTCAAATTGGTTTCTTGAACATGACAATGAGTTCACTGTACTAAAATGGCCCCCACAGTCACCAGATCTCAACCCAATAGAGCATCTTTGGGATGTGGTGGAACGGGAGCTTCGTGCCCTGGATGTGCATCCCTCAAATCTCCATCAACTGCAAGATGCTATCCTATCAATATGGGCCAACATTTCTAAAGAATGCTATCAGCACCTGGTTGAATCAATGCCACGTAGAATTAAGGCAGTTCTGAAGGCAAAAGGGGGTCCAACACCGTATTAGTATGGTGTTCCTAATAATTCTTTAGGTGAGTGTATATATACACAGTAGACATAAAAAGTCTACAAACCCCTGTTAAAATGTCAGGTTTCTGTGCTGTAAAAAAATTAGACAAAGATAAATCATTTCAGAACTTTTTCCACGTTTGGTGTGACCTATTAACTGTACCACTCAATTGAAAAACAAACTGAAATCTTTTAGCTGGATGGAAAAAAAACTAAAAAAACTAAAATAATGTGGTTGCATAAGTGTGCACAGCCTCTTATAACGGGATGTAGCTATGTTCAGAATTAAGCAATTGTAGCGGTCAGAGGAGGGAGAGACCGCAAAGCAGGATTCAAGTACAGTACAGCGGACAAGGAGACTGAAGGAAAAACGGCTTTATTAAAGAACCAGATGTAACTGCCGGAAAATCGGATTAACGGTATAAACAGGTTTACACAGATTACATGAACACGAGTTAGAATAAATGCGTACCACAGTATACACATCAGAGTCCAGGCTACACTCAGCTAGTATACTCCTATCTAGACCTGCTACCCAGGGGACGCTTCTACAGTGCACTGACTAAGTCCCTGACTCTATAACCTATCACAGATCAGCACCGGTGCCACTCACAGTTCTGCAGATTCTCTTGGATCCAGGTCCGGTCGCTTGCTTGGCTGTCTTTCTCTCTCTGGTCACAAATGCAGCTCTCCACCTCTGGCAGGACGGATCCGGCGTGTCTCTACACGGTCCCACTTCTTCTGGAACACACAGTGCAGTCTCTTTCTCTGGGTCACAGCTGCAGCACTTTAGTTCAGAGTCTATCTTGGCCTGTCTCCAGAACAGCCAGCTTCTCAGGACTCCATCAGTCAGGCTCCATGTCCCATCACTAGCCTTTACTTGGCTCCTAACATGGCAGCCGTCCTCTCACAGCTCTCTGGACACACCCACCTCCAGTCAGGACTCAAACCCCGGGAACTTCTGGCTCCTCCTACCTCTTGGGCATCTCAGCAACAGTTCAGCTTCCTCATTCTCCGAGCCACAATGACCTCTAGTGGCTGAAATAAGTAATCACAGTCTATGCAACACCATATTGTAAGATATCTGTGCAAAGAACAGTATTCTAGGGGCTGACCCTTACACAATCACATTCAAAATCATGTTAAATAGGAGTCAGCATACACCTGCCGTCATTTAAAGTGCTTCTGATTAACCCCAAATAAAGTTTAGCTGCTCTAGTTGGTCTTTCTTAATCGCATCCCACAGCAAAAGCCATGGTCCACAGAGAGCTTCCAAAGGATCAGAGGGATCTCATTGTTAAAAGGTATCAGTCAGGAGAAGGGTACAAACAAATTTCCAAGGCATGAGATATACCATGGAACACAGTGAAGACAGTCATCATCAAGTGGAGAAAATATGGCACAATAGTGACATTACCAAGAACTGGACGTCACTCCAAAATTGATGAAAATACGAGAAGAAAACTGGTCTGAGAGGCTACCAGGAGGCCTACAGCAACATTAAAGGAGCTGCAGGAATATCTGGCAAGTACTGGCTGTGTGGTACATGTGACAACAATCTCCCGTATTCTTCATATGACTGAGCTATGGGGTAGAGTGGCAAGACAAAAGCCTTTTCTTACGAAGAAAAACATCCAAGCAAGGATACACTTTGCAAAAACACGTCTGAAGTCTCCCAAAAGCATGTGGGAAAAGGTGTTATGGTCTGATGAAACCAAGGCTGAACTTTTTGGCCATAATTCCAAAAGATATGTTTGGCCCAAAAACAACACTGCACATCACCAAAAGAACACCATACCCACAGTGAAGCATGGTGGTGGCAGCATCATGCTTTGGGGCTGTTTTTCTTCAGCTGGAACTGGGGCCTTAGTTAAGCTAGAGGGAATTATGAACAGTTCCAAATACCAGTCAATATTGGCACAAAACCTTCAGACTTCTGCTAGAAAGCTGAACATGAAGAAGAACTTCATCTTTCAGCATGACAACGAACCAAAGCATACATCCAAATCAACAAAGGAATGGCTTCACCAGAAGAAGATTAAAGTTTTGGAATGGCCCGGCCAGAGCCCAGACCTGAATCCGATTGAAAATCTGTGAGGTGATCTGAAGAGGGCTGTGCATAGGAGATGTCCTCGCAATCTGACAGTTTTTGCAAAGAAGAGTGGGCAAATCTTGCCAAGTCAAAATGTGCCATGCTGATAGACTCATACCCAAAAAGACTGAGTGCTGTAATAAAATCAAAAGGTGCTTCAACAAAGTATTAGTTTAAGGGTGTGCACACTTATGCAACCATATTATTTTATTTTTAGATCTTTTCTTCTCTCTACCTAAAAGATTTCAGTTTGTTTTTCAATTGAGTTGTACAGTTTACAGGTCACATTAAAGGTGGAAAAAGTTCTGAAATGATTTATCTTTGTCTCATTTGTTTACAGCACAGAAACCTGAAATTTTAACAGGAGTGTGTAGACATTTTATATTCATTTTCAGTGCATAGGTGATTAAGGGACACTACTTTTGATTCACAATTTTCAGACAATTCTCATGGTTATTTACTTTGGATGTTGGATCGCTTCTGAAACTGCATGCATACCACAATTTTTTTTTTTTGGGCAGCGCAGCAGAAAAAGTAAGTGTATATATATATATATATATATATATATATATATATATATATACAGTCAGGTCCATTAATATTGGGACACCGACACAATTCTAACATTTTTGGCTCTATACACCACCACAATGGATTTGAAATTAAACGAACAAGATGTGCTTTAACTGCAGACTGTCAGCTTTAATTTGAGGGTATTTACATCCAAATCAGGTGAACGGTGTAGGAATTACAACAGTTTGCATATGTGCCTCCAACTTGTTAATGAACCAAAAGTAATGGGACAATTGGCTTCTCAGCTGTTTCATGGTCAGGTGTGTGTTATTCCCTCATTATCCCAATTACAATGAGCCGATAAAAGGTCCAGAGTTTATTTCAAGTGTGCTATTTGCATTTGGAATCTGTTGCTGTCAACTCTCAAGATGAGATCCAAAGAGCTGTCACTATCAGTGAAGCAAGCCATCATTAGGCTGAAAAAAAAAAAAAAAAAAAACCATCAAAGAGATAGCAAAAACATTAGATGTGGCCAAAACAACTGTTTGGAACATTCTTAAAAAAAAGGAATGCACCAGTGACCTCAGCAATACCAAAAGACCCGGAAGACCACGGAAAACAACTGTGGTGGATGATGAAGAATTCTTTCCCTGGTGAAGAAAACACCCTTCACAACAGATGTCCAGATCAAGAACACTCTCCAGGAGGTAGGTGTATGTGTGTCAAATTCGACAATCAAGAGAAGACTTTACCAGAGTGAATACAGAGGGTTCACCATAAGATGTAAACCATTGGTGAGCCTCAAAAACAGGAAGGCCAGATTAGAGTTTGCCGAACGACATCTAAAAAAAGCCTTCACAGTTCTGGAACAACATCCTATGGACAGATGAGACCAAGATCAACTTGTACCAGAGTGATGGGAAGAGAAGAGTATGGAGAAGGAAAGGAACTGCTCATGATCCTAAGCATACCACCTCATTAGTGAAGCATGGTGGTGGTAGTGTCATGGCGTGGGCATGTATGGCTGCCAATGGAACTGGTTCTCTTGTATTTATTGATGATGTGACTGCTGACAAAAGCAGCAGGATAAATTATGAAGTGTTTCGGGCAATATTATCTGCTCATATTCAGCCAAATGCTTCAGAACTGATTGGACGGCGCTTCACAGTGCAGATAGACAATGACCCAAAGCATACTGCAAAAGCAACCAAAGAGTTTTTTAAGGGAAAGAAGCTGAATGTTATGCAATGGCCAAGTCAATCACCTGACCTGAATCCGATTGAGCATGCATTTCACTTGCTGAAGACAAAACTGAAGGGAAAATGCCCCAAGAACAAGCAGGAACTGAAGACAGTTGCAGTAGAGGCCTGGCAGAGCATCACCAGGGATGAAACCCAGCGTCTGGTAATGTCTATACGTTCCAGACTTCAGGCTGTAATTGACTACAAAGTATTTGCAACCAAGTATTAAAAAGTGAAAGTTTGATTTATGATTATTTTTGTGTCCCATTACTTTTGGTCCCTTAACAAGTGGGAGGCACATATGCAAACTGTTGTAATTCCTACAACGTTTATCTGATTTGAATGTAAATACCGTCAAATTAAAGTCTGACAGTCTGCGGTTAAAGCACATCTTGTTTGTTTCATTTCAAATCTATTGTGGTGGTGTATAGACCCAAAAAAATTTACAATTGTGTCGGTGTCCAAATATTAACCTACCTGACTGTATATATATATTCGAAATGAGTGTGCCTATCTCAGTATTTAAAGGGCTTGTCCAGACCCTGAAAAAAATTAAGGATGGCCAGACATGGTGTACAAAGATGTATATATGAAAAAAACTGAAAATACCTGCTCTGGTTGTCCTGGTTCCTGTGGCGCATCTCTGTCCCTGCTGCTTCTGTTAGTTCCTTGCCAGATGTCTGATATGCCGACCTAAAGGTGGACAATCTTCCCACTCTTCAGTGCGTACAATTGGGATTACCTTAGTCAACTTTGGTCAGCCTGTTTGTAACTCCCAACTGGTGCTTCCAGTTAGATTACAAACTTTGCCACTGAAGAAGAAAATGACTGGACAACTATTTTGTACCCAGTTCATCTTAGTTTGTAGCTGTGTCTGTATCCTCTATGCCTGTGTTTAAGCCTTGCTACTTGTTTTACAGATCTAAGAATGTATTCCATTTTACCTTTTATTTCTAATGCTTTTTGATAAGGATCTCTTTTCAGTATGACCAAGCATATGATTGGTGAGACTTTGGCCCCATATCTGAATATGAATTTCCTGTATGTTTCAAAAGTATACTTATTTTAGTAAAGATACTGAGTCAATTATTATCTTCAATTAAAACAATCCTCACAATATAAGCAGTATGTAGGGAATGTTGTTCATGTAATAGGAAATGAACTAGAGCATTTGGTGACGGTTGCTCTTAGCAATCACACCCTCCCAAGTTGTGTTGTAACAGTACACTATTTAGTTATTTATAAATAATATGTTGCTGCAGCTCCCAGCCTGCTAATCCTTACAGGCAATTCTAAATTTGTTGGGCCTGCAAGGTGAAAATGAAGCTCTCCCACTTTAGTCAGTCAGCGTTCCTCATGGGCAGGCGGGGTAATGGTGGTCGGATGGAGGGGGCAGGGGAGCACCTTCAACGAGGCAACATGAGGCGGTTGCCTCAGGCAACTCCATCTAGGGGAAAGTGGGTAGTGGCAGCAGAGATGCGCACCTGCCAACAGCGTATAGAGTACTGTGCACAGTACTCTGCACTGTTACTAACCAGCTCAGGATGTGGCGCCCGCCCTGCTCTATTGAGGGGTGGCATGTCTTGACTAACTTACAGGGTGCTTGCAGGAACTTTGAGAGGCCAAGAACAGCAGGAGAACAAGCAAAGCAGGACCTGACACTCCCAGCCTGGGGACCTCATATGAGCATGCTGGGAGCATCAGGTCAGGAGGAAAACATGCCCACCAGACAGCACATAGGACCACCTCGCACCAAGAAACAAGTGCAGGCCTGGAGCAGGGGCTCCTCACATCAGCCATGGCCATTCTACAGAGCTGCAGGCAGGCTAAACCAGGATCCTGCCTTCCTCTCACCTTCCTTTAGAAGTTTGATGCAGACTGGATGATCTGCAAGACCAACAGGAGGGGGAGAGGAGGCTGCAAACACTGACACTAAGCTGTTCTGTCTGGGCTGCCTTCCTACTTTATCTGCCAGCAGAAAAGGTAAGAGCAAAGTGTTGCATTGCCAGAATACATTCTTACATTCCTGCCTTGCAGGACAGGGAGTCTACGAACCAATGCTAACAGGAACACTTTAAACTCCTTGAAATTGTGAGACTGAGACTGTGTGTAACTGTCCCAGTCTCCCTGAAGCAGAATATACTCCACATGGGCCCCCCCCAACCCAAAGGGCTGACATCTGTGGCAAGAAGAACATCTTCCCTTTTCCAAGGTACTCCCTTCTGCAGATTCTCCAGATCCATCCACCACCTCAATAATTTCAGGGTGTGAGGAGATAGAGTGATCTCTGAATCCAGGGATTGCAGGCATTTGTCCTATTCTGCTAGGATCTGGAGGTTTCTTGAGTGATATTGGGGCCACTCTACCCTGCAATAGATGCTGTCATAAGTCCCAGGACTGACATAGCATTCCTTAGACAAACTGTCTGAAAAACAAGAAGCTCCTGGTCCCCTGCCAGTGAGATAAAGATGTCACTATGTGTCACGGCGGACGTGCACTCAGACTAACAGATAAACCACCAACCAGGCTCTAGGCGAGAGGCAGAGGAAGGGTCACCTCCTAGCTAATCCCTGATCTCTCTCCCTGCACTGCTCAGCCCACATGCAGACCTTAGTGGTAGGTATGATGTGTCCCCGTGCCTGGGCTGAAACACCCTAAATTCCCTGAGATGGTGAAGAGGGGAAATAGGAGCAGCCTGCTAGCACAGAACCTGGATGGGAGAGATAACACAAAACAATCAAACTAGAAAAAAAAACACACTTATCTTACAGAGCTGGAACAGCCAACCTTCCTTCCTAGCTTCCAAGACCAAAGTGATTCCTATAATCCGCTCAGAGCACTGGGCTGGAGTGCTATTTAAACGAATGACCCCACCCAGTGCACCTGATGGGAGGCGGATCCAGCACGTCTCCAAAACAAAACACTAAACTCGTGCTGCTATTCTGGCCGACCTCTGCACATAGTCAGGGCGGGGCATGACAGTACCCCCCCTTCATACGAGTGACCTCCGGGCACCCCGGACCAACCTTATACGGATGGGACCTATGAAAAGCCCTCACCAGTCGGCTGGCGTTGACATCTAGAGCCGATACCCACGTCCTCTCCTCAGGGCCGTATCCCCTCCAGTGCACCAGGTACTGAAGGGAACCCCGAAGAATTCTAGAGTTGAGAATCCTGGAGATCTCGTACTCCAAGTTTCCCTCGACTAGAAGAGGAGGAGGAGGCAATGGCGATGGTTCCACCAGTTTCACATATTTTTTTAGTAACGACCTGTGGAACACATCATGGATCCTCCAAGTCTGCGGAAGATCCAGCCAAAACGCAACAGGATTGATCACCGCAGAAATTTTATACGGACCAATAAATCTTGGACCCAGTTTCCAAGATTTGAATTTGATATTTTTAGTGGACAACCACACCAGATCACCCACACACAGGTCCGGACCAGTCAACACGTCTCCTGTCAGCCATTCGTTTATACCTCTCACCCATCCTCTCCAAATTCCCTTGAATCCTCCGCCAGATGGAGGATAAGGCAGAAGAGAATCTCTCCTCCTCAGGCATCCCAGAGGAACCAGTCCCAGAAAAGGTACCAAACTGAGGATGGAAACCGTATGCACCAAAAAATGGCGACTTACCTGTGGACTCCTGCCTACAGTTATTCAATGCAAATTCTGCTAAGGACAAGAATGAGGACCAGTCCTCCTGATTCTCAGCCACAAAGCACCTCAAGTAGGTCTCCAGGTTTTGATTAGTACGCTCCATCTGACCATTCGACTGCGGATGAAAAGCCGAAGAGAATGAAAGTTGAATGCCAAGTCGAGAGCAGAACGCCCTCCAAAACCTGGAGATAAACTGCGTGCCCCTATCAGAGACCACATCCGAAGGAATACCATGCAATTTCACAATATTATCCACAAAAATCTGCGCAAGAGTCTTAGCGTTAGGCAGACTAGTTAGCGATATAAAGTGAGCCATTTTACTGAAACGGTCAACTACCACCAAAATCACTGTTCTCCTGGAGGAACTCGGCAGATCCGTAATAAAGGCCATAGACAAATGCGTCCAAGGACGAGACGGAATAGACAATGGAAGAAGTGAAACAGCCGGTCGAGTATGAGCAACCTTTGACCGAGCGCAGGTTTCACAGGCTGTCACGTAATTCTCAATGCTCTTACGTAACCCTGGTCACCAGAACCTCCGGGACACCAGATCACAGGTGGACTTACCACCAGGATGTCCAGCAAGGACAGTATCGTGATGTTCCTTGAACACCTTGTATCGCAGGCCCTCAGGAACAAACAACCTCCCTGGGGGACAAGAAACAGGAGTTCCCTCCTGGGCTCCCAACACCTCCATCTCCAATTCAGGGTATAGACCGGAGACCACCACACCATCCGCTAAAATCGGCGCAGGATCCTCTGAATCACCTCCCCCAGGAAAGCTGCGAGACAAGGCATCTGCCTTGACGTTCTTGACCCCTGGGCGAAAGGTAACCACAAAATTGAACCTGGTAAAAAACAATGACCATCTGGCCTGTCTAGGGTTCAGACGCTTGGCAGATTGCAGGTAAGCCAAATTCTTATGGTCTGTATATACCGTAACGGGGTGAGACGCCCCCTCCAACCAGTGACGCCATTCCTCAAAGGCCAACTTGATAGCCAACAACTCTCTATCTCCAACATCATAATTCCTCTCGGCGACCGGGAGCTTCTTGGAGAAAAAGGCACACGGAACCCACTTGCCAGGGGATGAACCCTGTGACAACACCGCACCAACCCCCACCTCTGATGCATCAACCTCCACTACAAATGGCTGACACACATCCGGCTGCACCAGAATGGGAGCAGACGCAAAACGCTCCTTAATAGCCGAAAAGGCCTGCAATGCCTCAACCGACCAGACAGAGACGTCGGCGCCCTTCTTGGTCATATCAGTGAGAGGTTTTACTATGGTAGAGTAGTTTGAAATAAATTTTCTATAATAATTCGTAAACCCCAAGAACCGCATCAAGGCTTTCTGGTTCTCTGGTCGGTCCCATTCCAGAACCGCCCAGACCTTCTCGGGGTCCATACGAAAACCAGAATCAGAAAGCAAGTATCCCAAGAACGGAAGCTCTTGCACCGCAAACAAACATTTCTCCAATTTGGCATATAATTTATTCTCCCGAAGGATCGTCAAAACCTCTCTCACATGATCCTGATGGGTCTTCAGATCAGGAGAATAAATTAAAATATCATCCAGGTAAACTACTACGAACCTCCCCACCAAATGATGAAAAATGTCATTGACGAATCGCTGGAATACTGCTGGCGCGTTCGTCAACCCAAAAGGCATAACCAGGTTCTCAAAATCACCCTCATGCGTGTTGAAGGCCATTTTCCACTCATCCCCCTCCTTGATTCTGATCAGATTGTAGGCTCCTCTCAAATCCAACTTGGAGAACACCTTGGCTCCCACAATCTGATCAAAAAGATCAGAGATCAAGGGCAGGGGATATGGATCCCGGACTGTAATACGGTTCAATTCCCGGAAATCCAAACACGGTCTCAGTGATCCATCCTTTTTCTTCACAAAGAACAAACCCACTGCCACTGGAGACTTAGATGGTCTAATATGACCTTTTGCCAAACTCTCGGCGATATACTTTCGCACGACCTCTCTTTCGGGTTGAGAAAGGTTGTAAAGCCGAGACTTTGGCAACTTAGCCCCTGGGATGAGATTAACTGGACAATCATAGTCACGATGAGGGGGCAATTCCTGAGCCCCACCCTCTGAAAAGACATCCGCAAAATCTGAGAGATATTGAGGTAAAGCCGTAATAGACACACCAGAGATAGATGTGCCAAAACAATTATCCGAACAAAACTCACTCCAACCGATGATTTGCCTCGCTTGCCAGTCTATAATTGGGTTATGTTTAGTCAACCATGGTAACCCCAAAACTATAGGAGCTGGCAAATCCTTCAAGACAAAACAAGAAATAATTTCAACATGTGAATCACCCACCCTTAAGTGAATACCATGAACAATGTGAGTAAGGCTAGTCCTAGATTTTGAAGGAAAAGAAAGTCAATTAGGTTTACCCCAGCACCACAATCAAGGAACACGTCAACAAAAACATTTCTTGACTCCAGCTCCACCATAGCTGGAAGGAGAAAACGGGAACTGCAGGGAGCTTGCATACCTGCCTGCTCCACCACACCATTCATGCCACCAAGTGTCAGGGAAGTTTTTTTTTTTCTTTTTCTCTACCACCTGCAGTTTAACATAAGGACAAGCAAAAACAAAATGACCACTCTTTCCACAATAGTAACATAGTTTGTGCAATTTCCTAAAGTCTCTACTATCAGAATGGCAAGAAATCTGACCCAATTGCATGGGTTCCTCTGCTACCCCCGCGTTACCTGTAACATCACCCGGGGAGGCAGTAGAGATGAAACCACTCACAGAAGGGATACCTTGCGCAGGGGGAGCCCTATACCTCTCTCTGATACGTCTGTCTAGCCGTACTGCTAAAGACATGGCGTTCTCCAAAGAGTCTGGGTATTCATGAAAAGCAAGGGCATCCTTCAATCTTTCAGATAACCCCTGACAAAACTGGCTACGTAACGCGGGATCATTCCACTCTGATTCAGTAGCCCATCTCCTAAATTCCACACAGTAAGCCTCTGCAGTATGTTCCCCTTGAAACAAACTACGTAATCGCGACTTTGCCATCGAGACCCGATCTGGGTCATCGTCGATTAATCCCAGAGCCTTAAAAAATTCCTCCACCGACCGGAGCGCCCGAGAACCAGGTGGCAGAGAAAAGGCCCAGGATTGCGCGTCCCCTTTAAGCAAAGAAATAAATATACATATCCTCAGACTCTCATCACCTGACGACGATGGACGCAGCCGAAAGTACAATTTGCAGGACTCTCTAAAACGGACAAAGTCATCCGTACCCCATGAAAATCGATCAGGAAGAGCCACTTTAAGCTCCACACAAACTTGACCTCCTCCTGATGCCAGAGCACTCTGACACCGTGCGACCGAACCACGCAGCTCCGCAACCTCTAGGGATAGCTCCTGCATGCGGTCAACTAATGCTTCAATTGCCGTCATCACAAAACCGCTGAGTAATGACAGTGAAAGTTTTGGGCGGATTATAATGTCACGGCGGACGTGCACTCAGACTAACAGATAAACCACCAACCAGGTTCTAGGCGAGAGGCAGGGGAAGGGTCACCTCCTAGCTAATCCCTGATCTCTCTCCCTGCACTGCTCAGCCCACATGCAGACCTTAGTGGTAGGTATGATGTGTCCCCGTGCCTGGGCTGAAACACCCTAAATTCCCTGAGATGGTGAAGAGGGGAAATAGGAGCAGCCTGCTCGCACAGAACCTGGATGGGAGAGATGACACAAAACAATCAAACTAAAAAAAAAAACACTTATCTTACAGAGCTGGAACAGCCAACCTTCCTTCCTAGCTTCCAAGACCAAAGTGATTCCTATAATCCGCTCAGAGCACTGGGCTGGAGTGCTATTTAAACTAATGACCCCCCCGTGCACCTGATGGGAGGCGGATCCAGCACGGCTCCAAAACAAAACACTAAACTCGTGCTGCTATTCTGGCCGACCTCCGCATATAGTCAGGGCGGGGCATGACACTATGATCCTGTAGAAGTAAGGTCAAGAAGAGGCACAAAGCATTATAAATCATTATAAATTATTACTTTACTGAGAGAGTAGTGGATGCATGGAATAGCCTTCCTGCAGAAGTGGTAGCTGCAAATACAGTGAAGGAGTTTAAGCATGCATTGGATAGGCATAAGGCTATCCTTCATATAAGATAGGGCAAGGGGCCATTCATAGTATTCAGTATATTGGGCAGACTAGATGGGCCAAATGGTTCTTATCTTTCGACACATTCTATGATTCTATGATAATGCCGTGCACTCCTGCAAGTCCAGAATGGAGGATCACGCTCATACATGGAGCGTGATTCTCGCAATGGACTCGCTTGTGTGAAACAGCCCTAATGAATCCACAAAATCTAGAGCATTATTAATCACTGGGAAAGAGGATAACAATTGCTCCCTAGGAGTTCCTCCTTTTATGTGAGCCCCGAACTGTTCTCATCCATAGTTCAGGGACCTGGCAACTGAAGTAGCAGCAACAGCAAATTTAAAAGCCTCCTTGTTCTTTCTTAAATATACTTCAGCCCTTTTGTTCATGGGACCCTTAAGGAAACACATGTCCTAAAACGGTAACACAGCTTTTCTGGACATTTTGGCTACCGAGGCTCAATTTTTGGTGCTCTATCCCATATCATCAAATGGGTATTTTATTTTTACTCAGGAAGGAATAAAAAAAACTTCCTATCTAGTTTCTTCCATTCTTTAGAGATACCTGAATATTCTTATGGACATCAAAAATCTTCCTTTTCCTTGGCCCAAGACCCTCTAACATTACATCCTGGACCAACTGTTGCTCATCCAACCCTATAGTGGCTCTAACCGCCTTAACCAGGGTGTTAGTATTTTCTGCATGAAAGAGCGGCTTTTCTGCTGAAGAATCCGCTGCTAACTCTCCTTCTTCCTCCAACCCAGATAATACTTGTAGCTGTTGCGTATCTGTTGTTTTACAGAGCAGGCACCTAGAGGTAATGTCTGAACATTTAACCCCTCTAATGCCATGGTCAATTGCGACCATAGCATCTGAGCGGTTTGCAGTCCTGGGGACCGAATGGCTCCCCCCACGCTAACATCAAGGTAGTCGTTGGGTTGCTATGGCAGCCTCAGGCCTTCTCAAGAATCTAAGCCCTGCCACAGCTATGTTCCTATGGTGCCATCCTGTGACAGATAAGAAGACAGTGATTCTCCCATAGGCTGCATTGTTAAATCATTGCAGTCTATGAGAGAAGTGATTAGTTGAGCACATGTTAAAGTCCTATACTATAAGGGAATGTATACCTTTAGGAGCGCAAAGGCATGACGTAAAGACGCATGGCCTCGTGCGAGGAAGCCTGGCGTCCCTTGTTGAGTGCAGGGGAGGTGGATAACCTCCTTGATGGAGCACCGGCCCTAGCTTCTGGGTTTGGTCGACCTGCATGAGGACCTTGAAGAGGATTAGGGAAGCTGCAAAAAATTGGTAGGGAGAAAAGAGCATACCAGCCATTGGTTATGTGGTGCAACGGTGTGGTGAGCTAATGGTTCAGCGGATTGGCAGATCGGTGTAGAACTATGACCTATGCGAACCTCAGGAGCCAGTTTCCCCTTAGGGAGTGAGAAGTCTGAAGGTTGGTGGTCTGCTGGAGGAATTGTGAATCTGGAAGGGCTGGTACACCACGGAAAAACACCACTAGATTACATTTAAATGGTGTTGCCGGTGTGGGGGTACATAAGAGTATTATCCCTGTTATCACTCAGACTGCCGGACTGTTTTGTTGGTTGCTTGGTGGGGGCCCGAGATATAAGTGGACCACGGGAACTGTTGCCCTTGAAATAATGGGGAACTGGAGGTAATCGCAGGCTGCTGGAGAAAGTGTGGGTCTATATGTTATGGCGTATCATAAAATGCCACAAAGGATCAGTTTTATTTCCTTTTTACTTTGAAATGCACCAAAGAATAACTCACTACTTGTAAGCCCCAAGGAGATACCCTGCTCTAATGGACATCAGAGAGTCAAGATTTTAAAGACATAATATACAGTCGTGGCCAAAAGTTTTGAGAATGACACAAATATTAGTTTTCACAAAGTTTGCTGCTAAACTGCTTTTAGATCTTTGTTTCTGTGATGTAGTGAAATATAATTACACGCACTTCATACGTTTCAAAGGCTTTTATCGACAATTACATGACATTTATGCAAAGAGTCAGTATTTTCAGTGTTGGCCCTTCTTTTTCAGGACCTCTGCAATTCGACTGGGCATGCTCTCAATCAACTTCTGGGCCAATTCCTGACTGATAGCAACCCATTCTTTCATAATCACTTCTTGGAGTTTGTCAGAATTAGTGGGTTTTTGTTTGTCCTCCCGCCTCTTGAAGATTGACCACAAGTTCTCAATGGGATTAAGATCTGGGGAGTTTCCAGGCCATGGACCCAAAATGTCAACGTTTTGGTCCCCGAGCCACTTAGTTATCACTTTTGCCTTCTGGCACGGTGCTCCATCGTGCTGGAAAATGCATTGTTCTTCACCAAACTGTTGTTGGATTGTTGGAAGAAGTTGCTGTTGGAGGGTGTTTTGGTACCATTCTTTATTGATGGCTGTGTTTTTTGGCAAAATTGTGAGTGAGCCCACTCCCTTGGATGAGAAGCAACCCCACACATGAATGGTCTCAGGATGCTTTACTGTTTGCATGTCACAGGACTGATAGTAGCGCTCACCTTTTCTTCTCCGGACAAGCCTTTTTCCAGATGCCCCAAACAATCGGATAGAGGCTTCATCGGAGAATATGACTTTGCCCCAGTCCTCAGCAGTCCATTCACCAAACTTTCTGCAGAAGATCAATCTGTCCCTGATGTTTTTTTTTTTTGAGAGAAGTGGCTTCTTTGCTGCCCTTCTTGACACCAGGCCATCTTCCAAAAGTCTTCGCCTCACTGTGCGTGCAGATGCGCTCACACCTGCCTGCTGCCATTCCTGAGCAAGCTCTGCACTGGTAACACTTCGATCCCACAGCTGAATCCTCTTTAGGAGACCATCCTGGCGCTTGCTGGACTTTCTTGGATGCCCTGAAGCCTTCTTAACAAGAATTTATTCTCTTTCCTTGAAGTTCTTGATGATCCTATAAATTGTTGATTGAGGTGCAATCTTTGTAGCCACAATATCCTTGCCTGTGAAGCCATTTTTATCCTACGCAATGATGGCTGCACGCGTTTCTTTGCAGGTCACCATGGTTAACAATGGAAGAACAATGATTTCAAGCATTACCCTTCTTTTAACATGTCAAGTCTGCCATTTTAACCCAATCAGCCTGACATAATGATCTCCAGCCTTGTGCTCATCAACATTCTCACCTGAGTTAACAAGACGATTACTGAAATGATCTCAGCAGGTCATTTAATGACAGCAATGAAAAGCAGTGGAAAGTTTTTTGGGGATTAAGTTAATTTTCATGGCAAAGAAGGACTATGCAATTCATCTGATCACGCTTCATAACATTCTGGAGTATATGCAAATTGCTATTATAAAAACTTAAGCAGCAACTTTTCCAATTTCCAATATTTATGTAATTCTCAAAACTTTTGGCCACGACTGTACAGTATATGGAGAAGAAACTATATATTTAATTTAATTTATTATAAAGGAATTTTGTGCATAATAAGATTGCTATTTTTCCAGTTTCTATTTGATATAATTACTGAGGGTTTTTTTTCTTTCATTTTTTTCCCCTTAATTTTTGATATAATGATGGGACATTGATTGGACATTATGAATTATGGACTGATTTGCCTTTTCTTATTGCCTGCATAGGAATTGTCTCGGATTCAGAGACAATTCCCATAGTCGGCTGGAGAGAGTGTGGGTGCATCAAGTATGGCGTATCATAAAGGAGCAGTGCTTTTTATATTTCTAGGATATCTCTGAATAAGAACTCTGAATAGCACTAAAGCATTTTATCCCTTGTAAGTAGCAAGGTGAGACTTTAACTCTAATAGACTCATTACGAACTAAGGTACTAAAGACAAGTTAATGCGGTCAAGATTGGTTGATTCCTCTCCTACTACTTAATGTGATTATGGATGAGTTTACTAATAATGTTTGATGTTCATGTGGGATATGTATTGGGTATTATGAATTAAGGGTACATTCTCTTTTTTATTTTTATTTAATCTACCAAGTTATCTGGATCATGTCATCAAGTGTAAGGATTAATCTCTGTATGACTCTTTATTGATTAACGGGGGGAGGGTGATTAGTGGGATAATTGATTACAAGGGGGGGAGGGGGGAACATGCCGGCTAAAGCCCAGAACAGGAAATCAGTGGGGACAGTATCACCTAATAGCCCCGTAACAAAAATGGATACATTTCTGAAATCTCCGCTGGGTAAGACCAGAATAGCACAAAAGAATCAGGGATATATGGAAGGAAAGGAGGATGGAGGTGATCAACATAATACCGGGAACCCCGAGAAAGGGGTCACAAGAATGCCCAGAGTAAAAAAGGAGGGGTTGGATATAAAGATAAATATGGTTGATAATAAATTGGAAGATATATTATGTGCAGTGAATAAATCCAATCAATCCCTGGTAGATTTAACAGTAAAGGTTGCTTCAGTGAAAAATGATATAAAAAATGCCAGATAAGTCGAATGTTGAAGAATGTATGGAATAAAATCAGAAAGATATCTGGGCTATGTCAAGCTCTTTATTACACCCCATTATGGCAGAATATTAACTTAGGGGAATTTTTGTTATTGGAAGATTATACATTTTGGGAAAAGAGGGGAATAGTTTTGGTGTCACAGTTTTTAGTCACGCAAGGGAGAATAATGTCACTTGAGGACTTGTGTGCCGGGGAAGGGGTTGATAAATTGACTGAGTTTAAGTATGCACAATTAAAACATGCATATGACTGTACAAAGACAAGAGATATTTCACGATTAGGGATCATGAGTTTACGGATTTTTGTTATAACTTTAAAGATATAAGGATTACAATATCACAAATATACAAAAGAATTAGGAAGGGATTAAGTAAAATGGTTAGGTTTAAGAGTGAGAATAAATGGGAACGGGAGATTGGGGGTAGGAGTGCACTACAATGGGAAAATGTTTATAAAAATATAAAAAAGGCCTCTATATCAAGCAATCATAGACTAATACAAATTAATATAATCCATCGTTTATATTATACCCCATCACTGCTGTCTAAAATAGATAAAAATAGGGTTCATAGATGCTTAAAATGTTGAAATAAACAAGCAGGCTTTATCCATCTCATATGGAGTTGTCTGATTACTCAGGAATATTGGGGTAATATATTTAAGGAGCTGGGTAGGAGCACGGAGGTAAAACCTGCGGTAGGAATAGAACTTGCAATATTAGGATTCCTCCCCATGGACAAAGGGTATAAGAAGTAAAATATAATGTGGTTGAAAGGGCTATTAATTGAGAGAATAATAATAGTTAAAAAATGGGGATCAGAAAATTACCCTGAGTTTAGTAAGTGGAAACAAGTAATGAATAGGATAAAGAATTATGAACGTGTATTGTTCTGGGAGAAAAAAATAATTAGACAATAAGAACAGACATGGCCAGGATGGATATGAACTACTTTTGGTGGTGTTCTGCTAAATTTGAGCAGATGATCTCAGTTGGCTCCTGCGATAACGGAGGGAAGGGGGGTAGTTGGGGGGAATGGATAATAATTTATTTGAATATTCAGAATATGGGTGTCACGACAGAGATCGGCGAGACTGGCAACACGTGGTTTGATCTGACAGGTTTCCTTGTGGATCAATAGGCGTCTGTGTTGTTTCTGGTAATGGCCACACCCCTTGCCTCAGGTGTTGCTAATGTGGTCATTTAACCTGCCTTATTTAAAGTTGCTTCTCCCACTATGCTGTGTGGTTTATAGCTTCAGTTTCAGTTCTGGATAGCTGGTGTGTGGATCTCGGTGGAGTTCCTGGTGCTTCCATTGCTCCTTTGGTGTTAAGTCTTTCCTTTACCTTTTGTATTTTGTTTGAGTTCATTGAGTGTGTTGCATTTCCCTGTAATTTGTATTAAGACCTGAGGGAGACTCCTGTTTGTCCTTCCTTTTGAAGGAACAGGCTGTCTCAGTTCTGACATTAGTACCAGGGTCCTATAGGGTGAGTTAGGACATTAGGTATTCCTGTGTATTAACTCACCTACCTCTGGGGTCTTTTCATACTGGTAGTTAGTCAGGACTTTGATTAGGGTTTTACTAGGAGGTGTCCATCTCCTTTCCCTAGTTTCCAGGCCTTATTCCCTCACCGCTTTCCCTCCTAATTTTGGTGTGGTGTATCCCTCCCACACCTGAACGTGACATTATAAACCGCCAAAACCGTCATTTTTTTGCTTGTTTCAGTACAGCCATGGATCCTATTGCTGTACTGGACAGACAGCTACAGGGGCTGTCTTTGGAGGTAGCTGACCTCCGCACGACCGTCTCGCAGATCTAGAGACCACAGGCGGCTGGTCCTAGTGATGGGTACCAGGCCTTTCTCGAGCCTAAAGTTGCCCTCCCGGACAGATTCTCTGGGGGAAGTGATAATTTCATTTTCTTTAGGGAGGCGTGCAAATTGAGAGAGAGATCCAGGGGCCCCCACTCTCAGGACGTACTATCACATAACGTATCGTCTTCCTCTGACACTTTGGGTGAAGATATTCCTAGGTTTATGTCTGGGGACGAACCCATGCAATTAGGGGGAGCTACTCCTCGATCCACTTTTAAGCATACTGGCAATAGGAAGAGAGTGTGTTTTTTCTGCGGACAAAAGGAAAATTTTATCAGAGTATATCCATGCATTCAACAGCAAAAAGAAAAAAAAAAAAGGACATTTAATTCCCATCTGGCTCTCTTTGAGGGGTGAGAGGAGAGTCAGAAAATGTGCATTTGTCTTTTACTGGTAGTACCCGATTTCTCCTGGCTGCTAAGGTGGAGCTAGAGTCAGAAACTGTGGGGATTGAGGTGTTTATCGACAGCGGGGCCGGGGTGAACATAATTGATGCTCAGTTCATTCGTATGCACGGGTTGTCACCAAGTGCATTAGAAAAAAAACATTTCAGTTTTTGCTATTGATTCTGCACCTCTAGCTCAGAAGTGTTTATCTCAAGTGGTGCATGATATCAGATTAAGAGTGGGTGACTTTCATCAAGAATTTATCTCGTGTTTTGTATTGGAGGGTTTCCCTGCACCATTGGTTCAGAGTTTACCGTGGTTAAGCAAGCACAATCCAACCATCGATTGGCAAGTTAGACAGATTCTGGATTAGGGTGATTATTGCATTGACAATTGTCTGAATACATATTTTTCTGCTTTAACTATTAAGACATTACCCTCTTCTATATCTAATTTTGCCAACGTGTTTTCTGAGAGTGGATGCCAGGATTTACCTCTGCATCGGGAATATGATTGTCCTATCAATCTTATTCTCAGAGCTAAATTGCCAAAATCTAGGTTGTATAACCTTTCTGAACCTGAAAGACTGGCCATGAGAGAGTATATTACCGAGAGTTTGGCTAAAGCACACATAAGACCTTCCAAGTCTACAGTGGCAGCAGGGTTCTATTTTGTTAAAAAAAAAAAGGAGGGAGGTCTTCGGCCATGTCTGGATTTCCGTGAACTCAATTGGATTACTGTCCGTGATCCTTACCCTCTTCCTTTGATTCCCGATTTGTTTAACCAAATTATTGGTGCCAAGGTGTTCTCCAAGTTGGACTTATGGGGGGCATATAATCTGGTTAGGATCAAGGAAGAGGATGAATGGAAGATGGCTTTTAATACTCCTGAGGGGCACTTTGAGAACCTGGTCATGTCTTTCAGATTGACCAATGCTCCTGCGGTTTTCCAGCATTTTGTGAATGACATTTTTCATCACCTTGTGGGGAGGTTTGTAGTCGTGTATTTGGATGACATTCTAATTTATTCTCCAGACGTGGAAACACATCAGGATCACGTTAGACAGGTGTTACAGATCCTAAAGGACAATAAATTGTATGCAAAATTAGAGAAGTGTGTTTTTGCTGTACACGAGGTGAAGTTTTTGGTCTACCTGCTGTCATCTTCAGGTTTTCGAATGGATCCAGAGAAAGTCTGTGCTGAATTGGACTGGGATCGACCTGAAAATCTGAAGGCTCTTATGCTGTTTTTGTGGTTCACCAACTATTACCGAAAATATATTCAGAATTATTCGACAATAGTAAAACCCTTAACGGACATGATTAATAAAGGGACAAATATCTCAGTGTGGTCTGATTCGGCGTTGCAAGCCTTTTCTGCGATTAAGGAATGCTTCTCTTTTGCCCCTATATTGGTGCAGCCAGATGTATCACAACCTTTCATTGTGGAAGTGGACACGTCAGAGGTAGGTAGGAGCAGTTTTATCGCAGGACCTGTCACCTGGTAAATGGCGTCCATGTGCCTTTTTCTCTCTAAAAAAAAAAGCTCTCTTCCACAGAAAAATTATGATGTGGGTAACAGAGTGTTATTGTCCATTAAGTTGGCTTTTGAGGAATGGTGTCATTGGTTGAAAGGGGCTTTTCATCCGATCACGGTGTTCACAGATCACAAAAACCTGGCTTACCTGGAGTCAGCTAAACGACTGAACCCGAGACAAGCCAGATGGTCTTTGTTTTTCACCAGATTCAATTTCATTGTCACCTATTGTCCTGGGGTTAAGAATGTCAAGGCAGATGCCTTGTCACATATAGTACTTTTCCTGGAGGTGGTGATTTTGAAAATCCAAGTCCTATACTGTCGGAAGGGGTGGTGATATCCACTCTTTACCCTGACCTAGGGGCGAAGGTGTTAGAGGTCAAGGGATATGCACCAGATTATTGTCCCTCTGGGAAACTTTGTGCCATCAGAATTGCGTCACAAGGTGTTTGAGGAACATCACTGTATGAGACACCCTGGTAGCAGATCCATTGCCAACCTCATCTCTCGTAGATTCTGGTGGCCGGGGATGCGTAAGTGTGAGGACTATGTGTCAGCCTGTAGTACCTGTGCACGTGCTAAGGTGACACATACTCGGCCTTCCTGATTTCTACTTCCGTTGCCCAGACCATAAACTCACTTATCCATGGATTTTATCGCTGATCTACCTAATTCTTCAGGAAAGACGCTTTAGTAAAATGGTGCACTTTATAGCATTGCCGGGCCTACCAAATGCTAAAACACTTGCACAAGTGTTTGTTGACAACATTGTGAAACTCCATGGCATTCCCTCTGACGTGGTCTCAGATCGTGGGACTCAGTTTGTTTCCAGATTCTGGAAGGCGTTCTGTACTGAACTGGGGGTACAACTGTCCTTTTCTTCGGCTTTTCATCCTCAGTCGAACGGACAGACAGAACGCACTAATCAAAGACTGGAGACTTACTTGAGATGTTTTGTCTTTGAGAACTAGGAGGAGTGGTCTTCGTTTTTGTCTTTGGCAGAGTTTGCCATAAACAATCATAGACAGGAGTCTATGGTATGTAGCAGTTTTTTGGGGCATATGGGTTTCACTCGTAGTTTGGCACATTTTCTGGTTCTGATATTTATGGTATGCCAGAGGAGGAACATTTTTCGTCATCATTGTCATCTATATGGCGGAAAATTCAAAATAACTTGATGAATATGGGCAACAAGTACAAACGTGTGGCTGACAAGAAACGTAAGAATGGTCCGGACCTAAGAGTGGGTGATGCTGTGTGGCTGTCCACAAAAAAAATTAAGTTGAAGGTACCTTCTTCGAAGTTGGGTGCAGGGTTTATTGGTCCATATAAGATCACTGCCATTATTAATCCTGTAGCTTTTCGTCTTGAACTTCCTCAGGCCCTGAAAAGTCATAATTAGAGTTGAGCGAACACCTGGATGTTCAGGTTCGAGAAGTTCATTGAAGTCAATGGGGACCCGAACTTTTCGGCACTAAAAAGGCTGTAAAACAGCCCAGGAAAGGGCTAGAGGGCTGCAAAAGGCAGCAAAATGTAGGTAAATCCCCTGCAAACAAATGTGGATAGGGAAATGAATAAAAATAAAATAAATAAAAATTAACCAATATCAATTGGAGAGAGGTCCCATAACAGAGAATCATGCTTCATGTCACCCACCACTGGAACAGGCCATTGTCAGATATTTTTAGGCCCTGACACCCAGACAGAGGAGAGAGGCCCCATAGCAGAGAATCGTGCTTCATGTCACCCACTACTGGAACAGGCCATTGTCAGATATTTTTAGGCCCCGGCACCCAGACAGAGGAGAGAGGTCCCATAGCAGAGAATCAGGCTTCATGTCATAGCAGAGAATCAGGCTTCATGTCACCCAACACTGGAACAGGCCACTGTCAGATATTTTTAGGCCCCGGCACCCAGACAGAGGAGAGAGGTCCCATAGCAGAGAATCAGGCTTCATGTCATAGCAGAGAATCAGGCTTCATGTCACCCAACACTGGAACAGGCCACTGTCAGATATTTTTAGGCCCCGGCACCCAGACAGAGGAGAGAGGTCCCATGGCAGAGATTCAGGCTTCATGTCATAGCAGAGAATCAGGCTTCATGTCACCCAACACTGGAACAGGCCACTGTCAGATATTTTTAGGCCCCGGCACCCAGACAGAGGAGAGAGGTCCCATAGCAGAGAATCAGGCTTCATGTCATAGCAGAGAATCAGGCTTCATGTCACCCAACACTGGAACAGGCCACTGTCAGATATTTTTAGGCCCCGGCACCCAGACAGAGGAGAGAGGTCCCATAGCAGAGATTCAGGCTTCATGTCATAGCAGAGAATCAGGCTTCATGTCACCCACCACTGGAACAGGCCATTGTCAGATATTTTTAGGCCCCGGCACCCAGACAGAGGAGAGAGGTCCGATAGCAGAGATTCAGGCTTCATGTCATAGCAGAGAATCATGCTTCATGTCACCCACCACTGGAACAGGCCATTGTCAGATATGTTTAGGCCCCGGCACCCAGACAGAGGAGAGAGGTTCCATAGCAGAGAATCAGGCTTCATGTCATAGCAGAGAATCATGCTTCATGTCACCCACCACTGGAACAGGCTATTGTCAGATATGTTTAGGCCCCGGCACCCAGACAGAGGAGAGGTTCATTCAACTTTGGGTTGCCCCGCAATATAATGGTAAAATTAAAAAAAAGAGGATTGAATGAGGAAGTGCCCTGGAGTACAAGAATATATGGTTAAGGGGAGGTAGTTATAAATTATCTCACACGAACAAATACTAATGTGTACGTTCACTATATATATAATAATTACTGCCTGAAGAACGTATTTAAAAGAAAATAATAAATTATTTATTAATCTCAGGTTAAAACGGGAAAAATCTGTATATCACTTTCCGTGACTATCAGGCTCCAGACTCAGGTGATGTGGTATAGGACTTGATTATATCCACCACACAACCTAAAGTCTGGACTAGGTCCCTATGCCAGCTAGCACATTGGTGCCAATAATTACTGGGAAGGGAGTCAGGACACGGTTCTTATATTTGAACCAGGCACAGGTGCGTTATTTGGGCATTCCTACCTAGCATAAATTATAGAGCAGCTATGAGTGAGTGATGAGCTGGGTGCCAAGGCAGACCAGCATAAAGCATCCACCCAGTATAATAGGAAATGTGGACGCTCACTCAGCTGCCTACAACAGCCTACCCATTCATGCAGTATCACACTGGGTCTTGGTATCAGACCGCATACACACTGGCAAGTCAGCTGTTGCGCTGCTTGACAATCAATCTACACCCTGCCTGAAGAACCGTGTCCTAATTCAAGATCAACGGCACCTGTGCCTGGTTCAAATATAAGAACCGTGTCCTGACTCCCTTCCCAGTAATTATTGGCACCAATGTGCTAGCAGGCATAGGAACCTAGTCCAATTCCTATACCACATCACCTGAGTCTGGAGCCTGATAGTCACGGAAAGTGATATACAGATTATTCCCGTTTTAACCTGAGATTAATAAATAATTTATTATTTTCTTTTAAATACGTTCTTCAGGCAGTTATTATGAGGTAGTTATAAATGTCTAATCTGCACAAGGGATGGACAGGTCCTGTGGGATCCATGCCTGGTTCATTTTTATGAACGTCAGCTTGTCCACATTGGCTGTAGACAGGCGGCTGCTTTGTCTGTAATGACGCCCCCTGCCGTGCTGAATACACGTTCAGACAAAACGCTGGCCGCCGGGCAGGCCAGCACCTCCAAGGCATAAAAGTCTAGCTCTGGCCACGTGGACAATTTGGAGACCCAGAAGTTGAATGGGGCCGAACCATCAGTCAGTACGTGGAGGGGTGTGCACAGGTACTGTTCCACCATGTTAGTGAAATGTTGCCTCCTGCTAACACGTTCCGTATCAGGTGGTGGTGCAGTTAGCTGTGGCGTGGTGACAAAACTTTTCCACATCTCTGCCATGCTAACCCTGCCCTCAGAGGAGCTGGCCGTGACACAGCTGCGTTGGCGACCTCTTGCTCCTCCTCTGCCTTCGCCTTGGGCTTCCACTTGTTCCCCTGTGACATTTGGGAATGCTCTCAGTAGCGCGTCTACCAACGTGCGCTTGTACTCGCGCATATTCCTATCACGCTCCAGTGCAGGAAGTAAGGTGGGCACATTGTCTTTGTACCGGGGATCCAGCAGGGTGGCAACCCAGTAGTCCGCACACGTTAAAATGTGGGCAACTCTGCTGTCATTGCACAGGCACTGCAGCATGTAGTCGCTCATGTGTGCCAGGCTGCCCAGAGGTAAGGATAAGCTGTCCTCTGTGGGAGGCGTATTGTCATCGTCCCGCGTTTACCCCATCCACGCACCAGTGATGGGCCCGAGCTGCGTTGGGTGCCACCCCGCTATGAACATGCTTCATCCTCATCCTCCTCCACCTCATCCTCGTCCTCCATTAGTGGGCCCTGTCTGGCCACATTTGTACCTGGCCTCTGCTGTTGCAAAAAACCTCCCTCTTCACTTCTAAGAGACTAGCCTGAAAGTGCTAAAAATGACCCCTCTTCCTCCTCCTCCTCCTGGGCCACCTCCTCTTCCATCATCGCCCTAAGTGTTTTCTCAAGGAGACATAGAAGTGGTATTGTAACGCTGATAACGGCGTCATCGCCACTGGCCATGTTGGTGGAGTACTCGAAACAGCGCAACAGGGCACACAGGTCTCGCATGGAGGCCCAATCATTGGTGGTGAAGTGGTGCTGTTCCGCAGTGCGACTGACCCGTGCGTGCTGCAGCTGAAACTCCACTATGGCCTGCTGCTGCTCGCACAGTCTGTCCAGCATGTGCAAGGTGGAGTTCCACCTGGTGGGCACGTCGCATATGAGGCGGTGAGCGGGAAGGCCGAAGTTACGCTGTAGCGCAGACAGGCGAGCAGCGGCAGGATGTGAACGCCGGAAGCGCGCACAGACGGACCACACTTTATGCAGCAGCTCTGACATGTCGGGGTAGTTGTGAATGAACTTCTGCACCACCAAATTCAGCACATGCGCCAGGCAAGGGATGTGCGTCAAACCGGCTAGTCCCAGAGCTGCGAAGAGATTTCGCCTATTATGGCACACCACCAGGCCGAGCTTGAGGCTCAACGGCAGCAACCACTCGTCGGTCTGTTGTTCAATACCCCGCCACAACTCCTGCGCGGTGTGGGGCCTGTCCCCCAAACATATGAGTTTCAGAATGGCCTACTGACGTTTACCCCGGGCTGTGCTGAAGTTGGTGGTGAAGGTGTGTGGCTGACTGGATGAGCAGGTGGAAGAAGAGGAGGAGGAAGCCGAGTAGGAGGAGGAGGCTACAGGAGGCAAAGAATGTTGCCCTGCGATCCTTGGCGGCGGAAGGACGTGCGCCAAACTGCTCTCCGCCTGGGGCCCAGCCGCCACTACATTTACCCAGTGTGCAGTTAGGGAGATATAGCGTCCCTGGCCGTGCTTACTGGTCCACGTATCTGTGGTTAGGTGGACCTTGCCACAGATGGCGTTCCGCAGTGCACACTTGATTTTATCGGATACTTGGTTGTGCAGGGAAGGCACGGCTCTCTTGGAGAAGTAGTGGCGGCTGGGAACAACATACTGTGGGACAGCAAGCGACATGAGCTGTTTGAAGCTGTCTGTGTCCACCAGCCTGAATGACAGCATTTCATAGGCCAGTAGTTTAGAAATGCTGGCATTCAGGGCCAGGGATCGAGGGTGGCTAGGTGGGAATTTACGCTTTCTCTCAAATGTTTGTGAGATGGAGAGCTGAACGCTGCCGTGTGACATGGTTGAGATGCTTGGTGACGGAGGTGGTGGTGTTGGTGCTACATCCTCTGTTTGCTGGGCGGCAGGTGCCAACGTTCCTCCAGGCGGAGGAAGAGGCCGAGGCAGCAGCAGAAGAGGTAGCAGGGGGAGCCTGAGTGAGTTGCTTGTTTTTAAGGTGTTTACTCCACTGCAGTTCATGCTTTGCATGCAGGTGCCTGGTCATGCAGGTTGTGCTAAGGTTCAGAACGTTAATGCCTCGCTTCAGGCTCTGATGGCACAGCGTGCAAACCACTCGGGTCTTGTCGTCAGCACATTGTTTGAAGAACTGCCACGCCAGGGAACTCCTTGAAGCTGCCTTTGGGGTGCTCGGTCCCAGATGGCGGTGGCCAGTAGCAGGCGGACTCTCTTGGCGGCGGGTGTTCTGCTTTTGCCCACTGCTCCCTCCCTTTTGCTATGCTGTTGGCTCGGTCTCACCACTGCCTCTTCCTCCGAACTCTGAAAGTCAGTGGCACGACCTTTATTCCATGTGGGGTCTAGGACCTCATCGTCCCCTGCATTGTCTTCCACCCAGTCTTCCTCCCTGACCTCCTGTTCAGTCTGCACACTGCAGAAAGACGCAGCAGTTGGCACCTGTGTTTCATCATCAAAGACGTGCTGAGGTGGTATTCCCATGTCCTCATCATCAGGAAACATAAGTGGTTGTGCGTCAGTGCATTCTATGTCTTCCACCGCTGGGGAAGGGCTAGGTGGATGCCCTTGAGAAACCCTGCCAGCAGAGTCTTCAAACAGCATAAGAGACTGCTGCATAAGTTGAGGCTCAGACAGTTTCCCTGATATGCATGGGGGTGATGTGACAGACTGATGGGCTTGGTTTTCAGGCGCCATCTGTGCGCTTTCTGCAGAAGACTGGGTGGGAGATAATGTGAATGTGCTGGATCCACTGTCGGCCACCCAATTGACTAATGCCTGTACCTGCTCAGGCCTTACCATCCTTAGAACGGCATTGGGCCCCACCAAATATCGCTGTAAATTGTGGCGTCTACTGGGACCTGAGGTAGTTGGTACACTAGGACGTATGGCTGTGGCAGAACGGCCACGTCCTCTCCCAGCACCAGAGGGTCCACTAACACCACCACGACCATGTCCGCGTCCCTTACTAGATGTTTTCCTCATTGTTACCGTTCACCACAATAAGAAAAAAATTATTTGGCCCAATGTATTGAATTCAAATTCAGGCCTTTTTTACAGGCACCTAACACTATCTAGCTATCTACTTAGGTACCGTATTACACTAATACAGGCACAGCAGTAACCACAGATTTAGCTGAATATAAATTGTAGGCCTAGTATTTAGGCGGTGGATGACAGGTATACGTTTACGGACATAATTAGACTTAGTGATGCACGGTAGCGTTTGAAGTTATTGAGAATGACCCTATCCGCACCTTCAATCTAATATACCCTTTTATGGATAGATTTAAACTTGGCCTGATACAGCAGAAAACAATTATTTAGGGAATTGCTAAGGGCTCTTTCACACCTGCGTTGTTGTCTTCCGGCATAGAGTTCCGTCGTCGGGGCTCTATGCCGGAAGAATCCTGATCAGGATTATCCTAATGCATTCTGAATGGAGAGAAATCCGTTCAGGATGCATCAGGATGTCTTCAGTTCCGGAACGGAACGTTTTTTGGCCGGAGAAAATACCGCAGCATGCTGCGCTTTTTGCTCCGGCCAAAAATCCGGAACACTTGCCGCAAGGCCGGATCCGGAATTAATGCCCATTGAAAGGCATTGATCCGGATCCGGCCTTAAGCTAAACGTCGTTTCGGCGCATTGCCGCATCCGACATTTAGCTTTTTCAGAGTGGTTACCATGGCTGCCGGGACGCTAAAGTCCTGGCAGCCATGGTAAAGTGTAGTGGGGAGCGGGGGAGCAGTATACTTACCGTCCGTGCGGCTCCCCGGGCGCTCCAGAGTGACGTCAGGGCGCCCCAAGCGCATGGATCATGTGATCACATGGATCACGTCATCCATGCGCATGGGGCGCTCTGACGTCATTCTGGAGCGCCCGGGGAGCCGCACGGACTGTAAGTATACCGCTCCCCCGCTCCCCACTACTACTATGGCAACCAGGACTTTAATAGCGTCCTGGGTGCCATAGTAACACTGAACGCATTTGGAAGACGGTTCCGTCTTCAAATGCTTTCAGTACACTTGCGTTTTTCCGGATCCGGAGTGTAATTCCGGCAAGTGGAGTACACGCCGGATCCGGACAACGCAAGTGTGAAAGAGGCCTAAGTTGGGAATTGTATTCAACCCAGAACAAAAACTGTGCTTTGGCAGACACTAAATAACTTTGCCAGGCACAGCAGTAACCACAGATTTAGCTGAATATAAATTGTAGGCCTAGTATTTAGGCGGTGGATGACCGGTATAAGTTCACGGACAGAATTAGACTTGGTGATGCACGGTAGCATTTGAAGTTATTGAGAATGACCCTATCCGCACCTTCAATCTAATATAAACTTTTATGGATAGATTTAAACTTGGCCTGATACAGCAGAAAACAGTTAATTAGGGAATTGCTAAGTTGGGAATTGTATTCAACCCAGAACAAAAACTGTGCTTTGGCAGACACTAAATAACTTTGCCAGGCACAGCAGTAACCACAGATTTAGCTGAATATAAATTGTAGGCCTAGTATTTAGGCGGTGGATGACCGGTATAAGTTCACGGACAGAATTAGACTTGGTGATGCACGGTAGCATTTGAAGTTATTGAGAATGACCCTATCCGCACCTTCAATCTAATATAAACTTTTATGGATAGATTTAAACTTGGCCTGATACAGCAGAAAACAGTTAATTAGGGAATTGCTAAGTTGGGAATTGTATTCAACCCAGAACAAAAACTGTGCTTTGGCAGACAGCAGACAGTATTACAATTGGCTAGCCACAGCTGAAACACCAGATTTAGGGTACTGCTATTTTGGCAATTGTATTTTACCCCTCAATAAAATAGCAAGCACAGCCAAGCCCCTGATGTAGGATATAGCAAAAAAAACAACACACTATTGATGGTTAAAAATGGACTTGGTGGCAGCTTGTGCTGGCGCACCACAAGACACAAAATGTCCGCTGATCACCCCAGAAAAAAGTGACTGAAAAACGCTCTGGGCAGCCTTAAAACAGTGAGCAATTGAATAGCAGAGGTTGTATGTACACAGCTGTACATCGATCACTTCAGTAAGTAAATCACTGCCTTATCTCGCCCTAACAGCAGCAGCTGCATCCTATCCCTACACTGATCAGAGAAGAGTGACGTGCGGCGCTACGTGACTCCAGCTTAAATAGAGGCTGGGTCACATGCTGCACTGGCCAATCACAGCCATGCCAATAGGCATGGCTGTGATGTCCTCTTGGGCAAGTAGTATGACGCTTGTTGATTGGCTGCTTTGCCAAGAAAGCGCCGAACACCGAACCGGGACTTTTACGAAAATGTTCGGGTCCGTGTCACGAACACCCCAAAATTCGGTACGAACCCGAACTATACAGTTCGGGTTCGCTCATCCCTAGTCATAATGTGTTTCATAAATCTTTGTTGAAGAGATATGTTGAACCTTTGGCGCTATCTTCCTTGCCACCCGCTCCTGTCATGGTGGACGGCAGTTTGGAATTTCAGATTGCCAAGATAATTGACAATCAAGTTCTCCGTAGATCTCTTCAGTTTCTTGTTCACTGGAAGGGTTATGGATAGAAATTGCCTTGTGTTCATCATGTAGTCGTTTCGCGGTGAACTTTGCTCATCTGCCGAACATGCGAACATATGGCGATATTCGCACGCGCCATATTTTTTTGCATAGCACTGAACTTTGACCCATGACGCATCCATCAGGTGGGACAGGACAGCCAATTGAGACGTTTCAGCACTCGGACACACCCCCTACCCTATAAATAAGCCCGATCTGGCATCCATTTTACATTCTGTTTTTTGCCAGTGTAGCGAGAGGTTGCTGTGGGGAGCAGGGACAGACTGTTAATGACACCAAACGCTAGCTAATAGGGCGACAAAAGTCCTTTTAAGGACTGGTATAGGTGTGCTATCGATAGGTTTGACATACAGAAGGGTGTGATATACTTATAATATACTTTCTAACATAGAAAGTATATTATAGTCATTTGTATTGTGCAGCAGTTGTGTGCGGTTCTGCTGCGATACTGCAGCTAGATAGAGGAACAAACGCTATTGGAATAACTAATTGCAACTGGTGTGATATACCTGTTGCCCCCCAGAAAAACTGATTGAGGGGTCTGATATACCTATAATATACATTCTAACATAGAAAGTATATTATAGTGCATTTGTATTGTGCAGCAGTTGTGTGCGGTTCTGCTGAGATACGGCAGCTATATAGAGGGACAAACGCTATTCGAATAACTAATTGAAACTGGTTTATAGAGTTGAGCGGACACCTGGATGTTCGGGTTCAACGGGTTCGGCCGAACTTCACAAAAAAGTTCGAGTTCGGGACCCGAACTCGAACCCCATTGAAGTCAATGGGGACCCAAACTTTTGAGCACTAAAATGGCTCTAAAAATTTCATGGAAAGAGCTAGAGGGCTGCAAATGCCAGCAAAATGTGGTTAAGAGCATGGTAAGTGCTCTGCAAACAAATGTGGATAGGGAAATGACTTCAAATAACATAAAATACATTAAAAAATATATAAAAAAATCTTGATCTAGGACAGGGGCGTAGCTAGAAATGCATGGGCCCCATAGCAAAAAAAAATTATGGCCCCCCCCCCCCCCATAACAGTGTCCCTGACAGTGACTGACCCCCAACAGGAGGTGGAGGCCGACAACTATTGTAAGACGGACCCCGCGTTCCTTATGTAAGTGAGCTTAAAGGGAACCTGTCACCAAAAAATCACTTATTAAGCTGTTAATAGTACCTTATAGTGCTGCATAGTAGTTTCCTAATGCACTTTTTCTTCATTTAGCCTCCTTGAGAAATCGATGTTTTATTCAGCCGCTGCCCCGTGCTTCAAGTCAGGTTTGAAGTCAAGGGGGCAGCGGCCTAGGCGTCTCCAATCCTGCTCTCCCCGCCTCCCGCCGCCTTTATTGACACGCCGGATCTCAGTGCCGGGACCGCGCTCCCAGCCCGCATGCGCAGTAAAGGGCTGCTGTATCCTGTAGCGCGATCCCGGCTCCGGCTCGTACACTCAGCCGGCTTCAGTTTCGCTACTGTGCATGCGCCCGCCAGCCTTACATACTAGCGCAGTTACAGAAGATGCTGGGCGCATGCGCAGTAGCGAAACTGAAGCCGGCTGAGTGTACGAGCCGGAGCCGGGATCGCGCTACAGGCTACAGCAGCCCTTTACTGCGCATGCGGGCTGGGAGCGAGGTCCCGGCACTGAGATCCGGCTTGTCAATAAAGGCGGCGGGGAGAGCAGGATTGGAGACGCCTAGGCCGCTGCCCCCTTGACTTCAAACCTGACTTGAAGCAGGGGGAAGCGGCTGAATAAAACATCGATTTCTCAAGGAGGCTAGATGCGGCTAAATGAAGAAAAAGTGCATTAGGAAACTACTATGCAGCACTATAAGGTACTACATACTAGTACATACTTTGCACAAGTTTATTATTTACAACTTAAAGGGAACCTGTCACCAAAAAAATCGTTAATAGTAATGTTAATAGTATTTTTTGGTGACAGGTTCCCTTTAAGTTGTAAATAATAAACTTGTGCAAAGTATGTACTAGTATGTATACTACTATCTAATAATCCTTATCTATCACTTGACACTTCACTAACTTACTGGGGACAGCCAGGACTCCTCTCCACGCCAGACTTTTTCTTTTTACTGTGGCAGACTGCTGGCAGTGCACAAAAGATCAGAATCCATTCACTTCTGTATTGATGACACATCATGAAGATCAATTAGGTAGGCACACTGGGCGCGGGGGGGCGGGCGGGCAGGCAGGCTCCCGCTCTTCACATTCAAAATAGGCAGCCGGCGGCAGCGTAACGTGACGTCACTTCACTCCGTCACGCCGCACGTGCATGGCTGGCAGTGCAGGAGGCGGAGCACAGGGGTGTGATTAGGCTGTGCCCAGGCACACCTCGTGCGCACGCCTATGGGTACGCCCCTGTTCCGGCCCCCTCCACCACCTACCTCATCTTCTGCCCCGGGCCCGCCTGCCCCAGTCCTGAGTCCTGACTTGACGCGGCTTCCCCCCAGCCAGGCCTGAGCCGCGGACCGCCCACGCCCCACCCACTACACTGGGCGGGCGGTCGGGCCTGGCTGCCAGTGCCTGTGTGTGTGTTAATTAAAAAAATTTAAAAAAATTATGCGATCCGAACGGGCCCCCAGTGGCGTAGGGCCCCATAGCCACTGCTATGGTTGCTATGGCGATCCCTACGCCACTGGGAGGACGAGGTCCATATGGAGTAGGAGGTTGAGGAGGCAGTGGATGTGGCGGTGTAGGTGGAAGCGGAGGAGGTAGCCTGCACTGGTTTTTGGTCTTACATTATTATAATTTTTTTATTATGATACACCCCAAATCATTGGGAAATATAACCTGTGTTAACCCCCTCCAGCCGTGCTAAACAAACGTTCAGACAATACACTGGCTGCAGGGCAGGGCAGCACCTCCAAGGCGTAAAGGGCAAGCTCAGGCCATGTGCCCAGTTTGGAGACCCGGCGGGCGGTGATCGGAACTGGGTGCCCGCTGAAATCGCGCGATCATCCGCCGGCCCACTCTCTCAGGATGGCCGAGCGGTTTTAGCTGAGTGTCAGAACATTGCTGACACTCTGCTTTAAATGGCTGACATCTGTGCTGGCACAGATGTCAGCCGTTTAACCCCTTCCATGCCGCAGTCCATAGGGACCGCTGTATGGGAGAGGTTAACAGGGAGGGAGCTCCCTCCCTCTCCTATCGGGGGCTGCTGTGCCTTTTCAGCCCCCCGATTCTGGACGGGATCACAGAGGGAGGGGCCCCCCTCCCTCCCCATCACCCGCTGCTCTGTTGTGGCAGCGAGTGATGGTTACCATGGCAACCAGACGCCTTCACAGGCTTCCTGCTGTCCATGATGCTGATCAGACTTCTGCTAAAGGCAGAAGTCTGATCAGACTTTGTAAAATGAAGATACAGTACAGTACACGATATAGTGTACTGTACTTTATTATACAGACCCACTGGATCTTCAAGAACCAAGTGGGTCTGGGTAAAAAAAACAGTAAAAAAAAAAAGTAAAAATTAAAAAACACATTTATCACTGATTAAAAATAAAAAAAATTTAATTCCCTATACGTTTGATATCACCACGTCCGTAACGACCTGATCTATAAAACGGTCATGCTACTTTCCCCGCACGATAAACGCCATAAAAAAAAAAACTATGATGAAATTGAAATTTTGCCCACCTTACTTCCCTAAAAAGGTAATAAAAGTGATCAAAAAAGTCGTATGTACACCAAAATAGTACCAATCAAACCGTCACCTCATCCCGCAAAAAATTAGCCCGACATGAGACAATGTCCCAAAAAATAAACAAACTATGGCTCTCAGACTAAAACATGATTTTTTTTGTATCAAAAATGCTTTTTTATGTTAAACGTAAATAAAAATAAAAATGTATTAGGTATTGCCGTGTCCGTAAAAGAACCTGCTCTATAAAAATACCACATGACCTAAACCCTGAGGTGAACATCGTAAAAAAAAAAAAAAAAAGACGGTGTCAAAAAAGCCATTTTTTGTCACCTTACAACATAAAAAGTGTAATAGCAAGCGATCAAAAAGTCATAAGCCCCCCAAAATAGTGCCAATCTAACCGTCATCTTATCCCACAAAAATGATACCCTAACTAAGACAATCGCCCAAAAAGTGAAAAAACTATGACTCTCAGACTATGGAGACACTAAAACATTTTTTTTTTTTTGTTTGTTTCGAAAATGATATTATTGTGTAAAACGTAAAAAAATAAAATAACGTATACATGTTATGTATCTCCACGTCCGTAATGACCGGCTCTATAAAAATATCATATGACATAACCCCTCAGGTAAACACTGTCAAAAAAATAAAATAAAAACTGTGCTAAAAAAACATTTGTTTTGTCACCTTACGTCACTAAAAGTGCAACACCAAGCGATCAAAAAGGTGTATGCCCCCCACAATGGTGCAAATCTAACCGTCACCTCATCCTGCAAAAAATTATACACTACATAAGACAATCGCCTAAAAAATAAGTAAAACTATGGCTCTCAGACTATGGAGACACTAAAACATGTTGGGGTTTTTTGTTTCAAAAATGATATTGTGTAAAATCTACATAAATAACAAAAAAGGTATACATATTAGGTATTGCCACATTCGTAAGAACCTGCTCTATAAAAATACCACATGACCTAACCCCTCAGATGAACACTGTAGAAAAACAAAAAACTGTGTCAAAAAAGGTATTTTTTTGTTACCTTACATCACAAAAAGTGTAATAGCAAGCGATCAAAAGGTCATATGCACCCCAAAAAAGTGCCAATCTAACCGTCATCTCATCCCGCAAAAATGATACCCAACCAGAGACAATCGCCTAAAAACTGAAAAAACTATGGCTCTCAGACTATGGAGACACTAAAACATGATTTTTTTTGTTTCAAAAATGATATTATTGTATAAAACCTAAATAAAAAAATTAAAAAGGTATACATATTAGGTATCTCCGCATCCGTAAGAACCTGCTCTATAAAAATAGCACATGATATAACCTGTCAGATGAACGTTGTAAATAATAAAAAATAAAAACGGATCCAAAACAGCAATTTTTTGGCAAATTTTCCATTTTAATCTTTTTTTCCCGTAACAAGGCAAGGGTTAACAGCCAAACAAAACTCTATATTTATTTCCCTGATTCTGTAGTTTACAGAAATGCCCCATATGTGGTCGTAAACTGCTGTATGGCCACACGGCAGGGTGCAGAAGGAAAGGAACGCCATATGGTTTTTGAAAGGCAGTTTTTGCTGGACTGGTTTTTTGACATCATGTCCCATTTGAAGCCCCCCTGATGCACCCCTAGAGTAGAAACACCAAAAAGTGACCCCATTCTAGAAACTACACCCCTCATGGTATTCAAAACTGATTTTACAAACTTTGTTAACCCTTTAAGTGTTCCACAAGAGTTAATGGCAAATGGAGATGAAATTTCAGAATTTCAATTTTTTGTTACTTTGCCTCACAAAAAGTGTAATATAGAGCAGCCAAAAATCATATGTACCCTAAAATAGTACCAACACAACTGTCACCTTATCCGTAGTTTCCAAAATGGGGTCACTTTTTTGGAGTTTCTACTCTAGGGGTGCATCAGGGAGCTTCAAATGGGACATGGTGTCTAAAAACCAATACAGCAAAATCTGCCTTCCAAAAACCAAATGGCATTCCTTTCCTTCTGCGCCCTGCTGTGTGCCCGTACAGCAGTTTACGACCACATATGGGGTGTTTCTGTAAACTGCTGAATCAGAGTAATAAATGTTGAGTTTTGTTTGGCTGTTAACCCTTGCTTTGTTACTGGACAAAAATTATGAAAATTTTAAATCTTCCAAAAAAGTGAAATTCTGAAATTTGATCTCCATTTTCCATTAAATCTTATGGAACGCCTAAAGGGTTGATAAAGCTTGTAAAATCAGTTTTGAATACCTTTAGGGGTGTAGTTTCTTAGATGTGGTCACTTTTATGGAATTTCTACTCTAGGGGTGCATCAGGGGTTCTTCAAATGGGACATGGTGTAAAAAAAAAAAAGGCCAGCAAAATCTACCTTCCAGAAACCAAATGGCGTTCCTTTCCTTGTGCGCCCTGCCGTTTGGTCATACAGCAGTTTACGACCACATATGGGGTGTTTCTGTAAACTACAGAATGAGGGCCATAAATATTGAGTTTTGTTTGGCTGTTAACCCTTGCTTTGTTACTGGAAAAAATTGCTTAAAATGGAAAATTTGCCCAAAAATCTAATTTCAGAAATTTTATCTCCATTTGCTATTAACTCTTGTGGAACACCTAAAGGGTTAACAACATTTGTAAAATTAGTTTTGAATACCTTGAGGGGTGTAGTTTCTTAGATGGTGTCACTTTTATGGAGTTTCTACTCTTGTGGTGCATAAGGGGGGCTTCAAATAGGACATGGTGTAAATGAACCAGTCCAGCAAAATCTGCCTTCCAAAAACCACATGGCACTCCTTTCCCGCTACGCCCTACCGTGTGCCCGTACAGTAGTTTACGACCACATATGGGTTGTTTCTGCAAACTACAGAATCAGGGCAATAAATATTGAGTTTTGTTTGGCTATTAACCCTTGCTTTGTTACTGGAAAAAATGGATTAAAATTGAGAATTTGCCCAAAAAAATCGAAATTCTGAAATTTTATCTCCATTTGCTATTAACTCTTGTGGAACACCTAAAGGGTTAACGACATTTGTAAAATCAGTTTTGAATACTTTGAGGGGTGTAGTTTCTAGAATGGGGTCATTTTTGGGTGGCTTCTATTATGTAAGCCTCACAAAGTGACTTCAGACCTGAACTGGTCCTTAAAAAGTGGGTTTTTGAAAATTTCAAGATTTGCTTCTAAACTTCTAAGCCTTGTAACGTCCCCAAAAAATAAAATGTCATTCCCAAAATGATCCAAACATGAAGTAGACATATAGGGAATGTAAAGTAATAACTATTTTTGTAGGTATTTCTATGTATTATAGAAGTAGAGAAATTGAGACTTGGAAATCTGCAAATTTTTCCAAATTTTTTGTAAATTTGGTATTTTTTTTATAAATAAAAATGAATTATTTTTTTTACTCCATTTTACCAGTGTCATGAAGTACAATATGTGACGGAAAAAAAAAAATCTCAGTATGGCTTGGATAAATCAAAGCGTTTTAAAGTTATCACCACATAAAGTGACACTGGTCAGATTTGCAAAAAATGGCCTGGTCCTTCAGGTGAAAATGAGCCCGGTTCCTAAGGGGTTCAAGAAGAATTTTTAAATTTAATTCCCTGTCACCTATACAGAGCAGGGGTTTAATCACGGCAAAGATGGTCAAATGTCACCCAAGAATGTAACAGACAAATTAGTGAAATGTTTTTACCTGTCTACTAGGCATAGCAGGGGTATATCACAGCCAAACATTGGTGAATTTCACCCGAGAATGTAACAAATTAGTGAAATTTGTTTACCTGTCTACTAGGTATAGCAGTTGTATATCACAGCCAAAAATTGGTGAATTTCACCCGAAAATGTAACAGACAAATTAGTGCTTTTTTTTTTACCTGTCTACTAGGTAGAGCAGGGGTATATCACACCCAAAAATTTGTTAATTTCACCCGAAAATGGAACAGACAAATTAGTGTAATGTTTTTACCTGTCTACTAGGTACAGCAGGGGTATATGACAGCCAAAAATTTGTGAATTTCACCAGAAAATGTAACAGACAAATTAGGGAAATGTTACCTGTCTACTAGGTATAGCAGTGGTATGTCACACCCAAAAATTTGTTAATTTCACCAGAAAATGGAACAAACAAATTAGTGAAATGTTTTTACCTGTCTACTAGGTATAGCAGTGGTATATCACACCCAAAAATTGGTGAATTTCACCCAAAACTGTAACAGACAAATTAGTAAAATGACATAAAATAAAATACGTACAAATTAAAAAAAATATTCTTGATTTATGAGGTGGAGGTCCATATGGAGTAGGAGTTTGAGGAGGCGGTAGACGTAGCAGTGTAGGTGGAAGCGGCGGTGGAGGAGGACAAGGTAGCCAACACTGGTTTTTTGTTTTAATATTTTTTTTTTAAATTTGGGTACACTCCAAAAGTGTGGGAAATATCCAAAATACAACAATGAGCAATTGCGCTGTAGTATAACAATGGCTGGGTAAGGCCGGTATACAGTGGTGGCCAAAAGTTTTGAGAATGACACAAATACTAGTTTTCACAAAGTTTGCTGCTAAACTGCTTTTAGATCTTTGTTTCCGTTGTTTCTGTGATGTAGTGAAATATAATTACACGCACTTCATACGTTTCAAAGGCTTTTTATCGACAATTACATGACATTTATGCAAAGAGTCAGTATTTGCAGTGTTGGCCCTTTTTTTTCAGGACCTCTGCAATTCGACTGGGCATGCTCTCAATCAACTTCTGGGCCAATTCCTGACTGATAGCAACCCATTCTTTCATAATCACTTCTTGGAGTTTGTCAGAATTAGTGGGTTTTTGTTTGTCCTCCCGCCTCTTGAGGATTGACCACAAGTTCTCAATTGGATTAAGATCTGGGGAGTTTCCAGGCCATGGACCCAAAATGTCAATATTTTGGTCCCCGAGCCACTTAGTTATCACTTCTGCCTTATGGCATGGTGCTCCATCATGCTGGAAAATGCATTGTTCTTCACCAAACTGTTGTTGGATTGTTGGAAGAAGTTGCTGTTGGAGGGTGTTTTGGTACCATTCTTTATTCATGGCTGTGTTTTTGGGCAAAATTGTGAGTGAGCCCACTCCCTTGGATGAGAAGCAACCCCACACATGAATGGTCTCAGGATGCTTTACTGTTGGCATGACACAGGACTGATGGTAGCGCTCACCTTTTCTTCTCCGGACAAGCCTTTTTCCAGATGCCCCAAACAATCGGATAGAGGCTTCATCGGAGAATATGACTTTGCCCCAGTCCTCAGCAGTCCATTCACCATACTTTCTGCAGAAGATCAATCTGTCCCTGATGTTTTTTTGGGAGAGAAGTGGCTTCTTTGCTGCCCTTCTTGACACCAGGCCATCTTCCAAAAGTCTTCGACTCACTGTGCGTGCAGATGCGCTCACACCTGCCTGCTGCCATTCCTGAGCAAGCTCTGCACTGGTGGCACTCCGATCCCGCAGCTGAATCCTCTTTAGGAGACGATCCTAGCGCTTTCTGGACTTTCTTGGACGCCTTGAAGCCTTCTTAACAAGAATTGAACCTCTTTCCTTGAAGTTCTTGATGATCCTATAAATTGTTGATTGAGGTGCAATCTTAGTAGCCACAATATCCTTGCTTGTGAAGCCATTTTTATGCAACACAATGATGGCTGCACGCGTTTCTTTGCAGGTCACCATGGTTAACAATGGAAGAACAATGATTTCAAGCATCACCCTCCTTTTAACATGTCAAATCTGCCATTTTAACCCAATCAGCCTGACATAATGATCTCCAGCCTTGTGCTCGTCAACATTCTCACCTGAGTTAACAAGACGATTACTGAAATGATCTCAGCAGGTCCTTTAATGACAGCAATGAAATGCAGTGGAAAGGTTTTTTTGGGATTAAGTAAATTTTCATGGCAAAGAAGGACTATGCAATTTATCTCATCACTCTGCGTAACATTCTGGAGTATATGCAAATTGCTATTATAAAAACTTAAGCAGCAACTTTTCCAATTTCCAATATTTATGTAATTCTCAAAACTTTTGGCCACGACTGTACATGTCTATTCTGAACAAGGTACAGACAAGTCCTGTGGGATCCATGCCTGGTTCATTTTAATGAACGTGAGTTTGTCCACATTTGCTGTGGACAGGCGGCTGCGCTTGTCTGTGATAATGCCCCCTGCCGTGCTAAACACACGTTCCAACAATACACTGGCTGCAGGGCAGGCCAGCACCTCCAAGGCGTAAAGGGCAAGCTCAGGCCATGTTCCCAATTTTGGAGACCCAGAAGTTGAAGGGGGCAGACCCGTCATTCAGTACGTGTAGGCGTGTGCACACATACTGCTCCACCATGTTGCTGAAATGCTGCCTCCTGCTAAGACGTTTCATATAAGCTGGTGGTGCTGGTTGTTGTGGCGTGCTGACAAAGCTTTTCCACATTTCGGCCATGCTAAGCCTGCCTTCTGAGGTGCTGGTGGTGCCCCAGGTGCATTGGCGACCTCTTCCTCCTCCCCTGCCTTCGCCTTGTGCTTCCACTGTGCCCCCGCTGTCAGGTGGGAATGCCACCAGCAGTACGTCTACCAGCGCGCGCTTGTACTCACGCATCTTACGATCACGCTCCAGTGACGGAATTAAGGACGGTACGTTGTCATTGTAACGGGGATACAGCAGCATGGCCACCCAGTAATCAGCACAAGTTAGAATGTGGGCAACTCCGCGGTCATTGCGGAGACACTGCCGCATGTAATCGCTCATGCGTGCCAGGCTGCCCAGAGGCAACGAAAAGCTGTCCTCTGTGGGAGGTGTATCGTCTGTGTCCTCTGTATCCCCCCAGCCACGCACCAGTGATGGCGATGAGCTGGTTTGGGTGCCACCCTGCTGTGAACACGGTTCCTCTTCCTCCATCTCCTCATCCTCCAGAACTGTGCCCTAGCTGGACAATTGTGTACCTGGCGTTTGTGGGTGCAGGAACCCACCCTCGGAGCCACTTGTGAATGAATGGCCGGAAACCCTATGAAATTATCCCTCTTCCTCCTCCTCCTCCTCCTCCTCCTGTGCCACATCCTCTTCCATCATCGCCAGAAGTGTTTTTTCAAGGAGGCATAGAAGTGGAATAGTAATGCTGAGAACTGCGTTATCGGCACTGGCCATGATGGTGGAGTACTCGAAACAGCACAACAAGGAACACAGGTCTCGCAGAGGTGTCTACTGCACTGCAGCTCGTGCTTTGCACTTAGATGCCTGGTCATGCAGGGTGTGCTCAGGTTGAGAACGTTTATGCCTCGCTTCAGGCTCTGATTGCACAGTGTGAAAACCACTCGTGTCTTGTCGTCAGCACATTGTCTGAAGAACTGCCACGCCAGGGAACTCCTTGGAGCTGGCTTTGGTGTGCTCGGTCCCTTGCTGCGGTGGGCAGTAGCAGGCATACTGTCTAGGGGACAGCTGCTCCTCCTTTGCACCCTCTTCTGCTGTGCTGGTGGCTCTGTGCGACCACCGCCCTTTTCCTCCGAACTACACAGGTCACTCGCATGACCTTGATTCCATGTGGGGTCGAGGACCTCATCGTCCTCCACATCATCTTCCACCCAGTCTTCACCCCTTCCCTCCTTGTCGGTCTGCACACTTTCGAAAGCCACAGCAGTTGGCACCTGTGTTTCGTCATCATCTGGGACATACTGTACTTGTTCAGGCCTTACCATTCGTAGAGCTGCATTAGGCCCGACCAAAAAACGCTGAAGGTTCTGTCGCCTACTCGCACCTGAGGAAGGTGTTTCACTTGTGCATATAGTTGGCACAGATCGACCACATCCTCTCCCTGCAACAGGAGCCCCAACAGCAGCACCATGACCGGGGCCACGTCCCTTACTTGACGTTCTCCTCATATTTCTCAAATTTAGGATCTTGCCCAAAATGGGTGTTTTTTTAATAACAGAATATAACAGCAGTATCTAACGCGTGTATCTCACACTGACAGATGCAGCCAAGGCCGCAAATTAAGTTTTTTGCCCAAAATGGGTGTTTTTTTAAAAACAGAACAGAACAGCAGTATCTAAAGGGTATATCTCACAATGACAGATGCAGCAAAGGCTGCAAAATTAAGTATTTTGCCCAAAATGGGTGTTTTTTTTATAACAGAATAGAACAGCAGTATCTAACGCGTGTATATAACACTGACAGATGCAGCAAAGACCGCAGATTTATTATTTTGCCCAAAATGGGTGTTTTTTTTAATAACAGAATAGAACACCAGTATCTAATGCGTGTATCTCACACTGACAGCTTAAGGATAGGCCCTTAATGTAGGGTATTGCCAAAAATGTTTTTTTTTTTATTAAACCCAGAATATTATTGCAGTATTTCAAGCTTGAATGTCACACTAACAAATGCAGCATAGGCCCCAGATGTAGGGGATTGCCAAAATTTTTTGTTTTTTTAAACTCAGAATATTATTGCAGTATTTCAAGCTTGTATCTCACACTGACAGATGCAGCATAGGCTGCAAAATTAAATATTTTGCACAAAATGGGTGTTTTTTTAATAACAGAATAGAACACCAGTGTAACGGGGTTCCAAAGGTGCACTCGGTCCCCCATTGCCCGCAGAACTGTTGCTTAGTTTTGGGAATGAGGATCTGTGTTTGACCTCATTCCCAGGGCGGCTTTACTGCTGGGTGGCTCCCTGCTCCTAAGTCTGCCTTGAGCGCCGAGCTGATCACTCGGTGCTCAACTGGTTGGTCTGTCGGTCATGTGACGCTGGCCACGTCACATGACCCTCACTCCCCACTATAAATACAGGCAGCCTGCTAGCCACAGGTTGCCTGTTAATTTCTAGGTTCCTGGCTATTTGTTGGGCTACTGAATACTCACCTGATTCCGTTCCCTGACGATCCTTTTGCCTGCTCCTCCTGTACTGCGCATCCGTCCTGGTATTGTGACCTCGGCTCCCACCTGACTACTCTCTTAGGACTCCTCTTGTACTTCTCTACTCTCCTGGTATTTGGCCTCGGCTTCTCCTGACCATTCTTTGCTTAACCCTTTGTACTGCGTAGCTCTCTTGGTTCTGACCCGGTCCGTTCATGTTCCGTATTTTGTCTTGTCTGTCTTCCCTGCACGTATCCTAAGTTAGGGACTGTCGTCCAGTTGTCCCCTGTCATCAGGACTCGTGAGGCAAGTAGGCAGGGCCAGGGGTGAGGGTGGAGCGCAGTGGTCACTATCCTTCCCCCTGTGTGTGTGTGGATGTGACCGTTACAGATTAACAGGCCCAATAACCACTGTATCATGAATCCTCTTACTACCCTGACTGACCATGTCTCTAACTTGACACAGAGGGTACAGGAGCTAGGAGAGAAACTCAGTTCTTGTGAGTTAGGGCAAGGTTCTTCCACTCCTCTGTCCAGGCTCGGACTGGCCCACAGGGGTGCAGGGGAATCCCCCGGTGGGCCCCTGAGCAAGGTTGGCCCCTAGTCTCCCACCCCCTGCACAAGTGGCACATAACACATTAGATTTAGTACACTACATACATATATTCAATTTACAGCACATCAACCAGCTTATGTTCATATAAAAAACTTGTTAGATTATTTATTATATTTGAATGTATCCGTACGGTGGGCCCCCAAAATAAATTTTACTAGTGGTCCCTAGGTACCCCAGTCCGACACTGCCTCTGTCCTCTAGTCCACATTTTGAACCCCAGATCAAGCTCCCAGAACCCTTTTCTGGAGACCGGAAGAGGTTTCTCTCCTTTAAGGAGAATTGCAAACTCTACTTCCGTTTGTGCCTCGTGTCCTCCGGTCCCGAGAGCCAACGCGTGGGGATTATCATTTCTCTACTACAGGGTGATCCCCAGGACTGGGCATTTTCGTTACCTCCTGGGGCCAGTTGTCTAACTTCTGTGGAGGTTTTTTTTCAGGCCCTGGGTACCCTCTATGACGAACCAGACAGGGCCCTGGTAGCCGAGACGGCTCTTAGGGCACTGGTTCAGGGCCATCTCCCTGCGGAGGAGTATTGCACCCAATTCAGACGGTGGTGTGTCCTCTCAGGATGGAATGAACCAGCCCTGAAGAGTCAGTTTAGGTCTGGTCTATCTGATAATTTAAAAGATCTATTGGTCAATTACCAAATTCCTGAGACCTTAGAGGAGATGATGATCCTAATTGTCCGACTTGACAGACGAGTTAGAGAGAGACGACAAGAACGACAGTTCTGTTCTCAGATGGTGGTCCAGCCAGAGGCCTTTTCCAGGGACAAAACTGAGGTCTCTACCAAGGAACCCATGCAGGTTGGCATGACCCGGGGTAATCTTTCGTCGCAGATGCGGAGAGTGTTTCTACTGTGGAGATCCTGGCCATTGGATCAACAAGTGTCCTAAGAGGGTCCTCTCTGACAAGTCTCCTAAGGCAAGACAACCTAAAGACCAGGTACACCCTGATTTTTCTAAAGGTAAGCTTTTGGTACCCATAACAATTTCTCTGGGGGTTAATAAGTGGCCGGGTAAGGCCTTTATTGACTCCGGTTCAGCGGCCAGCTTTATTGACTTTGAGTTTGCTTGTAAATTGGGTATTCCAATGTTTGCTTTACCTACACCTATCCATGTCATGGCTATTGATGCTACTCCCCTGATTGGTGGTACGGTGAGGTCATGTACCTCTGAAATTTCTCTGTCCGTGGGTGTGTGCCACTCTGAGAGATGTTCTCTTCTAGTCCTGGAGAACCTACCGGTTTAGGTGGTACTAGGGTTGCCTTGGCTCCGTTTACATAACCCCACAATTGATTGGTCCAAAGGAGAGTTGGTGAAATGGGGACCTAAGTGTGACTCATGCTTGTCCGTGGTCCAGGCTGGGGTTTCAGTAAGGTCTAATACATTACCCTCTGTTATTAAGGAATATTCTGATGTGTTCTCGTCCCTTACTCCAGAGGTTCTACCCCCCCCATAGACCTTATGATTGCGCCATAGAGCTAATTGAGGGTGCCGAATTTCCTAAAGGTCGAATTTATAATCTTTCAGGACCCGAACGCAAGGCTATGGAAGATTATATTAAGGAGAGCCTTGCTAAAGGGCATATTAGACCTTCTGTCTCTCCTATGGGAGCAGGGTTTTTCTTTGTTAAAAAGAAGGATGGTGGTCTTAGGCCTTGTATTGATTACCGGAGATTAAATAAAATCACTGTCCAAAATAGATACTCTCTCCCATTGATTCTGGATTTATTTAACCAGGTTTTGGGGGCAACCTGGTTTTCCAAGATTGACCTGAAAGGGGCATACAATCTAATCCGAATCAAGGAGGGAGACGAATGGAAGACAGCGTTCAATACTCCGATAGGACACTTTGAATATCAGGTGATGCCTTTTGGACTCAGCAATGCCCCAGCTGTGTTCCAAAACTTAATGAACGATATTCTTAGGGAGTTCTTAGGTAAATTTATTATTGTCTTGACGACATTTTGATATTCTCTCCTGATTTCGAATCTCATGTGTCCCATGTCAAACAAGTATTAGAGGTGTTGAGGGAGAACCAGCTATCCGCTAAGCAAGAGAAATGTGTCTTTGGTGTACAGGAGATACTGTTTCTAGGGCATGTTTTGACTCCTCACGCCTTTAAGATGGATCCTGGTAAGGTTTTAGCAATTAAGGAATGGGTAAGGCCTTCATCCTTAAAGGCTTTACAACGTTTTTTGGGTTTCGCTAATTACTACCGTAAATTTATCATTAATTTTTCTGTAATTGCTAAACCATTGACCGACCTTACTAAGAAAGGAGCGGATTTGGAGAATTGGTCTACCAAGGCCATTTCTTCATTTGAAACATTAAAAAAGGCATTTAGTAGCGCTCCCATTCTGATCCAGCCTGATCAGGAGAGACCCTTTATTGTGGAGGTGGATGCGTCCGAGGACGGCGCAGGAGCAGTCCTTTCACAAGGTCCTGCTAGCCTCACTAACCTGAGACCGTGTGCCTTCTTCTCTAGGAAATTCTACGACATTGTTTTTCTTGTGAAATTCCCAATAAGTTTGATGTGTCACATGACCCTCTTCCCATTGAAAAAACAAAAGTTGGATTCAAAATGGCCGACTTCAAAATGGCCGCCATGGTCACCACCCATCTTGAAAAGTTTCCCCCCTCACATATACTAATGTGCCACAAACAGGAAGTTAATATCACCAACCATTCCCATTTTATTAAGGTGTATCCATATAAATGGCCCACCCTGTAGATTGAGGCCTGCGATACACTAGCTTCCACCAAATATTGATTAAGGGGTTTGATATACCAGCTTCCAGCAAATATTCATTATTGGGTTCTATATACCTGTTTCCACAAAATACTGATAGAGGGGATTGATATATCGGCTTCCACCAAATATTGATTAAGAGGTTTGATTTACCAGCTTCCAGCAAATACTCATTATTGGGTTCTATATACCTGTTTCCACAAAATACTGATACAGGGTATCGATATACCGACTTCCACCAAATATTGATTGAGGCCTGCGATACACCGACTTCCACCAAATATTGATAAGGGGTTTGATTTACAGGCTTCCAGCAAATACTCATTATTGAGTTCTATATACCTATTTCCACAAAATACTGATAGAGGGTATTGATATAACGGCTTCCACAAAATATTGATTGAGGCCTGCGATATACCTGCTTCCACAAATACTGCTCTTCTATAGGGACTTTGTCACAGGTCATTTTGAAAATGACAGGAAGAGGCAGGCCATTCCACAGGGGTGGTAGGGGTCGGGCAGGTGCACCAGGCTGGAGCCTAAGTGGGAAGTTGGAGAAGGTGCGTGCGATTACATCAAAGGACGCACCAGAGTTGGTTGAGTGGCTCACTCAGTCTTCAGCTTCTGCATCCTCCTCATCTTCTGTATCAGCACCCTCCTCACTCTCTGCTGTGTGCACCCCCAAAGACACCACCACCACCACCATAGCCCCTCCACTCGAATCCCATTCATTCCCAGACTTTATCGATACGCAGCCATTCTTGGCATCGGATGAGGAAGAGGAGGTAGCAACGGCTGCCACCCAGCGGTCTGACGACAGTACCCAGATCAGCTCAAGGAGGGTGGTCCCCGCTGTTGCTGCCTACTCCGAGATCTCGAATGTCAGTGGTGGTGAAGGTAACGATGATGACGTGTCGATGAATGTCACGTGGGTGCCCACAAAAGAGGAAGAGGAGCGGAGTTCAGAGGGAGAGACTGAGCAGCAGTTAGGGAGGAGAAGGAGGAGAAGCAGGCAGAACTCGCAGTGCACAGGAGGCAAAAAGCAGACTGCAAATGTATCTGGAATGAGCCATCCACTATGCACGGTCACATCTGGCGCTCCCAGGATGCCAGCACATGGCTCCGCAGTGTGGGCTTTTTTTAACTTGTCAGCTGCTTACAATAGTGCTGCCTACTGCAGCCTGTGCTGTAAACGCATAAGCCGCGGTAAGCCCAACACTCACCTAGGGACGACCGCCTTAAGAAGGCAACTGGCCTCCAATCACCGAGCCCAGTGGGAGTCAGAACCCACAAAGCCACACTCCCAGCGCTCCACGTCCTGCCTCTTCTCCTTCTCCTCCCATTTGTCCTCCACTCCACCTTCCACTGTGCCGTCGTCGCGTTCATCTGGCAAAAGGCAGCTTCCGTGGCCCAAATGTTCGAACGTAAAAAGTTGATGACCCCGGATAACCCTCTTGCCCAACGGCTTGTTGGAACTGCTAGCCCGCCATCTACTGCTATATAAACTGGTGGACTCGGAGGCCTTTAGAAAATTTGTGGCCATTGGCACTCCGCATAGGAAGGTCCCCGGAAGGAAATATTTCTCCCAGAAGGGCAAGTTTTTCCCAGTGTCGGTGCCAAGATACATCTGACCACAGACACGTGGTCTAACATACATGGGCAGGGAAGGTACATAACTTTCAAGCATGCAACCCGTGGCACCCGTGTGGATTTGGTGTTACCGCCACGGATGGCATGCAGGCCTGCCTCTTCTTCTCCTTCTCCTACTCCATCCTCCGTCTCCTCCTCGGCTGACTCCTCCTTTTCCACTGCTACTGCCTCTTCTGCTGCACTTCCCCCCCCCAGCTCTCCAGAACCTATTCGACGTTCCAGGCGAGACATTGCCATGCTGTGCTGCGGCTGTTGTGCCTGAAAGCCAAGAGCCACACTGGTCCTGCACTCCTTTCAGCTCTGCGGTCACAGGCCGATCAGTGGCTAACCCCTTACTGACGTTCAGCGGCGACACCACTTGTCCATCAGACGTCTGATTTGTGACTGCCCGACGTGCTGGAACTCCACCTTGTATATGCTTGATAGGCTGCTCCAGCAGAAATGTGCTGTTAATGTCTAACTGTACGAACTCTGCGGCAGGACAGGTTCTGGGGAGCTTGTTTTTTTCACTGCGCCAGTGGCTGCTCATGCGCGATGCATGCAGATTTCTGCAGCCATTTGATGAGATCACCAAACTGGTCAGTCGCAGCCAGGACGCCATCAGTGACATCATACCTTACGCCTTCTTTCTGGAGCGTGCATTGCATTGTGTCATTGATCAAGCCGTTGAGGAGCAGGAAGATGAGGAAGTCGCAATGCTGAATGAATTCCCAGGGGGGGGCTACTCCATCTGAGACAAGTTAGGAGGAGTCTGAAGGAGAGTCAGAGGCGGATTGTGCCTGGGGGGAGGAGGAGCAAGAAGAGCAGGCTTTAAACTTTTCTGGGATCCCTGGTGTTGTCCGTGGATGGGGGGAGGAGACCGAGGACGATACTCTCCTGGGCGATGAGCAGGAGACGACCACGTATAATTGAATTTCCTCATGCCAGCCCACACATATCCGCCACCACCCAGAACAAATAATGGTCCCTGTCTAATGTAAATACAACGGCATAAAAGGCCTTTTCTGTCCGGTGAATGCCTTATGTTTGGGGCCACGGAGGAATCCAACACCTGTGACGACTATGTGTTATCGAATTTTTATTGTTTTGTTTTTGTTTTTTTTGTTTTGTTTTTTTTCAAGAGGGGGGATTTGGTTAGCCATGTTTTTAATCCAATTTTATATTTTTAGTTCTTTTAAACATATGTATTTGACATGTATTTGTACTGGCGGCCTGCAGTAAAATTGATATCCAATGACCGTCTAATATACCTCCAGCCACATAATCATTTGTTCTTTTCTGTACGTTAACCCCTTAACGACCCAGGACGAGAATGCTCATCCTAAATCACTGGCACTTAGCGCTAAATGACGAGTGTTCTCGTCCTGCAGTCGTTCCCTCCCCCCCCGCGTGCGGTCTCGCGATCAGCAGCAGAGATTCTGCGGTTACTGACAGCCGGATCCCTGCTGCATCCACCAACATCGGCGATAACGCCGATGCCGGTGGATTAACCCCTCATATGCCGCGGTCAGCGCTGACCGCGGCATATGGGAGGTTTGTGCTCCCTCACCTCATACATAGAGTCCCCGCGCTGCTGTGGCGGGGACTCGATGGTTGCCATGGCAGCCCCAAGCCATTCCAAGGCTTGGGGCCTGGCATGTACGGAGGCCTAGGAGGCCCAGCCCCCAGGCTGGGTCTCCTAGGCAACTGTTAGCGTCTTACAGTGTAAGACACTAACAGTTCAATACAGCATAATACAGATGTATTGTGCTGCATTGAAACAGGGATCAGACCCTGTAATGTTGAAGTCCCAGAGTGGGAAAAATAATAAAGTGAAAAAAAAAGTTCATAAAATTAAAGTTTTACAAAAAAATTAAATGTTTCAAGTAAAAAAAAAACAAAAAACATCCTTTTCCAAAAATAAAGTAAAAAAAATAGGGAAAAGACATAGACATATTAGGAATCGTCGTGTCCGTATCGACCAGCTCTATAAACATATCACAAGACCTGAACACCGTAAAAAATAAAAACTGTGCTAAAAAAAAAAAATTTTTGTCACCTTACATCACAAAAAGTACAACAGCAAGCGATCAAAAAGGCGTATGCCCACCAAAATAGTACTAATCGAACCGTCATCTCATCCCGCAAAAAATGAGCCCCTACCCGAGACAATCGCCCAAAAACTGAAAAAACTATGGCTCTCAGAATATGGAGACACTAAAACATGATTTTTTTTTTTGTTTCAAAAATATTATTGTGTAAAAACCTACATAAATAAAAAAAAAGTATATTAGGTATCGCCGCATCCGTATCGACCGGCTCTATAAAAATATCACATGACCTAACCCCTCAGATGAACACCGTAAAAAATAAAAAATAAAAACTGTGCTAAATAAACCATTTTTTTGTTTCAAAAATGAAATCATTGTGTAAAACTTACATAAATAAAAAAGGTATACATATTAGGTATCGCCACGTCCGACAACCTGCTATATAAAAATACCACATGATCTAACCTGTCAGATGAATGTTGTAAATAACAACAAAAAAAAACTGTGCCAAAACAGCTATTTCTTGTTACCTTGCCTCACAAAAAGTGTAATATAGAGCAACCAAAAATCATATGTACCCTAAACTAGTACCAACAAAACTTCCGCCCTATCTCGTAGTTTCTAAAATGGGGTCACTTTTTTGGAGTTTCTACTCTAGGGGTGCATCAGGGGGGCTTCAAATGGGACATGCCTGCCGTGTGCCCGTACAGCAGTTTACGACCACATATGGGGTGTTTCTGTAAACTACAGAATCAGGGCCATAAATATTGAGTTTTGTTTGGCTGTTAACCCTTGCTTTGTTACTGGAAAAAATGGATTGAAATGGTAAATTTGCCCAAAAATTAAAATTCTGAAATTTCATCTCCATTTGCCAATAACTCTTGAAGAAAACCTAAAGGGGTTAACGACGTTTGTAAAATCAGTTTTGAATACCTTGAGGGGTGTAGTTTCTTAGATGCGGTCACTTTTTTGGAGTTTCTACTCTAGGGGTGCATCAGGGGGGCTTCAAATGGGACATGGTGTAAAAAAAAAAACAGTCTAGCAAAATCTGCCTTCTAAATACCGTATGGCATTCCTTTCCTTCTGCGCCCTGCCGTGTGCCTGTACAGCAGTTTACGACCACATATGGGGTGTTTCTGTAAACTACAGAATCAGGGCCATAAATATTGAGTTTTGTTTGGCTTTTAACCCTTGCCTTGTAACTGGAAAAAAATATTAAAATGGAAAATCTGCCAAAAATGTGATATTTTGACATTGTATCTCTATTTTCCATTAATTCTTGTGGAACACCTAAAGGGTTAATGGCGTTTGTAAAATCAGTTTTGAATAACTTGAGAGGTGTAGTTTCTAGAATGGGGTCATTTTTGGGTGGTTTCTATTATGTAAGCCTCACAAAGTGACTTCAGACCTGAACTGGTCCTTAAAATCACCAAAAGAACACCATACCCACAGTGAAACATGGTGGTGGCAGCATCATGCTTTGGGGCTGCTTTTCTTCAGCTGGAACTGGGGCCTTAGTTAAGCTAGAGGGAATTATGAACAGTTCCAAATACCAGTCAATATTGGCACAAAACCTTCAGGCTTCTGCTAGAAAGCTGAACATGAAGAGGAGCTTCATCTTTCAGCATGACAACGACCCAAAGCATACATCCAAATCAACAAAGGAATGGATTCACCAGAAGAAGATTAAAGTTTTGGAATGGCCCAGCCAGAGCCCAGACCTGAATCCGATTGAAAATCTGTGGGGTGATCTGAAGAGGGCTGTGCACAGGAGATGCCCTCGCAATCTGACAGATTTTTAGTGTTTTTACAAAGAAGAGTGGGCAAATCTTGCCAAGTCAAAATGTACCATGCTAATAGACTCATACCCAAAAAGACTGAGTGCTGTAATAAAATCAAAAGGGGCTTCAACAAACTATTAGTTTAAGGGTGTGCACACTTATGCAACAATATTATTTTATTTTTATATTTTTTTCTTCCCTCTACCTAAAATATTTCAGTTTGTTTTTCAATTTTGTTGTACAGTTTATAGGTCACATTAAAAGGTGGAAAAAGTTCTGAAATGATTTGTCTTTGTCTCATTTTTTTACAGCACAGAAACCTGACATTTTAACAGGGGTGTGTAGCCTTTTTATATTTACTGTACCTCTGGGGTCTGTTCATACTGGTAGTTAGTCAGGACTTTGGTTAGGGTTTTACTAGGAGGTGTCCATCTCCTTTCCCAAGTTTCCAGGCCTTATTCCCTCATCCTTTTTCCTCCTATGTTCGGTGTGGTGTTTCCCTCCTACACCCGAACGTGACAATGGGTTCTGGAGTCAAGGAAATATCAATGATATAAGTGTAAAAAGTTTTAAAAAATATCTAAAAATACACCCCCTTTCCACATATAAAAATAAAAATAAAAGATCATTGTTACTGGTCACGCTGCCCAAATGTCCAAACTACTATGGAGGGCATTGATACTAATGTAGGCACTCTTGAGGAGCATCATTACTATTTGGGTTACTGTGGGTGATACTATTACAATTGAGAGCATTCTGGTTGCACTATACAGTATCTCACAAAAGTAAGTACACCCCTTACATTTTTGTAAATATTTTATTATATATTTCTTGAATTGTTGCTCTCTATAAAGATGGCCTAGGCTATAAGAAGACTGCAAACACCCTGAAACTGAGCTGAGTGGTTTAACAAGACCGACTTCACTAAGAATAGGTTTACCAAAGAGGTTGAGTGCACATGTCTTTTCAAAATAGATGTGCGAGTGCTGCCAGCATTGCTGCAGAGGTTAAAGGGGTAGGGGGTCAGTCTGTCAGTTCTCAGACCATACGCCACATACCGCATCAAATTGGTCTCCATGGCTGTCATCCCAGAAGGAAGTCTCTTCTAAAGATGATGCACAAGAAAGCCCGCAAACAGTTTGTTGAAGACAAGCAGACTAAGGCTACTTTCACACTAGCTTTTTGGCTTTCCGTTTGTGAAATCCGTTAAGGGCTCTCAAAAGCGGTCCAAAACGGATCAGTTTTGCCCTAATGCATTCTGAATGGAAAAGGATCCGCTCAGAATGCATCAGTTTGCCTCCGTTCAGTCACCATTACACGCTGGAGGCGGACACCAAAACGTTTTGCTGTCCGCCTGACGAAGCAGAGCCAAATGGCCGTCCTGGCACATAATGTAAGTCAATGGGGACGGATCCGTTTTCTCTGACAATCTGGCACAGTAGAAAACAGATCTGTCCCCTATTGACTTTCAACGGTGTTCAAGACGGATCCGTCATGGTTATAGAAGACCTTATACAACCGGATCCGTTCATGACGGATGCATGCGGTTGTATTACTGCAACTGAAGCGTTTTTGCAGATCCATGACGGATCTGCAAAAAATGCTAGTGTGAAAGTAGCCTAAGGATATGGATTCCTGGAACCATGTTCTGTGGTCTGATGAGACCAAGATAAACTTGGCTCAGATGGTGTCAAGTGCATTTGGCAGCAACCAGATGAGGAGTACCAAGTGTGCCTACAGTCAATCATGGTGGTGGGAGTGTCATGGTTTAGGGCTGCATGAGTGCTGCCAGCTGTGGGGAGCTACAGTTCATTAAGGGAACCATGAATGCCAACATGTACTGTGACATACTGAAACAGAGCATGATCCCCCTCCCTTCCGAAACTGGACCACAGGTCAGTATTCCAACGTGATAACGACCCCAAACACACCTCTAAGACGTCCACTGCTTTGCTAAAGAAACTGAGTGTAAAGGAGCTGGACTGGCCAAGCATGTCTCCAGACCTAAACCCTATTGAGCATCTGTGGGGCATCCTCAAGCAGACGGTAGAGGAGCGCAAGTTCTCTTAACATTCACCAGGTCCATGATGTTGTCATGGAGGAGTGGTAAAGGATTCCAGTGGCAACCTGGGAAGGTCCAGTGAACTCCATACCCAAGGGGGTTAAGGCAGTGCTGGAAAATAATGGTGGCCATACAAAATATTGACACTTTGGGCACAATTTGGCCGGACTTCAGAAGATCCGAACACCTCCTGCTGTCCTTGTCGGGGAAAAACAAAAGGTCTAAAGGCCTCTAAACCTTCTTTGAGTAGATGGGTAAAAGAGGCAATCCATGAAGCTTTTCTAGCTCAGGAGTTGGCTCCTCCATCCTTTGTCACTGCCCACTCTACAAGGGCAGTATCTACTTCGTACGCAGAGAAAAGTTTGGTTCCGCTGGAACAAATCTGTGATGCAGCCTCTTGGAGCTCCCACAGCACATTTATAAAGCATTACCGCCTAGACTCTAGGCGCTCTGAGGGAGTGGCATTTGGACGTACCATTCTCAGTGCCGCCCTCTCATAAAAATTTTTTTTTAAACGGGGAACCCTCCCAATTTGTCTGTTGCTCCTTGCTAGGTCCCCACTTGTGCTGCTGGTTAGGACGTAAGGGAAGCGTTAATTTTAACGTAAATTTGTTTTCCCTTAGTCCTAACAGCAGCACACAAATTTCCCACCCTAATTTTGTTTGTGTACTTGCTGATAAAGCACTGGTTTAAGGGCGGGCGTCCCTTTATAGGGGGTGGGTTAATTGTTTAATTGTCTTGGTAGTAATTTTAATCAATAAAAATTCCACCTGTCCTACCAGTTTTACAGGGGAGAACTCCCCACTTGTGCTGCTGTTAGGACTAAGGGAAAACAAATTTACGTTAAAATTAACGCTTATCTTTTCTCTCAATGGAGCTGTGTGAGGGCATATTTTTTTGTGGGATAAGTTGCCGTTATAATTGTTTCTATTTTGAGGTTTATAAAACTTTTTAAGTACTCAAAGATGGTGGCTCACTCCAGACGGGGTTCTGGATAAAGGTGCTACTAGCCCAATATAGAGGTTCACCCCTCCTCTAGTAGTATATATAGCAAAATATCAAGATTTAGGGCGAGCACTCAACACTTGGACCAAGGATGGCAATTTGATAAAATTTAATTAAATCACAATAGTATAGCACGTGAACATATACCATAAATCTACAATTGACATAATAAAATAAGAATAAAAAATACTAGTAAATAACCACAGTTCGGAATAATAATAGCATCAGTCCCTTGTATATAGACAACACTGAGGTAAAGTGTATCTATATTGTAGCACTTCAATGTCCAGAGCACGCTCAAATGGTATGTAGCGCTGCGGGATTAGAGCTCAAGTCCAAATGCTAATAGTGTCCAGCAATTCAACAACTGAGCCCTGCAGCTCCTACTCTTGTGAACAGGCGTATCGCAATGTCCTTAGATACAGGTAATAGAAGATATAGTCACCTTACTCGGTCAAGTAGCATACCCGTCTAATGGGGTTCACAGGTGAAGTTCTCTTACCCGCGTTGCTGTAGCTTGTTGGTGCCTCTGCAAACGTGCGCAGGAGGTGAACAGCGTGGGACGCTGTCGGCGTCTTGCTTCTGGCTCCTGAGAATCGCTAGTCTCGAATATCGCGGGATTTCGGATGTGGTCTGTGTCCGGACAGTAAAGGGCAGTAGTTGATCAATTCTCTGCTCTACGTCCTGGATTTCAGATTTCTTCCATTATAATCTTCTCTGCATGGCCATGCATAAGGTGCGGAGGTATCACTTTCACAGGTGTGCGGCCCACACCTGTGAAAGTGATACCTCCGCACCTTATGCATGGCCATGCAGAGAAGATTATAACGGAAGAAATCTGAAATCCAGGACGTAGAGCAGAGAATTGATCAACTACTGCCCTTTACTGTCCGGACACAGACCACATCCGAAATCCCGCGAGATTCGAGACTAGCGATTCTCAGGAGCCAGAAGCAAGACGCCGACAGCGTCCCACGCTGTTCACCTCCTGCGCACGTTTGCAGAGGCACCAACAAGCTACAGCAACGCGGGTAAGAGAACCCCACCTGTGAACCCCATTAGACGGGTATGCTACTTGACCGAGTAAGGTGACTATATCTTCTATTACCTGTATCTAAGGACATTGCGATACGCCTGTTCACAAGAGTAGGAGCTGCAGGGCTCAGTTGTTGAATTGCTGGACACTATTAGCATTTGGACTTGAGCTCTAATCCCGCAGCGCTACATACCATTTGAGCGTGCTCTGGACATTGAAGTGCTACAATATAGATACACTTTACCTCAGTGTTGTCTATATACAAGGGACTGACGCTATTATTATTCCAAACTGTGGTTATTTACTAGTATTTTTTATTCTTATTTTATTATGTCAATTGTAGATTTATGGTATATGTTCACGTGCTATACTATTGTGATTTAATTAAATTTTATCAAATTGCCATCCTTGGTCCAAGTGTTGAGTGCTCGCCCTAAATCTTGATATTTTTTTATAAAACTTTTTGATCACTCTTTTCTGGCGATGGTCTCATATGGGAGCTCATTTTTTTGTGGGATGAGTTGAGGTTTTCATTGATACTATTTTGGGGTACATATGACTGATTACTTCATAAGTTCTTGGGATGTGAGGTGACCAAACAATGGCTGTTGTGGCACTGTTTTTACTTATTTTTTTCTATAGCATTCACTTGAAGGTATAATTATTATTTTTATAGAGCCAGTTGTTACAGATCCGGCAATACCAAATATGTCTATTTTTTTTCAATAGTAAATGGCTTGATGGAAGAAGGGTCTTTTTCTTATGCCTTAGTGCTCATGCGCACAACAGTATGTATTTTGTGGTCCGCAAAAAACGGATCCTCAAAAAATACTGGTGTGTACCGTGTGCATTCCATATTTTGCGGAACGGAACAGCTGGCCCCTAATAGAACAGTCCTATCCTTGTCCGTGATGCGGACAATAATAGGACATGTTTTCAATTGCGGAGTAACTGCACACGGAGTAACTTCTGTTTTTTTTTGCGGACCCATTGAAATGAATGGTTCTGCATACCGTCCACCAAAAAAAACGGAACGGACATGGAATGAAAATACGTTTGTGTGCATGAGCCCTTATTCACGTCAGTGATTTCCATCAGTGATTGTGAGCGAAATCCAGGTGCGGCTCTAAACACAGAATTGATGCAGATCTTTCCCTTATACCTTATGTCTGTGGAGGCTCCAATCCTGGTTTTAGCTCACAATTACTGATGAAAATCACTGACTAAAACACGGATGTGTGAATGAGGCTTTAATTGAAACACACTTATTTTGTTATTTTAGGACCTCTAGGGGACTTGAACTTCTGATAATCTGATCACCTATACAATATTTTACAATACATACTCTACAGCGGATGTCAGGAAGGGGTTAAGATATAAAAACTTTGCAAAATTTTCAGGTGACCTTGATCAAAGTCTTCCAGTATTTTAATTACTTTCTCAAAAGAAATCGAAAAATAAAAAATATATACAGTACAGACCAAAAGTTTGGACACACCTTCTCATTCAAAGAGTTTTCTTTATTTTCATGACTATGAAGGCATCAAAACTATGAATTAACACATGTGGAATTATATACATAACAAACAAGTGTGAAATAACTGAAAATATGTCTTATTCTAGGTTCTTCAAAGTAGCCACCTTTTGCTTTGATTACTGCTTTGCACACTCTTGGCATTCTCTTGATGAGCTTCAAGAGGTAGTCCCCTGAAATGGTCTTCCAACAGTCTTGAAGGAGTTCCCAGAGATGCTTAGCACTTGTTGGCCCTTTTGCCTTCACTCTGCGGTCCGGCTCACCCCAAACCATCTCGATTGGGTTCAGGTCCGGTGACTGTGGAGGCCAGGTCATCTGGCGCAGCACCCCATCACTCTCCTTCATGGTCAAATAGCCCTTAAATTCAAAGTTTTCCCAATTTTTCGGCTGACTGACTGACCTTCATTTCTTAAAGTAATGATGGCCACTCGTTTTTCTTTACTTAGCTGCTTTTTTCTTGCCATAATACCAATTCTAACAGTCTATTCAGTAGGACTATCAGCTGTGTATCCACCTGACTTCTCAACGCAACTGATGGTCCCAACCCCATTTATAAGGCAAGAAATCCCACTTATTAAACCTGACAGGGCACACCTTTGAAGTGAAAACCATTTCAGGGGACTACCTCTTGAAGCTCATCAAGAGAATGCCAAGAGTGTGCAAAGCAGTAATCAAAGCAAAAGGTGGCTACTTTGAAGAACCTAGAATATGACATATTTTCAGTTGTTTCACACTTGTTTGTTATGTATATAATTCCACGTGTTAATTCATAGTTTTGATGCCTTCATAGTCATGAAAATAAAGAAAACTCTTTGAATGAGAAGGTGTGTCCAAACTTTTGGTCTGTACTGTATATTACTTGCCAAAATCCACACTGCAGAAGAGACAGAGTCCATTTTCAAATTCTGAAAAACAGACTTTATAATCTGCATAACAAGGAGATAAATTCAGCTTCCGATAAAAGTGTTGATCTTTATTTATTTATTTTTTACAATTGTATTTTTATTGAAATACAACAAAACAATTCTCTTTCAACTGTATGCACAATTTTACAGGGTAAGGCTTCGTTCACATCACCGTTCAGTCTTTCCATTCTCCTGCTCCATTTAGGAGAAGAAGGAGAACGGAAAGGACGGAGAAGGCACATAACTAAGCCAAACTGAGCCCTTAGGACCCCAAAGACCATAATGGGGTCCATTATTTTTCCGCTCAGATGATTTTGAAGAGGAGACAAATGTCCTGCATGCACAACTTTTGTCTCTGCTCCAAAATCATCTTCTGAGCGGAAACATAACTGACCCCATTATAGTCTATGGGGTCCTTAGGCTCCGTTCGGCTCAGTTTTGTGCTTTCTCCGTCCTTACTGTTCTCCTGAGAACGGAAAGGCTGAACGGTGATGTGAACGAAGCCTAAAGTGAACAAAGCAATATGCACGACATATTCAACAAATGAGCATATACTATAACTTCACATATTATGTACAATGTAAATCAGACAAGAACCAATAAAGGTTACATGAGAATCCAGCATCTTGTCGTACTCATTTCTTTGATAAAAATAGATATTGAAAAAAAAAGAAAAATGAAAAGTGAAAAAAGAAAGACAATTATCAATGGCGTCCCAACGTCATGAGGGAGTAGCTACATTAATCTAATATTAGGATGTGTGTGATCTAAGCTGAAACCTATTTGAATAACACTATAACAACAGAGTAAAGAAAGACGTAGACAATACAGACAGTGACACATCAAGGGGAGGGAAGGGGAGGGGAGGGGAGGTGGGATTATATTATTCTCTTGGGCTCTTCTCAGGGTTGCCTAGTAGCCCAGTAATTGTCCCAAACATCCCAAATAGCATGAAATAGATCAATTTTGTCCTGGAACACTGCAGTTGTATATTCCAGGGTCCGTATTTCACCTTAGCATATAGGTCGGAGACCGTTGGGGGGGGTCAAGGCGTTTCCAGAAGTGGTAAATAAGGCAGCAGGCTGCAGTCAGTACTTGTATTAACAGTTTAGTTTTTCTTATATGTGCTGGAGTGATATTGAGTAAGAAGGATATGGGGTCAGGTGGTGTACTGCAGGCAAAAATGTCACTCAAGAGAGTGCGGACTCTGGTCCAGAAGGGACGTATAAGAGGGCAGTCCCAGAAGATATAGTGTAACGTACCCCTATGTGTCCCGCATCTCCAACAGACCTTCGCAACTGCCAGGTTCAAACTATGGAGGAGATCAGGAGTTTGGTACCAGTACATCAGAATCTTATACTGGTTCTCTTGGCAGAGAACTGACATTGAGGATTTCGCTGCCCTCCTCCATATAAGGCGCCACAGTGCATCTGGCAGAACTCTCCCCAAGTATTCCTCCCATCGGACCATGTAAGAGTGTCTTTGAATCCGTTCCGGGAAGGGGGTCAGCAAAATGGAGTATAGCTCAGATATTAGCCAATTCATATGCACCCCTCTTCTACAAAGGCGTTCAAATGCCGTCGGGAGGGAGACATTGAACCCCGAGAAGATAGATTGGGCAAATTGTCTAATCTGAATGTAGAAATAGTTGGATGAAGGGGGAAGGCCATATTTGTTCTGAATAGCTGAGAAGGGTAAAAGGTCCCTAGTGAATGGGTCTACAATGTCCACATAGTGAAAGACACACCGCTGAAACCATAATCTCGTCGCTGAAGTGGTGAGACTTGATGGGAGTAGAGGATGATAAAGAAAGGAGGTCATGGAAGAATGGCGAGAGACCAGAGGAAACCTACTACTACAGGTCCACAAAATGGATTTAGTGGAGGCCATGGGCCCCAAAAGTTCCCTAGTTGATGACGAACTATAGGGGCTAGACCATAGCCGAGAATTCAGGTGTATAGGAGCCAGCCAGAGTCTCTCTATCTGCATCCAGATAGAATAAGGTTGCAGAGATTCCCAAGCTGTGATGCAGCATAACTGAGCTGCCCAATAATATTTGATCAGGTCAGGGACTCCCAGACCACCTGAGACTTGCTAGACAGAAGTACAGACCTAGGGATCCTATGGAGCCTCTCAGCCCCTATAAATCGGTGGAGCTGAGACTGAACAGATCTCAAATCTTTGAGGGGGGCCGGAACGGGTAAGGTCTTAAACGGGTACAGGATCGCAAGGAGTTCTCCTTCCAACGGAAAGGAAAGTTTGCCCGGAGGAAGCCAAGGGTCACCCGAGGTATATTGTGGTGGAGAGCCTCAGTTTTATGGGTGTTGACCTTACACCCAGACAGTCGTCCAAATTCCTGTAAAATGGAGTGGAGGTTTGGGAGGGAGAGGAGAACATCATCCGCATATAGTGACAGCTTAAACTCTTTATCCCTGACCATGATACCCCTGACATCTGGGTAAGCCTTGATTTTAGCTTCTAAGGGTTCAATACACATTGCAAATAGTAAGGGGGATAAGGGACATCCCTGTCTTGTCCATTGGCTATGTGTATTGGTCGAGACTCAGCGTGTGGAAGCTTGATTGTCGCCATGAGGGAGGAGTATAAGCCTCGGATGGCCTGAACAAAAAGGGCCAGAAAGACCATATGCCTTCAAGGCCACAAACAGAAACGGCCAGTGGTCAACCACTTCCATCAGGTCAATGTTCCGTCTCGTGTTGTCACTGCCCTGTCAACATAGGACAAAACCTACCTGGTCTTTATGAATCAATGAGGGGAGAAAGGCGTTTAAGTGGGAGGCCAGTGTTTTAGTAAAAATCTTGAGGTACGAATTAAGTAGTGCAATGGGCCTACTTAATCACCTGATAGGAATCGATTAAAGAGATTTGCCATATGGGGGATCAGTTCTGTCTTAAAGATCTTATAATATTTATAGGAGAAGCCATCAGGGCCCAGGGACTTGCCCTCCGTTAGGTGGTCAATTACCTCCTCTATCTCCTCCGCAGTCACAGGTCTATTAAGGGCAGTAGTATTGCAGTCGAGAGGGTGGGGAGGTTACATGAGGCCAAATATGACTGCAATAGACGCTCTCTGGTCCCTTCGTTGTGGGGCGGTCACTAGGTAGATTATAGAGGGTGGTATAGTAGGTCGAGAATCGCTCCGCAACTTCCCTGGGGTCATAGTGAACCGTCTCATCTGCTCCCTTAACTGCCAAGTGGCCCGTTTGTTGGGGGCGATTCCTAAGTTGTCTGGCCAACAGCATGTGGGGCTTATTCCCCCATGCATAATACCGTTGTCGGGTGTATAAAATTAGTTTGTCAACCTTGCCCAGGGCTATCCTATGTAGGTGGGCTCTAACATCAACTATATGCTTTAGTGTGCGGAGGGTAGGATGGGCAGACATGATCTACTCCAGGTTACACAAACGGGATTTCAGGGACCGTACTGTAGCTATCAAATCCTTTATTAGTCTTGTGCCCAGGGCGATACAGTGCCCTCTCATTACCAACTTATGGGCCTCCCATAATGAACGTACACCACCCAACGATCCTTCATTAAGCTCAAAAAAGGTTTTTAGGTGACCTTGTAGTTCGTCCTGTAATAGTGGTCTCTTGAGGGTGTCATTAAGATGCCAATGACATTGGCGAGTGTGACAGGACCCGAGGTCTATTCCAACCATTACTGGGGCATGGTCGGACCATGTGATTTGACCCATATCAGCCCCCTTTAACACACGGAGAGTGGAGATGGTTCCAAAAAAGAAATCAATTTGTGTGTGGCTACCATGCGGGGCAGAGTAAAAGGAGAAGGACCTATCAGTAGGGTGATTAAGTCGTATAAGGAGTATCGCCGGATTAATTTGCGAAAGTCCCTAGTTAATCGCTGTTGTGTTGAGTGTAGGGGTCTGCCTGGAAAAGCCAGCCTGTCCATAGAGTCAGAGAAAATAGTGTTAAACTCCCCTCCCAGTAGGACCAATGAATCGGGAAATCCGAAAACCTTGTGGAAAATGATTCTGGGACGTGTTCGGGGCATACAAATTACAAAGCGTGATTGACTGACCTGCACGTTTCTCTCTCAGAATGATATAGCGCCCCTGTGGATCTAATATTGAAGATTCAATTCTGATGGGGAAGTGGGCTGATCTGAGAATGGAGACTACCGCCTTCCAGCAAGAATGGGTGGCCGAATATGCAGTGGAATATAGGTGAGATGCAAAGCGAAAGGAGGGGTTTTCATCAACGAACGTGGACCTTTATTTTTAAGCGCAGTAAAAAATCCAAAAAAAGATACATCATGAAACACACAGCATCTACAGTATGCGTTTCAGATGACAGAAATACGATCCTTAATCAAGACCACGCTTTGTTCATTCCTGCAGGCTTATGTAACAGTGTTTGTCCAATAGAATCGCTCTGAACAGGTCACATGCAGGAATGATGTATACATACAGAACACCTGTTTAAATGTTACACATCAGAAGAATAAAATCCATAGAAAACAGCTTTACATCAATATTACAATGGTAGATCGTATCTCCGGTTCAGGGCAAAAGGAGCGTAATTATCTGGCTGGAACATCCAAAAGGATTCCCAGCTGAGTACTTTTGTGCTGCAATCCGCTTCTCTATTTGGAGGACTAACCCGCTCCAGGCCTTTAACCAGTTTCTTGCGTTTTCATTTTTTCTTCCCTCTCTTCTCGGAGTCATATTTATTAATTCTTTTCTGTTCACATAGGCGTATGAGGGCTTGTTTTTGTCGGACAAGTTGTACTTTCTAATGCCAACATTTAATATTGCAAAGGATGTAGTGGTAAGCGGGAAAAAAAATTCCAAATGGAGTTTTTTTTAATAGTGTTCACTAAATCGGTAAAACAGACTTGTGCTGTTTATTCTCCAGGTCAGTACGAATCCAGGGATACCACATATGTATGGTTTTTCTTGTGTTTTAATAATGAAAAAAAAATTTTTTTATAGTTATGTCTACTGAGCTGTGTGGGGGCTAATTTTTTGCGGAACGATCTGTAGTTTTTATGGATACTATTTTGGAGTGTGTGTTACTTTTTGATCACATCATATTAAATTTTTGGAGGTAAGAAGCAATGAAAGTAGAATTTTTTTTTGTGACTTACCGGTAAAAATCCTTTTCTCGCTGAGTTAATTGGGGGACACAGAAGACCATGGGAATAGCTGCTGCCACTAGTAGGCGACACTAAGCTAAAGTGTTAGCTCCTCCTCTCAGCTATACCCCTCCTGGAGACACCGAGCTAATCCGTTTGTAAGAAAGCAGTAGGGCCAGCCAGGAGAAGCCAACAGAAAACAATAGGAAAAAAGAGAGAGCTGGAGATGGGTCAGAACCTAGAACAGGTGGGACCCATCAGGAAGATCCAGCAATGTACTTACTGGGTGGGAGCTGTGTCCCCCAATGAAGTCAGCAAGAAAAGGACAGGTGGATAGAGACAAAAAAAACCTTACCTAAAGTGTAAATAATCATGGCAGGAGAGGAGAGAAGCTGCCTGAAACTCCATGAACTACTGTCTGGACTGGCAGACCTAACAGGAAGCTGAAGAAAAAAAAAAAAAAAACATCTGAAAACATGAACACTGTGTAAACTTGTCAGAGACTACCTCCATAACGAAACAACTCTGGGTAAATGAAAAAATGTGATTATTAGAGGAATGCATAAAATGGTCACAGTAACCAGAAATGGTATAAATACTGCTCCAGGAAGGGATTATGGAGGCCAGGGGCGGATTGACCATAGACTTTACATGGAAATTTCTCATTGGGCCGATGCCCAGGGGGCCATCTGTGCCCTCCTCACGGCCGGCCAGTGGAAGTTTTTGGGGATATATTTTGTGATGGACTGTGGTATTTGGCTGTGTTGGGGTGGTGTAATGTACCACAATATGGTATTGCTGGCCCCACCTACTTCTGTTGGCCCCACCTTCCATGAATTTGGACCAGACTACAAAACGAGGTCCCTTTTAGTATTTTTTCCAGGGCCACTTTAAGTTCCCAGTCCACCCCTGGTGGAGGCCAATCGCCACGAAAGTCCCAGAAAGAAGCTGGTGATAGAAAAAATATATCACCAGCGCAGGCACAGGAAAAGGGGCAATATAAGAACCCAATGACTATGGAATCTAACAAAGCAGACAGAAACAGTATCTGGGGGAAGTGAAACTACTCGTCTTTTGGAAGGGGGCAAGTAGAGAGAGTGTTGCTCCTCAGTAGCAGTGAAAACGACAGTACAACTGCTCTACCTGTTGAGGGGAGCAACGTAGACGACTTACACAAGCGAACTGAGTACGCGAGTACCCAATCTCCCAAATGAGTTGACACTGATGCCGTTACTGCGGTAGTGGTAGCGGAAATGCCCCACTTGGGAAGGAAAAAAAGTGCCATGGAAATGGGTTGGTTATGCCAGGGAAAGAAAAACATACTAGGGCACCACAGAAGTGAGCAGCCCCATTATCTACAGCATGCCATGCTATTGGCAGATGACTAGTGCCATAAGGAATGAGTGTACCTGTCAGCTACAGCACCAAGTGCAGCAAAAATATGACACCTGTTGGATCTACCACACCCAATGCTAGCCCAACATGAGTACAGTACCACCTGTGGGAGAAAGAAAAAAGTAAAAACAATCACACCACCTAGGAACTGCAAGAAGGTTCCACCCAAAGAAGGGGGAATGCGCAGTATGTACCACATGAAATGCCAGGGCCGATATTCTACATGGAGGAAGGTGATGAGGTAGAAACCACAGATCCAGTGCCAATGCGTCATGTGTGTAAGGAAGAACGCGGTTACTGTAACCATCTGTAGGGTGAAAGCAAATACCCCACCCACGGAGGGGTCATACAGTAGTAGACACAGAACAGGAGTAGCCACAGAGTCTATGGCTAGTACAAATACTTCCTCAGAAAAGCAGGCCATACAATAACCACAGCCTCTAGGGCCAGTGTAGAGACTCCACCTGAGAAGAAGGCCAAACAGCATACAGCAGTAGCCACCATTAATAGTGCCAGCGCAATACTCCACCTCAGAAGGAAGAAAGCTGGTAACCAGTGCAGAGGGTCCAACCTATTCAAGGTGCCAATGACAATGAACAACATTGTAATGCTGTTTCCTCACAGGTTATGTTGTAGGGCGACATGAGGAAAGAGATGCAACAGTAGACAGTATCCAGTGGTAGTGCCTACATGCCACCTGTTAAGGGGGATAAGGCAATTGTAGTTACCATCTCTAGCAAATATTGCATCCATAGAACGGGAGGCAATGTGACAGGGAATAAGTGAGTAGTAGTCACAGTAGGCAATGTTAATGCAATTACTCCACCTGTAAAATGGAGGTAATGTGAGAGAATATACAAGTTTCCAGTGGTAGTGAAAATGTACTCCACCGGTTGAAGGGGAGTATGCAACAGAATGTACAGTATCCAGTGATTGCGCATTAACTCCACCTGAATGTACAGTATGCAGTGGTGGTGCAATTAGTCTGCCTATGGAAGGAGGGTAGTGCAACAGGATGTACAGTATCCAGTGGTGGTGCAATTACTCCGCCTATGGAATGGGGTTCAGCCAGTATGGTCCTTGTTAGGCTACTTTCACACTAGAGTTTTTTGCGGATCCGTTACAATAATACAACCGCATGCATCCGTCATGAACGGATCTGGTTGTATTATGTCTTCTATAGCCATGACGGATCCGTCTTGAACACCATTGAAAGTCAATGGTGGACGGATCAGTTTTCTATTGTGCCAGAGAAAACTGATCCATCCGTCCCCATTGACTTACATTGTGTGCCAGTTTGGCTCCGCATTCCAGGACGGACAGAAAAATGCTGCAGGCAGCGTTTTGGTGTCCGCCGGCAAAGCGGAATGGTGACTGATTGGAGGCAAACTGAGGCATTCTGAGCGGATCCTTTTCCATTCAGAATGCATCAGGGCAAATCTGATCCATTTTGGACCGCTTGTGAGAGCCCTGAATGGATCTCACAAATGGGAAGCCAAAGCGCTAGTCTGAAAGTAGCCTTAGCAGGCATGGTAATGATAGGGAATACGGGTGGTGGGAACTGTAATATTTTTTTTATTTTTATTAGTTACAAAATAATTCCAAAATTAATCCTGTCACCCCTAAGCCCCAATTCCATAATGAACTATGTCAAGCAATAATATGACCATATATGCAACCTCAAGCCCCAGCCATATTAAGTGGAGAAGCAATGAAAGACATGGGGTTGGGAGCGAAGCACAGCGGGCCACTGGAGGAGGAGAAAGTATGGGCGCAAAAAATCTAGCACTCAAAAGACACAGTTTCTACCCCCAAACAGTCCAGAAGGTGCGGCTTAGGAGGCCTTAAAGCCAGGGACTTACGTAGAAGCGGGCCGACTGGAACGGTCTTGCTGGGAAGGAGCGGGAGTTCCATCAGAGAACTGATGAGGGGCGTAACAATGCCCTGAAGAGAAAGGCAGCAGCTGCCCCAAGAGGTATGCAATCTCTGGAAACGCACCGACAGGTCCAGGACAAAGGTGATTTGGCGCCACAAGCTAGGAAGGAAAACTTTTTTTTAAAAAAACCTTTCTTCCTATGTACACTGGAGAACACAGGAGAAGGGGGCCAGGATACAAGGGGAAATTAATATACTTACCTGACGGTTTCTGCCCATGCTGACTGTCACCTTCATCAGTGCACTGCCCCTTGGGGAGGGCACCTACAGCGCTAACGGGGGAACTGCCCGAAGTGGCGGTTAAGGTGACACGATTGCTAGCAGGTAACTGCGGATTTGAGATCTGCCGTTTCTCCCTGCTTTCCACAGGTGGGGAACAAGCAGCAGGCTCATGTGTGGGAAAACAGGTGGTTAGAGAACGCCTGTGGCCCAAACCTGAAAAAAGATCTTTGGCAGACCTGCAGAAAAAGTGTCTGCCTTCTATAAATACTAAGCTAAAACCAATTAGCTCAGTGTATGCAGGATGGGTATAGCTAAGAGGAGAAGCTAACACTTTATCTTAGTCGCCTCCTAGCGGCAGCAGCTATACCAATGGTCTTCTGTGGCCCCCAATGAAACGATTGAGAAAAAAATGGCAAATCGGCCATTTTTATATTTTTTTCAGTTACTCCATTCACCACATGGGGTAAATATTTTATATTTTAATAGTAGGGGCATTTTTGGACACTGTGATGACCATCTGGTTTAGATTCTGAGGTGTTTATGTATTTATTTTTTTATTCTAGGGAAAGGGGGGTGTTTCACGGTACTTTCACATTTGCGTTAGAGGATTCCGGCAGGCAGTTCCGTCGCCGGAACTGCCTGCCGGATCCAGAAATCCGTTTGCAAACGGATAGCATTTGTTTCCGAATCCTTCTGACAAATGCATTAAAATACCGGACCAGTCTCTCCGGTGTCATCTGGAAAAACGGAGCCAGTATTTATTTTTTTCACAGATTTAAAGGTCTGCGCTTGTGCCAGCAAGTGTTCTGGAATTTTGGCTGGACTGAACTGAAGACATCCTGATGCATAAGGATCGGAATGCTTTCCATTCAGAATGCATTAGGATAAAACTGAAGTGTTTTTTTCCACTATTGAGCCCCTGTGACGGAACTCAATACCGGAAAACTTTAACGCTAGTGTGAAGGTACCCTTAATTTATATACATTTTAATATTTCTAGGCATTTAAAAAAAAATACTTTTTTGTAGTCCTACTAGGAGGCTACAATATGCAGATTTCTTACAGCTTAGGGTCCATTCACACGTCCGCAGAATGGGTGCGCATCCGTTACGCAAATTGCGGAACGGGTGCGGACCCATTTATTCTCTATGGGGCAGGAATGGATGCGGACAGACCACAGTGTGCTGTCTGCATCCGCATTTCCGGAGCGCGCCTCCGATCTTCCGATCTGCGGCTACAGAAAAAAATAGAACATGTCCTATTCTTGTCTGCAATTGCGGATAAGAATAGGCAGTTCTATGGGGGTGCCGGCCGGGTGTATTGCGGATCCGCAATACACTACAGACAAGTGAATGGACCCTTATACTGTATTTCCATAGAACTACAGTAAAAGCTCCAATTGCTGTTATCCTATGTTGGCCTGCCACCTGCTGACCAACTTAGAAACTGCAGTTCTAATACACTGAGACTCAGCATATTAGAATCATTGACCAGCTTTCAAGATCGCTAGCCGCGCGCTTCTGGGTTTTTAACCATTTAGATGCTGTGGTCCTTAAAGAGGACCTTTCATGTACTTATTTTATTTTTTCCCCCCAAGTACCTTTACTTGTGGGGTACACTTTGCTGATGCTGACATCATTGTTGTTTTTTTTCCCCAAATACCCCGCTGTAGTTTTCACGGCCAGTATGTAAATACTGAGCATCGGTACAGGGTGGTTGAAGTCACCAGGGTCTCTCAGTGGGCGTCTCCTACCTGGTTGTGCCGTGGTTCAATCGCAGCAGAGCGCGAAAAAAAACCCAGCTCATCTTCTCCATGGATGTGACGCGCCGCTGCAATTGGACCACGGCACAGCCAGGGAGAAGGAGATGACCACAGAAACCATAGTCTCTCCTCCTCCTTGTACCGATGCTCAGTATTATTATACTGGGCGCGAAAACTGCAGGGGGCACAGCGGGGCGTATTTGAAAAAAATAACAACAATGATGGCAGCATCAGTGACTCATACCACGCAAATAAAAGTACTTAAAGAGTAACAAAACTTTTACTCAAGTTTTTTTTTTTTTTAAATGTCCCAAAAGCCCTAAAAATATATTTTCTAATATACTTCATTCATTGATTTTGAATTTTTACTAGAGATAGTCCCCCTCTAAAGAGCAGATTTCCTTTGCGCTTTAAATACACTATTCTCCACATCGCTGACTTGTCAGCGGTGTACGGAGTACAGACTCTGTACTTTATTAATAGGGCCATAGAGAACGGAGTACGGGTAGGAGCATACATTGCTGCTCCTGCCTGTGCCCCATGAGGCTTACTAAATGCTGGAACAGGTACCCTGTAACAATGTGCTATGCCAGGATTAGCGGAGCGGGCTACTGTCTGTGCCTGCTTTGCTAATCTAAAAGTCACAAGCCGGAGTGCCGCTGGACAGTCGACACTTATCAGAAGCTGGATTTATCTCCTTGTTTTATGGATATCATTTTGCTGCATCCTAAGGCTGGGTTCACATCATGTTTTTGCCATCCGTTATACAAAAAAAACGTATACATTAACGTATGCCTCAGAAGGATGCCATACAGTGCTATCCATTCACCATAGACTTCTATTGTAAAAAAAAACTTATATGGTTTTTAACAGAATCTGCAGGATAGAAAAGTGTGATGTGCTACGCTTTTGTATCCCTTTATTTCCCCCCAACATAAACATTAAATGAATGGCAAAAACGTGATATGAACCCACCCTAAGCACTTCCATGCCCCTGTCAGTGTTTATACATAGGTGAGCGCTGCACTTTGTGCTTCCTTAGAATTTATAATGTATAATGACATTAAAATCTCCTACTGACCTAAAGGTGGCTAGACATCCGATAAACAAAAGTTGAAAAAGTCAAACTTTTACCCTTCATTATCAGAAATTAGTCATTCTTTTGTGCAAATTACATCATTTCTACAGAATGTGTTTTGTTAGATTTTTGTCCTGTAGCACTGTGCATATACTGAATATGCAGCTGAACAGGAAGACTCAGGACACATCCAGTTGGGAGTTCAGCGGAAGAGCCTGCAGCAATCTAAGGGCAGCAGCCTGACGGAGAGGTAAGTACCGAGGAAACAATATTTCATCCACAGGCGAGAACACTGGTATTTTCTAAAAAGGGCAGGAGAATTCCTATTAATCTTTACAATAGTGTGTGTGTGTGTGTGTGTGTGTGTGTGTGTGTGTGTGTGTGTGTGTGTGTGTGTGAATTTCTGTTTAATAAACTAATGCAAAGTCAATTAGTTACTGTTTTTTGTTGAATTGTATCATCTTTATATACTGTTTAAATGAAGCTCAGGATAAATTCACACGTTAAATTAAAAAAACAAATAAAACTTTATACTTTTTCACATGACTGTATAAAAAGGCATATGCACCACAAGGTCCATAAGCTTCTCAAGTTCAAGGAACAGCCAAGAATAGCTTTAACCAACGTATTTGGAGTATAATCTATTGATAATTTATTGGCTTGTGATTTTTTTTATTTTTTTTAGTTTGCGCATCGAAAAAAAACAAAATGGAAATCTGGTAATTAGGACAAAATCACTTGAATTATGTGTGTTTAGGTGGTGTTACAGCTGTTTGGAAGGTATTAAACTACTATGGTAGTAGTAGTATGTACAAAAAATCCCAATGGTATGTGCACATATACTTTAAGACAAAATACTGCATAGGGTGTCCAATTTCATCATCAAGGCTACTAAAATCCAAAACCGCAAGCACGCACCACCTGCTGGAAAAATCTATGTAGGCCAAATGAATACCACTCAATATTTTCTCTTATTAGCTACTTACAGTAACAGGGAAAGAGCAAGGAAGTATTTGTAACCATGTTCATACATGTGCCTGAGATCAGGTTGCCATATAAATAGGTTAGAAAATGACAATTTTTATCATTTCATTATCAAAATAATAAAAATTTGTTTGAAAGGTAAAAGGTCCACAAGACTTAAAAGCCCTTGCTCTCAACTTTAGGGGCACCATTTGACATTCTGGTTCCCCATGCCTTATTATACAAGAGTCCAGGTTTACTAAATTCATGTGCCATGACACCTAGTCATTGTCTTTCTTCTTCATGGCAGTCCAATAACACTTTATTCAGTTTCAGATGCCTGTCTTCTGTCTCAGGAGGGAACCAAAGCACAGCGATCACCCATAGGCTTGAGCCGTATATATCAGAAACGCCCAAACGGATTGGAAGCTTGCTGTGGTTGTGTGTCTGGAAAGAGAAGAAGAATATTAGCTACTCTGCTCCAGCGGGCGGCTGCACAGGGAGGAGAGCACAAAGTGCTGCACACATAATTCTGAGAGATTTTACTGTTGCAGAGTACCCAAGTAAGCATGAATTATTTATGAAACAGCAAGGTATACAGGGATAAGATGAGGTTAAATTTAACATGCACTCATACAGGGAATACTCACTGGATAACTGCTGTTGTAGTTGTCGTACAAGAGCTGCTGTCTGTTGCTGCTGCTGAGTTTGTTGCAGACCCTGTCGTTGAAACTAAAAGCAGAATATTTAAGATATACATGAAATCCAAATATAACAGGAAAACAAAAAAACTTGATGTGGAATATAGCAAGTGAAGAAATTTGTGTGGGACCCATGGGTGGATAGCAACACGTAGATGAGCCCCACTGAACAGGGCTAATCCGCTGTCAGATGCATGTAATCTCAAAATGCAGATTTCACAGCAAATCAAAATTTGATGTTTTTAGTCTTTTAAAAAAGTGAAAGAAAAAAAAAATTATACATGTGTCTATTGCAAATGAGAGTTGACCATTTTACCATAGGTTGCTGTGGTGCCAGTGTCTGCATGCCAAGTCCTGGGGGCTGTCCTTGTGCCTGGGCCTGTGGAACTGCTGCTACCTGCTGAGGTGGTGGCTGTGGCTGAGGTGGAGCTTGGGGCTGAGGAGGAGCCTGAGCCTGTTGTTGCTGTTGCTGTTGTTGTTGTTGTTGTTGCTGCTGCTGTTGTTGCTGTTGCTGCTGCTGTTGTTGCTGCTGCTGCTAATAAAAGTTATGAGAACCTGTAAGAAACCTGAACATACTGAATTCTTTGCACAACACACTTAGGCCTCATGCACACAGCCGTTGCGTGCATTGGGCACCGTAATTTGCAGTCCCCAATGCACAGGTACCATCCGTGCGGCTGCCGCAGATTGATCCTTGAATGGGTCCGTGATCCGTCTGCACCACAAAAAAAACCAAAACAGAACAAGTTCTATTTGCAGAGGCACGGAGAGAAACCCAATGGAAGAACTCTGTAATGCTTCCATTGGGTTCCGTGCCTCCGTTACGCATCGCATCTTCACTTTACTGTTTGCGGGCTGCAATACGGGCCGATCGTCTGCATGAGGCCTTAGACTGTTCCTCCTCCTCAATACTTTTTATGAACTTACTCTTAATATTTGTTGCTGCCTCAGATACTGCTGCTGTTGTTGCTGGTCTGGTAACATCTGAGTGGGCCGTATTGTACCTTGTACATTCTGTGCAGTCATATGACCCATTCCAGTCATCATGCCAGCCTGCTGCATTTGTTGGTGTGGGAATCTGATTAGAGATGAAAACATTTAAAACATCACAAAAAAAAAAAAAAAGCAAATTTTTTTTTTATATAAAATTATGTTTTAAGAAGTTTGTGTACCTCGGTCCTGTTTGGGGATTATGATTGTAACCAGTTGCCTGCTGATGGACATAACCACTTGGTCTCTGTGGCATCTGTCTCACAGAGTCAAGGAGTGTCCCACCAGAAGGTGGAAGAGTACTAGGATATGACTGTGTATTGTAGCCTGATGGCACCAAACCACCAGATTGTGATTGAGGATGCTGCTGCTGCATGGGCACATGGGTAGTGTATGTTGTATAACCCTAAAGAGAGAGGAAAAAAAAAAAAAAAAAAGAGGTGTAAAGTCATGCAGCCAACAGAAAACGGGTAATAAGATTTTTGTATAACTTACCAGTAAAATCTCTTTCTCGCTCTTCCTTGGGGGACACAGGAAACCTTGGGTAGGCTCTACTCCCTAGGAGGCGTGACACTAAGTGAAAACTGTTAAGCCCCTCGTCCAGCAGCTATACCCTCAGCCTGGAGAGAGAGACTACCAGTTGCATGTCCAAGTAGTGAAAAAAAGGCAATGACCAACCATGTAAAACCAAACAAGTCAACTACTCGACCGGGGCAACCAAACCGTAACAGTAAACCAGAACAATGGGTGGGTGCTGTGTCCCCCAAGGAAGAGCGAGAAAGAGATTTTACTGGTAAGTTATACAGAAATCTTGTTTTCTCGCCCAGTTCCTTGGGGGACACAGGAAATCTTGGGACGTTCGAGAGCAGTCGAAGAGGGGAGGGACTACAGCCAAAGGCGAAACCACCAGAGGTATCAAGAAACCGCCGCCTGCAAGACCAGGCGGCCCAAAGCAGCATCTGCCGATGCATAGGTGTTCACCCTGTAGAACTTGGTAAATGTGTGCAAGGAAGACCAGGTGGCCGCCTTGCACAGTTGTTCAGCCGAAGCCCGATGCCTCTGAGCCCAAGAGGCACCGACCGCTCTGGTAGAATGAGTGGTAACACCAAAAGGCGTCTCCTTGCCCTTGGCGAAGTAAGCCTCGGCAATAGCCATCTTGATGAAGCGGGCAATAGACACCCTGGACACCGCCAACCCCTTGCGCGGACCTTCCGGAACCACAAAGAGAGTCAGTGCGCCGAAAAGGTCCGGTGACCTCCAGGTAAATCTTCAGGGCCCTAACGACATCCAGGCGGTGAAGCTCCCGTTCTCGAGGGCGAGAAGGAGACGGACAAAGGGAAGGGAGGACGATGTCCTCATTGAGATGAAAGGCGGAGACCACCTTCGGGAGGAAGGAAGGGACCGGACGGAGAACAGCCTTATCCTGGTGGAAGACCAAAAGGGGCTCAGTACAAGAAAGCGCCGCCAATTCAGACACCCGTCGTAGAGACGTGATGGCCACAAGGAACATGACATTGCAGGACAAAAGGGGAAGAGAGACCTTCCGTAACGGCTCGAAGGGGGAGGATTGGAGCGCCGAGAGCACAACATTAAGGACCCAGGGTGGAATGGGTGAGCGATACGGAGGAACAGACAGGTTCGAGAGGGGGCAAAGGACGTTGGATGGAAAGCGCCGAGACCTGACCCTTTAACGAGCTGAGACCCAGACCCAGGTCCAGGCCAGACTGTAAAAAGGACAGGACCGTGGGGAGGGAAAAACGAACCGCCAAGTCCGGTAATAAATCCTGGACGAGGCCGGCTTCGGTGCGCGGATCATGGTGCGAACCACATACGCCGAAAAACCCAGTCGCGTCAAAACTGCGGTCTCAACAGCCACGCCGTTAAACGTAGCGACCTTAAATGCTGGTGGAAGATCGGCCCTTGAGAGAGAAGGTCTTCTCTTAGAGGCAGCGGCCAAGTCGTGTCTCCCAGAAGCAGCATCAGGTCGGCATACCGAGGCCAATCTGGGGCTATCAGGATCGTAGGCATGCCCTCTGTCTCGATTTTTCGGAGAACTCGAGGCAGAAGGGGGAGGGGCGGAAACACATACAGGAGGGAAAATTCCGTCCAAGGAAGAACGAGAGCGTCGGCGCCGTACGCCCTCGGGTCCTTGGACCTGGACAGGAAGGTGGGGAGCTTGTGGTTGAACCTGGAGGCCATGAGATCCACATCCGGATGACCCCAACGAAGGCAAATGGACTCGAACACGTCGGGGTGCAGAGACCACTCACCCGGGTTGATCGTGGTTCGGCTGAGGAAGTCGGCCGCCCAGTTTTCCACCCCCGGGATGTAAATTGCCGACAGGGCCAGAACATGAGTTTCCGCCCAGCGGAGGATGTGAGACACTTCCCGCATAGCCGCTGCACTGCGAGTGCCCCCTTGATGATTTATGTACGCCACGGCTGTGGCGTTGTCCGATTGGACACGGACGGGATGGCCCCTTAGCAGGGGAGTCCAGTGCTGGAGCGATAGGAGAATCGCCCTCAGCTCCAGGATGTTTATTGGCAGCTTGGACTCCGATGGGAACCAAGTGCCCTGGACGGACCGGGGAGGAAACACCCCTCCCCAACCCTGCAGACTGGCGTCGGTGGCGACCACCTACCAGATCATCGGCAAAAAGGAATTTCTCTTGGAGAGGGGTCCGTAACCACCAGAGGGAGGAGGTCCGAACATGGGGAGGTAGGGGGAAGGGCCGGTCCAGACTCTCTGGGGACTTGTCCCAGGCAGACAGGATTGCCGTCTGGAAGATGCGGGAGTGATAATGCGCGAACGGAATCGCTTCGAAGCAGGACACCATCTGTCCCAATACCCGCATGCTGGACCGGAAGGACGAACTGCGGTGGAGAAGGAGGGTCCAAACCGAACGGTGAAGGGTCAGACGCTTTTCTGGCGGGAGACGAACCTCCGCCACTTCTGTATCCAACAGCATCCCCAGGAAGACTTGGGAAGGTTGATAATCCAACCGAACCGCTCCAGGGTTTGCAGCGTGAGGTCCACGCTGGTGGACGTCTGGGAAAAGGAGGGTGCCTTGATGAGCAGGTCGTCCAAGTAAGGAAGCAGAAAAACACCCCTGAGGCGGAGCAAGGCCAGGACAGGGGCTAGGATCTTGGTGAACACCCGTGGAGCCGTCGCCAGGCCAAAGGGGAGGGTAGAGGTCGTTCCCCACCGCAAAGCGAAGGAAACGCTGGTGACACCGAGCGATCGGGACGTGGAGGTAAGCATCCTGGATGTCGATAGATGACATAAACTCCCCTTTCTCCAGAGAAGCCACCACGGATCGGAGGGACTCCATCCTGAACCGGCGAATACGGAGAAACCGGTCTAACCGTTTGAGGTCCAAGATCGGTCTCACCGAGCCTTCCTTTTTGGGGACCACAAAAAGGTTCGAGTAGAACCCCTTGAATCTGTCCCTTGGAGGAAGGAAGCAGGGCTGTGGAGTCGGTAGATAAATGTTCCGACTCAGACTCCTCAGTTTTATGTACTTCCGACTCCGAGACTCCGACTCCTCTGTATTAATATGCGAATGTATTTTATACATTCCTTGAGGGAAAGAAACGCAACCTACCACAGGACTACTGGCTGGGAAGCTGCTTTCTCCTTTGTGTGCTTATCTGCTGCTGAAGATAGGGCAGTGGGAGGATCGAGGAAGGGGCATTTATTCTAAAACATGATTTTCCTAGGAGAATCCCATAGTCATGTTTAAAGTTTAAGCTAACAATCGGAGTTTACAAGTTTTTATAGCCTTAGCTAAATGACAGCAGTTTTTCCAATGGTTTACAGCTTCAGTCTTGAACTATTGGCTATCCATTCCCTTCACTTATACAAGTGTCTCACTCTCTAGTCCTGCAAAAAACATATTTATTTAATCCCTTATCAGTGAGAGGCTAGGTTACACATGGACGCTGCGTTCCCTGTAAAAGCAGAACACAACACTATGGAAAGTATAAGTATTGCAGCTCCTAATTGTGCGTTGCGTGCCATATAGTGAAGCACATGAAAAGCATGCTTCTTCACGGTCACTTAACGTGTTCGTTTTGCGGTTACGTGAGGCACTGCATGCATTGGTCTTTATTCTTACAGTAGAGAAGTCATTAATTATAACTTTTTGTGAATTGGGACATTTAAACTTGCTTTTTTTTTATATTCCAATCTAAATTTAGTAGGAGTCGGTGCATTGTTTGCCGACTCAGACTCCAGGTACCCAAAATTTCCCCCGACTCCGACTCCTTGACTCCGACTCCACAGCCCTGGAAGGAAGTAATCATTCCCTTGTCCAGAAGGGTGCGAATGGCTTCGGAAAAGGCGGCCGCACACTGGGGGTCCCTCGGGACACGGGACCGAAAGAAACGATTCGGAGGGAGGGACGCGAATTCGATTTTGTATCCGGATGACATAATCTTGAGTGCCCAGGCGTCAGAGACGTGTGCCTGCCAGATGTCCCTGAAAAGGAGGAGGTGGCCCCCCACGCGGGTGGGTGGGGGCGCACCTTCAGGCGGAGGGCTGCTTGGCCGAGGAGGGACGAGCAGATTGGGACTTACGCCAGGAGGGTTGAGTCTGAAAAAAGGGCTTTTAACGTCTATCCTGGGAGGGATTAAAGGAAGGACGGGTCGCGGGTCGAGGGCCGGAGGACCTGCGGGAGGACCTAAAACGAGAGAAATCAGGACGGCCTCGAGTGGCGCCCTTGGTCCTGGGCTGGGGAAGATGGGTGCTCTTTCCCCCCGTGGCTTCAGAAATGATCTCGTCCAAGCGGGCCCCGAATAAACGGGAACCCGCGAAGGGAAGTCCAGCAAGAGACCGTTTGGAAGCGACATCCGCCGTCCAAACTTTTAGCCAAAGTTCTCTCCTGACTGAGACAGCCAGAGCAGAGGAACGGGCAATGAGGGCACCCGCATCAAGTGAGGCCTCACAAATGAATTTCCCTGCCTGAACAACGAGCTGGGCTAAAGAACGGAGGTCCTGAAGGGAGACGTCTGAATCAAGTTCCTGGTCGAGCTGGGAAGCCCATTCCGAGACCACCTTCCCGGCCCAGGCGGAAGCAAAGACCGGTCTGAGGGCTGAACTGGAGGCAGCAAATATGGCTTTTGTAAGGGATTCCATGCGACGGTCTTCAGTGCACTGAAGAGAGGAACCGTCCGCCACAGGAATAGCCGTGCTTTTAGACAGGCGGGCCACGGGAGGGTTGACCTTAGGTGGAGACCCCCAAGTGGAGATGCAATCCGCTGGGAAGGGATAACAGATATCCAACTTCTTAGGGGGGGGGGGGTAAAACGGGCATCGGGGCGAGTCCAAGCCTTAGAGACCACCGAAGAGTGGCGTGGAGGGGGAAAACCATGGACGCCTGTTTGGGGCGGAAAAAGGACACACCGGCCTTGTCAGTGCTGGGAGGGTCGTCGTGAATTTTAAAGGTGTCGCGAATATTGGTAATGAGATGGCCCACAGCAGAGGCTAGCTCGGACAGCAATGCCGAGTCCATGTCCCAATCCGAATCCACCAATTCTCCATCAGAGTGCATGTCCTGTGAGGAGGGACCCGACTGAGTCCGCACCCGCGGAGGAGATAGGGACGCATCCGAGGAAGACGCGCACTCCGCCCTGGAGCGCTTCTGGAGGTGTCGGGCCCTGGAGGCATCACTGGGAGCGAGGGACCCAGACGGGTCGGCAGAAGTAACGGACCCAGAGGATACGACAGGGGGTGTAGCAGACTGCGTGGCAGGCTGTGTGTCTACAAGGCGGCCCACAACATGAGTGAGGCTTTCCACGGCCTGGGACAGGGATCTTGCCCAATCAGGTGGATCCAAGGAAACAGGGGGCAGCACAGCCAGTGGCGGACCCTGTATGCAGGGGGCAGCAGCAGTGGCAATAGAGATCAAACAACGTCACGGCAACAGAGGAGCAGAGGCAGCAGCGGTGGCCAGGCTCTTGAGGTGAATTGGAAGGCGGGAATGAGAGGGGAGCTGGAAGCGAAGCCCCGCCCCCGCCGATGCTCCGTTCGCGCGCGCAATTCAAATATAGAGACGGTAAGAAGGGGGAGGGGCGGTCTGCGGCGCTGTAAATGAGAGGAAGCGACTCCATATCACACAGTTGAATGCCGAGCCACCCTCCACAATTAGTATACGGCCACCGCAGAGTAAGGGAGAACCTTTCCACCCCCGCAGGAGAGAGCGAACGCCGCGATTCCCTGCGTGCGGACGTCGCGATGCCGGCCGGCAGTGAAAGTGTGACGGCTGCTTGTTGCTGCGGCAGGCCTTGCCTGCCTGCGATCGTAGCCTGGATGCCCCTGCTGCGGCTGAATGAAGGCACTCAGCCTGTAGTAGGGTGCCTGATGTTGTCCCAGGGTCTGCTCTTGCGGTGAATTGGAGTAGGTTGTCCAAGTGACTGCCACAGCATAGGCTAGACAGGTGAGGAGGCCTTGGGGGGGGGGGGGGGGGGGGGGGGGGGGTGAACAGAGAGCAGAAGTGGGGGGGGGGGGGGGGGAGGCTGGAACAGCCACTCTCACCATCCTGAAGTCTTCACCCTCTGTCCATTCCAGCAGGGTCGTCCCTTCAGCTACTGGCACCGCAGTGGCAGGAAGCTGGAGAGGGGCTTGACGTGTGGGTGACCCTTACACTGGTGGGATGCAGGGGAGCTGGGCTGCCCTGGTCCTCCTTGTCTTCTGTGGGGGAGGCAGCAGTGCGGATGACTGGCACTGGCGCAGCTCGACCCCGGGAGAAACAGAGAGGTCCAGGCGTCTCTGTTGTCCCTGTGAATAGTAAAATAAAAAATAAAAAATGAAGGGAAAAAACAGCCCTACGAAGCAGGGAGTGTCTCTTGCCTCCTTGGACACTAAGCAAAAACTGGCAGTCTCTCTCTCCAGGCTGAGGGTATAGCTGTGGAGGAGGGGCTTAACAGTTTTCACTTAGTGTCACGCCTCCTAGGGAGTAGAGCTATACCCAAGGTCTTCTGTGTCCCCCAAGGAAGAGCGAGAAATCTATATTAGGGCTTCTCATAACATGTTAATTGGCACATTCTTTCTTGTAGGATGTTTTTTTCCACAAAGAGTAATGATAACAAAGATAACGAAGCAATTTTCAAGAGATTAAAAAAAAAAAATCCTATTCCTCTATAACAGAAAAAGTATATACAGCGTGCAGTCCTACAGGCAACATTTTCTGAGCATGATCAGCTGTACCAGTAGGACCATCATGATCCTGAGAACGGATGTGTGCTGAACACATACTTACTGTCTTCTCTATGTGTGTTTTTTGTACAGTTCAATAAACTGTTAAGAAAAAAATCTCTTGAATATCAATTATTTCATCTCAAAAGTATCTATACTGTTTAATACTGCGATATGACTTGGGAAGAGAAGGACAGAAAAAGAGCCCAGTCTTGCTGCTTCCTTTGAATGGGCTGCCTCAAGTCTGGCCTCCTGCTCTTTTGTAGCCACTCTCACAATTGTAAAGGGTATTAAATAAAATTATGGATGGCAGAATTCTACATTATGAACCATGTATACCTGGGAGGATTGCATAGATCCATATGGGGGAGTTGGTGTCATTTGTCGAACAGGTTGAGTCATCATACCCTGCGTCTGCTGAGGGAGAGAACACCAAGATATAAATACAGTGGCAGACTTTTTTAAATTTTACACACCCTGAAAAATCACTCACCAATTTTGCCTGAAGGTGTTGCCTTAGTAATTGACCCTGGGGAATAGGAGGCTGCTGTCTGTACATGATAGGCTTGTATGGATCCATCATTCCTCCTACAACTGGTGGAACACCACCTCCATAAGGAGGTCGAGCCTGAACTACCTTTACCATATTCATGCGAGGTGGACGGTATGTGTCCAGACGTGGACCACCTGTTTCAAGAGGTCAGAACATTGGAGAGAAATTGATGAAAGCAGACTGTATGCCAGCTACAATCTTAAAAAGGCATCTGTCAGCAAATTTGTACCTATGAAACTGGCTGACCTGTGCGCTTGGCAGCGGAAGGCATCTGTGTTGGTCTCATATTCCTATGTGCCCGCATTGCCGAGAAAAATTATGTTTTAGCACATGCAAGTGAGCGTCTAGGAGCAACGGGGGTGTTGCCTTTAGACCTAGAGACTCTGTCTGCACTTTGGTTGAGAGGGCCAGGCAGTGTAAACGTGATCGCGTCTGGCCCTGTCAAAGTGGAGAGGATATGGCAGTTGCTGAGAGAGCAGAGCCTCTAGGAGTAAAGGCAATGCTCCTGTTGCACATTTGCATATATAAAAACTTCATTTTTCCTCAGTAATGCGAGCATGTATGAACAAAGGAACAACACAGATGTCTGCAGCTGCCAAGTGCACAGGCCATAGTTCAGCCAGTTTCATAGGTACAAATCTGCTAAAAGATGACCTTTAAAGGCTATGTACACCTTTGGAGTCATTTTTTTTTTATGATTGCACGTTATTGATTTTTGGCTAATAATCATTTTTTCAATTGGCCTTTATTAAAACTATTGAGCTGTTCTGCCACAAAGGGTTAACTGTTTTTCTAGCTGTGTGACTGGTACTTTCACTTTGTGCCAGTCATCTACAGGGAGTGCAGAATTATTAGGCAAGTTGTATTTTTGAGGATTAAATTTTATTATTGAACAACAACCATGTTCTCAATGAACCCAAAAAACTCATTAATATCAAAGCTGAATATTTTTGGAAGTAGTTTTTAGATTGTTTTTAGTTTTAGCTATTTTAGGGGGATATCTGTGTGTGCAGGTGACTATTACTGTGCATAATTATTAGGCAACTTAACAAAAAACTAATATATACCCATTTCAATTATTTATTTTTACTAGTGAAACCAATATAACATCTCAACATTCAGAAATATACATTTCTGACATTCAAAAACAAAACAAAAACAAATCAGTGACCAATATAGCCACCTTTCTTTGCAAGGACACTCAAAAGCCTGCTATCCATGGATTCAGTCAGTGTTTTGATCTGTTCACCATCAACATTGCGTGCAGCAGCAACCACAGCCTCCCAGACACTGTTCAGAGAGGTGTACTGTTTTCCCTCCTTGTAAATCTCACATTTGATGATGGACCACAGGTTCTCAATGGGGTTCAGATCAGGTGAACAAGGAGGCCATGTCATTAGATTTTCTTCTTTTATACCTTTTCTTGCCAGCCACACTGTGGAGTACTTGGACGCGTGTGATGGAGCATTGTCCTGCATGAAAATCATGTTTTTCTTGAAGGATGCAGACTTCTTCCTGTACCACTGCTTGAAGAAGGTGTCTTCCAGAAACTGGCAGTAGGACTGGGAGTTGAGCTTGACTCCATCCTCAACCCGAAAAGGCCCCACAAGCTCATCTTTGATGATACCAGCCCAAACCAGTACTCCACCTCCACCTTGCTGGCGTCCGAGTCGGACTGGAGCTCTCTGCCCTTTACCAATCCAGCCACGGGCCCATCCATCTGGCCCATCAAGACTCACTCTCATTTCATCAGTCCATAAAACCTTAGAAAAATCAGTCTTGAGATATTTCTTGGCCCAGTCTTGACGTTTCAGCTTGTGTGTCTTGTTCAGTGGTGGTCGTCTTTCAGCCTTTCTTACCTTGGCCATGTCTCTGAGTATTGCACACCTTGTGCTTTTGGGCACTCCAGTGATGTTGCAGCTCTGAAATATGGCCAAACTGGTGGCAAGTGGCATCTTGGCAGCTGCACGCTTGACTTTTCTCAGTTCATGGGCAGTTATTTTGCGCCTTGGTTTTTCCACACGCTTCTTGCGACCCTGTTGACTATTTTGAATGAAACGCTTGATTGTTCGATGATCACGCTTCAGAAGCTTTGCAATTTTAAGAGTGCTGCATCCCTCTGCAAGATATCTCACTATTTTTGACTTTTCTGAGCCTGTCAAGTCCTTCTTTTGACCCATTTTGCCAAAGGAAAGGAAGTTGCCTAATAATTATGCACACCTAATATAGGGTGTTGATGTCATTAGACCACACCCCTTCTCATTACAGAGATGCACATCACCTAATATGCTTAATTGGTAGTAGGCTTTCGAGCCTATACAGCTTGGAGTAAGACAACATGCATAAAGAGGATGATGTGGTCAAAATACTCATTTGCCTAATAATTCTGCACGCAGTGTAATAAACCTGATCTCTAAACTACAGAGAGGTCATAAACACTTATTTAAGGCTACTTTCACACTTGCGGCAGAGTGATCCTGCAAGCAGTTCCATCGCCGGAACTGCCTGCCAGATCCGGCAAAACGTATGCCAACTAACGGAATGCTCTCCATTCAGTATGCATGGGGATAAAACTGATCAGTTCTTTTCTGGTATAGATCCCCTAGGACGGAACTATGCCGGAACAGAAAAACGCTAGTGTGAAAGTACCCCAAGCCACATTCTTATCAGTAAGATAAAAACTGAGCTATAATGAGTGTTTATAATGTCAGAGAGCAGGGTTAAGGAGCCTGTCTGTTCCTGGTCTGACGGAAAAGACAGAAAATCCAAAGGGTGCTACAAGAGCATGTCAGCTTCTGTACAGAAAAAAGGACACCATACTTTTAATAAAGACCAATTTCATATAAATTTTTAGCTCTAAATCGGTACAAATGCGATTATAAATAAAATTGTCCCCAAAGGTGTACATAGCCTTTAAACTGTGCCAATACTGTGCTAAGAGGACTAGTTTTAGAAAATGTTTTTTTGGAACTTGTGTATCATTGCACCTATATAAAACCACATATATACTTAGTCATGGTACAGTGAGTGTTCCAGCGCAACCATTGACTGTACCCCACAACAGTGTAGGCACTGTAAAATTATGGAATGAATAGGGCTAATCTTTAAAACTCACCAGGAGGTAAGGGTTGATTCTGAGCGTACACTGTCTGCGCTCCATAAGGCAATCGAGACATGGACCCCCCTCCTTGGGAGTGCAGAAGGTCAGTCGAAACTCCCATTGGATAAGGCATTGAGCGTCCTCCACCAATCCCATATTCCTGAATAAAACACACAAATAATTATTTTATTCTGCAAATATTTACAGGGCGTTTCAACTCCATTTCAAACATACAAGAATCTGATACCTACTGCTCGTCTGTAATAAGAAATACAGTATGATAGTTGCATATTTTCAATGACATATGGTCTATACCTCTCCTTTGTTTGCTGGTTGACGAGTCTTCTTGTTTTTCTTGCCTGGTTTCTTTCTCTCATCACCGGTACCTGGGCAAGTTCCTCCACTCTTATCTACTTTGAGTGGCTCACTCAGCTTCTTATCGGGCTCACTACTTGTTGGGGTTGGTGGCTCCTCATCTTCAGGAGGAAGAGACAATGGCTCCAAATAGTAAGTGCGTGGCTTAGGCTTTAAGTGTGTGTGGTACAGAAGTAATCTCTGTTGCTCCTCCAACCTTGAGACTCGTCTGTCTACACGCACAGTACCAAACCATCCCCAGGAAAGAGGAGCAGATTGTTTCAGACCTTCAAAAAGATCCCAAGGGGAAATTTTCTGCTTAGTAGAGACTTGAAGTCCCTGTGAATGGAGTTCAAAAAGAAAAAGTTACAGTAAAGAATTATGTACAGAAAATAATTGAAAATGAAATTAGTCGATTTCACTTTTTTACAGCTCTGTGCAAGTTTACAGATGAAATGTTTGAAACTCTGCAGGTATATGGCATATGTAGGTTTCAAGTCTTTGCAAACTTTTCATATAGGTTAAATAAAGGTCTTCCATGTCTTTAGGTTGCTGTGTACTTCTAAAAGCACCTAAGAAACCATTTGTGATTATAAGGCAATCCTTATCATAATGATCTTTTGACCTAAATCACTGCTGTTATTTTTAATATTTACAGTAGTCCTAGTGGTAGTTCTGCCTCTCTTTCCCAAATTCTTAGCTAATTAACATAATACATATTTATAGTGGCAGCTGCAGGCAGCCAGCATTTTATCATCTGACCTTTAAAGCTATGCAGAAAAAAATAAGTAATTTGATGCCCTTTAACAAATGGCTCTGACGTTTTTAATATATGCTAGGAAATTAAACAGCACAGAATTTTTAGTATAAAGAATGTACACTTTATATCATTACATAAAGTATAACGTAGAGTCACTGGTTTTGTTTTACTGTCATGTAAACCTGTGCGCCTAGGTCTTACATTCCAAAGAAAACATTCACCTACAGAAAAGTCTTCCCTACTAAGATAACTGACGTTGTAAGGAATGACAAAGACTTCATATGTTACCTCCTCCAGGCTTTAAAGGGGTTATCCAATATCATAAACTGCCCCCCCATGTGCCGAGCCCCTCAAAGGGAATCTACTTACCCCGCTCCCCTCCTGGTCCCCGCACCGCTGCGTCTCCCTGTACACAGATGAAAACATCCGGTGTGTGTGGGAGGGGGGCGCCAATGGAAGGAGGGGAAGAGCCTCCCTAGATACGTGGGTGAGGCTAGGGAGGCTCTGCCATTAGCTGCTCCCCACCCCTCGACACCGAATGTTTTAATTGAAAAACAAACTGAAATCTTTTAGGTGGAGGGAAGAAAACAAAATAAACTAAAATAATGTGGTTTCATAAGTGTGCACACCCTCTTATAACGGGATGTAGCTGTGTTCAGAATTAAGCAATCACATTAAAAATCATGTTAAATAGGAGTCAGCATACACCTGCCATCATTTAAAGTGCCTCTGATTAACCCCAAAAAGTTCAGCTGCTCTAGTTGGTCTTTCCTGAAATTTTCCTTTTAGTCACATCCCACAGCAAAAGCCATGGTCCACAGAGAGCTTCCAAAACATCAGAGGGATCTCATTTTCAAAGGTATCAGTCAGGAGAAGGGTACAAAAGAATTTCCAAAGCATTAGATATACCATGGAACACAGTGAAGACAGTCATCATCAAGTGGAGAAAATATGGCACAACAGTGACATTACCAAGAACTGGACGTCCCTCCAAAATTGATGAAAAGACGAGAAGAAAACTGGTCTGGGAGGCTACCAAGAGGCCTACAGCAACATTAAAGGAGCTGCAGGAATATCTGGCAAGTACTGGCTGTGTGGTACATGTGACAACAATCTCCCGTATTCTTCATATATCTGGGCTATGGGGTAGAGTGGCAAGACGAAAGCCTTTTCTTATGAAGAAAAACATCCAAGCCAGGCTACATTTTGCAAAAACACATCTGAAGTCTCCCAAAAGCATGTGGGATAAGGTGTTATGGTCTGATGAAACCAAGGTTGAACTTTTTGGCCATAATTCCAAAAGATATGTTTGGCGAAAAAACAACACTGCACATCATTAAAAGAACACCATACCCACAGTGAAGCATGGTGGTGGCAGCATCATGCTTCGGGGCTGTTTTTCTTCAGCTGGAACTGGGGCCTTAGTTAAGCTAGAGGGAATTATGAACAGTTCCAAATACCAGTCAATATTGGCACAAAACCTTCAGGCTTCTGCTAGAAAGCACAGAACATGAAGAGGAGCTTCATCTTTCAGCATGACAACAACCCAAAGCATACATCCAAATCAACAAAGGATTAGCTTCACCAGAAGAAGATTAACGTTTTGGAATGGCCAAGACCTGAATCCGATTGAAAATCTTTGGTGTGATCTGAAGAGGGCTGTGCACGGGAGATGCCCTTGCAATCTGACCGATTTGGAGTGTTTTTGCCAAGAAGAGTGGGCAAATCTTGCCAAGTCAAAATGTGCCATGCTAAAACGCTCATACCCAAAAAGACTGAGTGCTGTAATCAAATCAAAAGGTGCTTCAACAAAGTATTAGTTTAAGGATGTGCACACTTATGCAACAATATTATTTTATTTTTATATTGTTTCTTCCCTCTACCTAAAAGATTTCAGTTTGTTTTTCAATTGTGTTGTACAGTTTATAGGTCACATTAAAGGTGGAAAAAGTTCTGAAATGATTTATCTTTGTCTCATTTATTTACATCACAAAACCTGACATTTTAACAGGGGTGTGTAGACTTTTTATATCCACTTTATATCCATGCCTCTCTCTCAAAACCATGTAGCTGTAGCCAGCTTAGATCTACAGTTGCACAAAAAATGTGAACCATTTTAGATTTCTGTATTGATTACTAAGGAAATGTGATCTGATTGTCTATAATTGTGATTTATGTGTGATAACACACACAATTGTCCTGATCATGTCTTTTTGAGCACATTGGGTAAAGATCCACAGTGCAAAGAGGAAAAGTACGTGAACATTTGCAGGTTAATGACTTCTCCAAGAGCTAATTAGCAAAAGGTTTTTCAATAAAGAAGATGAGATTAAGTTTCACAGATGCTTTGCTTATTAAAGGCACACAAAGCCTGGTTACTCACAAATATTTTCTTCTCAAGAAAGATTAGTTAGTGTGTATTACGTTCACTCAATTTGCTAACTAAAAAACATGAACAGTACAACTGATTGTGTATTTTAGTTAGGCTACGTTCACATCACCGTTCAGCCTTTCCGTTCTCCTTCTTCGTCTAGGAGCAGGAGAACGGAAAGGACGGAAAAGGCACATAACTGACGCCAAACTGAGTCAAACGGAGCCCTTAGGACCCCATAGATTATAATGGGGTCCGTTATGTTTCCGCTCAGAAGATGATTTTTAAGCGGAGACAAAAGTCCTGCATGCTCCTAGACGGAGCAGGAGAACGGAAAGCCAGAACGGTGATGTGAACGTAGCCTTATACTGTTTTTGTCTAGAATTGTGACTTGGATAACAATCAAATCACATTTTATTAGTAAACAATGCAGAAATCCAAGTAATTCCAAAAGATCCCCTTTTTCTTGCAACCGTATTTGCTGTTCTGCTGTAAGGAAGGCCTATTTCACATGTCAGAGACTCAGACGTGTGCCGTTTTCTCCATGAACACCACATATTCCCTTTGATTTTAATGTGTTTATGGGTCAGTGGAAAAACCACAGTAACATGCACTATTTAGAACCAAATATGCCAACTGAAGTCTATGGGTCTGTGAAAACCACTGACAACACAGATGGCATCCATGTTCTGCCAGTAGTTTTCACGGGTCATTGGTAGGAGACGCTCTGGAAACTAATTTTCAGCTTAGCAGTTTTTGTGGAATACGGATGACACACAGAAGGCTAAAAACAGACACAAGGACCAAACACAGATCCTTCAAGGACATATTCATAAATGAAACACTGACCATCTTGACATCCATGACAGATGTCATGGATGTATGAAAGAGGCCCAGTAAGGAAAAATCTTGTTGAAAGTGTTTGCCCGCTGTATATTTTTCGTCAAATGGCAAGGAATGCTTTAATCCTCACAAGTCCAACTGCTGCAACCAAACACCATCCTCAGTATGTATGGAACTAGTCTTGAAGCTAGTGATTGGCTGCAGTGGTCACCTATTTAGATGGCATGCGATCAGCTGCATGAAAGTATACAGAGACCGAATAAGTGATAAATACTTTCTAGGGATAAGCCTTGCCAATCTATTCAACTCTGATTAAAGGAGGACAAAATCCATATGCATCCGGTGCCGGCTGTATAATACAGCAGACACCCAACTGCAATGACCTGGATATGAGAGAAAAGCGATCCCAGTCATTTAAAGGGGTTATCCCATCTTAGACAATGGGGGCATATCGCTAGGACAGCCACTACCTTGTCCTGAGGAAGGAACACTTGGCCAAGGCGAGTGTCGAGGACCATGCCTAGGAATTCCATCCCCACCAGCCAGCCGAACTGGGACAGCACGGACAGGGTGATGTGGAGGCTGGACAGGTTGTCCTCCCGGGATGGGGCCTTCACCAGAAGATCGTCCAGGTATGGTATTACTGCAACTACCCTGGCACGGAGAAGTGCGACGAGGGGAGCCAATAGCTTGGTAAAGACCCTCGGGGCAGACGCCAGGCCGAAGGGCAATGGCACGAATTGAAAATGAAGAGAACCTACCGTGAAGCGAAGGTACCTCTGATGAGACAGAGCTATTGGGACATGCAGATAAGCATCTCGGATGTTGATGGGCAACAGAAACTCGCCCACCTCGAGGGAAGAAATCACCGACCTGAGGGACTCCATGCGAAAGTGGCAGACATGGACGAAATAATAGAGCGCCTTCAGATCCAAAATGGGGCGAAGAGAACTGTCCTTCTTGGGAACAGTGAAGAAGTTTGAGTAAAACCCCTGAAAACGTTCCGAGGTCAGGACAGGAACAATCACTCCGTGCGTATGAAGGGAATGAATGGCCTGAAAAAAAGCAGCCACCCGGGAGGGGGACCTGGGCGGCAACGACTGGAAGACCCGACCTGAGGGAAGGGCGGCGAATTCTATCTTGTATCCGGAGGAAACTACCTCCAGAACCCAGGCATCGTCCATGCTCGCGCTCCATTGATCCTGAAAAGAGAGCAAACAACCCCCGACTCGAGCGGGGGAAACCAGTCATGCAGATAACAGCATTGCAAACTGGGGTTTGGAAGGTTTAGGGCGGGCGTGCCAGGAGGGTTTGGCCTTGAAGGAAGGACGGTTCTGGGGCAGGAGGGAACTTTTCCCACCTGTGGCCTCAGAAATCAGCTCCTCCAAACGTTTCCCAAAAAGCCTGCCACCCAGGAAGGGGAGAGATATAAGAGCCTTTTTGGGGGTGGCATCAGCTGCCCAGGCACAAAGCCAAACCGTGCAGCGGATGGCCACAGAGTGAGCGGCCGCCCTGTTAGAGCGGCGTGATGATTCCAGGGATACCGGGATGCCTGGAGAAGATGAGGGGCAATGAGATGGGGCTCCCCCTGAGTAGAATCCAGGGGTAAGAACCGGACAAGCTGTTTGGCCCATGCACATGCTTCTGTCACCCAAGATGCAGCAAAGGCGGGATGGATAGCGGAACCTGCTGCTACAAATGCAGACTTGGACAGGGAGTCTATCTTCTTGTCCAACAGATCGGCCAAAGGAAGGGTGGTAGCCTTAGCAAGTCGGGCCACCTGTGGATCTAACTGAGGAGGGACAGACCACATAGTAATAAACGTCCGAACTCTTGGCAGACTGAAGACGCCTATCCGTGTGAAGCCACTCCTTGGCCAGGAGTGCGTCCATGTCCGCATGGTTAGGCAAAACCAAAGCTGGGCGCCTACAACGGCGGAATGATACGGATTCCTGAGCCGAGGAGGAGGGGTCTTTCTGCACGTGGAGAGCTTCCCTAACTTCCCTGACGATATCCTGCAGACAGGGCTGTGCTCTGCTCAGATTCGGAATCAGAGTCAGAAGTGTCCCCCAAGGCGGCGGAATGTGCGGCAGGGGAGGATTCGTCACCAGCCTCAGACCTGTCCTGGGAGTGACCCGAGGGGCGGGACATGGTTATGACAACCTGAAGTTGCTTGCGGGACCTGGTGTCTGAACGTGAGCGTGCCCCTTCCGCGTAGGAGCCCCTGGGAGGGGCAGAGGCGGACACAATTTGGGCAGGCAAGCGGTCCCGCGACTCAACCATTGATTGGGAGAGTCGGGCAAGGTTCCCTATGGCTTGGGACAGGAAAGAAGCCCATTCAGGAGGAACCGACACAGAAGGGGTGGTCAAGGCATCCTGAGAGGGTCTGGCGGCAAGGCAATGCACAAACAGGTTCAGGCTGACCGCATGGCAACTTTTTATTACAATGGACGCGCATATAATAAGTGGCGACCCCGAGGGGATGGGAGTCTTCTCTGGAAGAGGACATGAGGGCTGAGTGGGAGCCTGAAAAAAAGAAAAGCAGCCAGACAGAGGCTGTCCTACCAGACCTCAGGTGCTGTGTCCCTAAAGAAGTGCTGCAGCAGCCGCAGAAGCATACAGGAAGGCTGCAGAAGAGATCCTGGCAAGATGAAGGCCCCTTTGTTTTTTGAAGCAGGAGATAAGTGCAAACTCTGCCCACAGTGCAAAAGCCCACGTTGGACAGGGATAGGAGGTGAGGAGACCCCTCCCAAGAGCCGAGAGAAGCAGGGAGAGGCCAAGAAAAAAGATCGGGAAGTGACCGGAAAAAAAGTGCGCCAACGGCGGGACCCCTTCGGAAAAGGAAAAACAGGTGTGGGGGGTCTCCTGAGGAGAAGCGACGCTCAGGGAGTGGAAAATATTGGGCAAAAGGGGCACCTGGGGCCCGAGGACAGGGCAGGAAAGATGCGACCTAGTCCCAGGCAGAAGCCGGGGGCTAAAGTAGAAGGGAAGGCCAGGGAGAGGCATAGGAGGCCAGGGAGGAAGGTAACCCAAGAGAGGAAAGAAAAAAGGGGCCCCCCCCACAAGTGTGGAGAATTCTCCCCCCCCTCCAAAGAACAGAACAGGTTTAAACAAGGGGAACCTCCTCAGGCCCCCCGATAAAGTACCCACCCCTTGGCCAAAAGAGGGGAACTAACCCTAAACCCCATGGGACAGGGATGCAGGGGAGAATACTCATCGTCCGGTGTCTTCAGGCACCGCAGGGTCACCCCTTCGGCAAACTCGCACACATGTGGGATTGCTGGCATGCCACTGCGGATGCAGTAATGGGGGACTGGGTGACCGGCGAGGTACTCAGAGTACGCATACGTAGGGGATGCAACTAAAGTGGATATCCACGATGGAGCCCCATCCTGCAGCAGGCAGAGACCTGCAGAAGAGAAAAATGAATAAAATAAAAAACAAAAAGCAGCAAAAAACAGAGCAGGTCATGTCTGCCTCCTACGGACACTAGACTAAAACTGGTTAGTTTAGGGTCTGTGCAGAGGGTATAGCGCATCTAGGTGGAGCCAACACTTTTTCTTTCTAGTGTCAGCCTCCTAGTGGCAGCTGGGCATATACCCATGGTGCTGTGTCCCCCAATGCCATTCACGAGAAAAAGTTCAATTTGCCATTTTTAGTCACCTTGCCCCTAAAAAATTGAATAAAAAGCAATCAAAAAGCTGTATGTACCCCAACATGGTACCAATAACTGCAGCTTGTCCTGCAAAAAAATAAGGATGTGTGAATGAAAATTTTTAAAAACTCTTATGGCTCTTGGAAGGTGAGGTGAGGAGGAAAAAAAAAAATACAACTGGATCGGTCATTAAGGGGTTAAGAATAGTTCCACATCAAAATAAAAATAAGGCAGTCAAAGTCTGTAAAAACATGAGACAATATGTAAGTTATACAACATCCACCTCATTTTTGTTTCCAGGTGTTTTTTTCACTGAATGTTTAGCAATATTATTCACCTCCTTCTTGAAGATAGAGTCAAAGCCAGCTATCTTGTTTCCTTTGGTGTCAATAAGAGATCCCTGAGGTTCACAAGTTATTACGTCCCGCGTCTGCTTTGGTAAAGGCAACAGCTGGCGTACTTTCTCCAAGCTCTCCGACTGACGGTCACCTAATTCTTTCTGCAGTAAGACAAAATAAAAAGTGAGATATGCGTAAGTTAGGGTACTTTCACATTAGCGGCAGGACGGATCCGACAGGCTGTTCACCCTGTCGGATCCGTCCTGCCGCTATTTCGTTGGACAGCCCCTCCGTCCCCATTGACTATAATGGGGACGGGGGCGGAGCTCCGGCTCAGCGCGGCAGTAGGCCGTCGGACTAAAAAGTCGGATACGCAGTACTTTTAGTCCGGCGGCCTCTCACCGCACACTGCCGTGCTGTGCCGGAGCTCCGCCCCCCTCCCCAATATAGTCAATGGGGACGGAACGGCGGTGCGACGAAATAGCGGCAGGACGGATCCGACAGGGTGAACAGCCTGTTGGATCCGTCCTACTGCTAGTGTGAAAGTAGCCTTAACCAAAAAGAAACTTGCACAGCAGCAAGTCATTAAGAACCTGCAAAGGAAGCAAAAAAAATAAAAAACACACACTTACCCGGAGCTTTTTCACTAAATTCATATATGCCCTTTTGTTCTCCTCCATGCTGCCTTGTGAGATACTGGACATATCAGCAGCCAAAGTTCCATTAATCAGCACACTCAACATATCCAGAACAGTGGTGAAGAGCTCACTGAAAAGTAAAGAGTTGTCAGAGCTACACAGTTAAAGAATTTTTTCACAGAAAATGGCAGAACAACTTCGAACTTAAAATTTTACAGTTAGACATACATTTTCAGAAATTTTTTGGGTTTTTTAGATGTGCACATTTATGGGTAAAAGTGAGTCAGTAATGTCGTATTTATGGCATAAAATGTCGATATGGCAAATAATTTTAATACTCTTTGGAGTAAAAGGCCATGGACACCTTCGGGGTAATTGTTTATGGTTGGATTTTACTCATTTTGAGCTAAAAAAAAAATATTTTTTTCCAATTGGTCTTAAAAAAAATTGGCAGTTTTTGTGATACATGTGGTTAAAAGATCAGTCTGTTTGCAAACTATCCCTTCTGAGTTCTGTCAGCTGACTGCTCATGTGAAACCTTATCTTTGTGATCTCATGATCTTATAAACACCCATTACAGCTAAATTCTTATCAAACTAATAAGAGTATGGCTTAAAGGGATTCTGTCATGAGATTTGAGGCCTATAACCTAAACATATGGGCAGGTCCGTACTAATAACCTGAATCCGAAACGGTCCTCATTAAATCTGCCTGTGGCTCTATTAGCACATAAAACAGGTTTTTATAACCTGTCATTGACCTACCTAAGGTGCCCAAGGGGACGTCGCTTCATACAGGGTGCCCGGCTGCAGCCATCTCCGTCTGGTGCCCAGTGCCGCCTTCCCACTAGAAATCGCCGCCCTCCCTTTCTATAGCGCCGCCTTCCTCACCTCAGCGCCGCCTCCCTCACTTCAGCACCACCTCCGAAATCGTCCGCTCCCTCAGCCAGATCCCGCGCGTGCGCACTAGGTATAAACTGATGCACCGGTGCGGACTCCTGGCAGCGGCCTCGTTGAGCGAAGTGCGCATGCGCCGCCCAGCACACATTGCTCAAACCTGCCTTGACCGCCCTATTGCAGCCATCCTCTCACAACCACACGGGATCTGGCTGAGGGAGCGGACGATTTCGGAGGCGGCGCTGAGGTGAGGAAGGCGGCTCTGTAGAAAGGGAGGGAGGCGATTTCTAGTGGGAAGGCGGGGCTGGGCACCAGACGGAGATGGCTGCAGCCAGGCACCCTGTATGAAGCGACGTCCCCTTGGGCACCTTAGGTAGGTCAATGACAGGTTATAAAAACCTGTTTTATGTGCTAATAGAGCCACAGGCACATTTAATAAGGACAGTTTCGGATTCAGGTTATTAGTAGGGACCTGGCCATATGTTTACGTTATAGGCCTCAAATGTCATGACATAATCCCTTTAAAGAGGACCTGTCATCACAAAATACAATGCAATCTGAAAGCACCACGTTACAAAGCAGAAGAAGCTGAGCAGACTGATTTGTAGGAAAAGATTCAGTAAAACCTGTAATTTATACATTTATATCTTTGCTTTTTCCACCTCCTGTGAAGAGCTATCGGTACAGGCAGGTGTTATCAGTGACTGACAGCTAACACCTTCTGCCTATACGGATTGCTTTTTCCCCCCTCCTGTGAACAGCTAAGAGTAAATGTATAAATTACAGGTTTTACTGAATGTTTTCCTACAAAAATATAGACCTCAATCTGCTCAGCTTCTTCTGCTCTATAACACGGTGCTTTCAGATTGCATTTTGTGGTGACCGGTCCCCCATTTAAGGCTTATGGAATGTGTAGGTGGAATTCGAGTCCTGCAGAGTTATGGAGTCTTCAAGACCAGCACTTACTGACTGGGAGCATGGCTGAAACCTAATCTCTTTACTGCTTGGTAGGCAACATGGAAAGATTGCAGAGGAAACCTAATGATCCTAGCTGCAATGGACCTTTATGAATCAAAATCTACTGTGGAAGAATTTGCCAAGGAACTTGTGGCAACTCCAGAGTCACATTGTGTGTGTGTAAAGAAGTAGAGAGCAAGAATGAGTTGCAATTTCATTAGGCACACAAGGTAATTACTTATTAGACTGCATGTCCACGGTGCCACTGCTTATGATATCCAGGAGGAGTACTGCCCACTCTGTTGTCTGTAGAGTGCTGCGTTGAACAGTATCAAACATTCCACCAACCTGAGAAGAAGAAAAAATCATAACAGTTGTAGGTTACATAATCATATACTGGCCTGGACCCTAATAGGGAAGACTACCGACCTGGTGGCCTTTGATAAACAGACACCCGCCTCCCGCTTGCCCACACACAAATCATTGCAATCACAGCACTGACAGCACTAACTACCAGATCCTCCAGATAGGTCATCAATTTCTGATCGGTGAGGGTCCGACACCTGGCACCACCAGCAATTAGATGTTTGAAGAGGCCACATAACTCTGGTGAGCGCTATGGCCTCCTCACAGCAGACTAAACACAGTGTGGTACATTGTATAGTGGCTGTGCTCGGCATTGCAGCCCAGGCCCATTCTCTTGAATGAGAGTGAGCTGTGCTTAGGCCATGAGACCAATGAACATGATGTTGCTGGCCTAAGAAGAGTGCAGCTCTTACTGCAGTACTGTGGTCCCTTTAAAAAAAAAAAAAAAAAGGGATTGGCGGGGTTGCTGGGAGTCGGAGGACTCCATGCTGAGCTCAAGCCATTAATACTAAACTCTCAGAAAACCCCCTTTAAAATGTTATGACATATCACCTATATAAGCTATAACATTATAAGACGGAAATAAGTCTTAAGGTCCTACCTGAGGAGATGACCCTCTTACTACGCTCTGCTATTATTCAAGTTATGCATACTTTTAAATGGAAACACTATCCATGTTTCATCAAACCAACACATGGTCAAAGAGTTACTCACCAAGTTCAGCCTGAGCTTCAATACATCATGGAGAAGCTGAGGAGTTTTACAGTCATCTTGATACTGATCATCTCTCCAGTTACTAACAATCTGAAAAAGATATCATTTAAAAATAAGAAGAATTCTGTATACTAATCAACTGCTTAAAGGAGTTATCCCATGTTTAATGTAAAAAATAAAAATCAGACATCATTTGTACATCACAGGTTCTTTCTAACAAAGCTAGAACCAGCCCTGCACCTTAGATGGATCCAAAGCTTTACCCCATTCATTGCTCCAACTGCTCTGCTAGATTTATTTCAAGAGGGCAGCTTGAGGGTGTGTGTACTTTCTTTGGGGGGTCATGTCCTTTCTCAGGAGGTGTGCCCTTTCTGCTGCAGCTCTCTCCTTGTAAGGGCTTATTCACACTACTAAGCCTACAAACTGAGGAACTGCAAAAAAAAGGTTACTGGACATGTGCTTGCTGCATCAAAGTGCAGACCCATTGACTTCAATCTTTCCATGCTCTGCATGTTGTGGCAAAGTATAGGACATGCCCTATCTTTTGCGGCTCAGCCGCACGGATGCAGAAGCAAACAAATGCCCTTTTATGTGTGGCAGCACAAGATAGGACATATTCTGTTCTTTGCTGCTACATGTGGAGAATGGACCCATTGAAGTTAATTAGACTGCATTGTGATGTGGCGTGCAGATCAGTGGTTTGCGGACCACAAAACACTAAGTCATATGAATAAGCCCAGTCGCAACGTCTAACAGTAGATAAGGCTGGTGGCTGTTGAATGATGGAACTGAGCATGTGTGACCACCTCAGTGACTTTACTGAGGTGGAAGAAGAAATAGGCAAAATAACAAACAGCAGGTGGTGCTATACAGATACATTTTATCAAATGGGTGGCAATACTACATTCATTAAATGCAATCACAAAAGTTTTTAGATCCAGGATCTTGTTTGAAAACGTGGAATATATTTTGTCAGATGACTCGAGTAATATACAACATCCTAACGGTACGTCCACATGGGATATATTTCACTACAGAATACCTGGGATGAATCCGCATGAGGTGCATGCAGACTGATGCAGTTTTGCTGTGGATTTCAAAGGGTGAAGTACTCAGATAAAACTTTCTGCAGAGTGTGGATGAGATTTAAACAAAAAATAATTCACTTTGCTGCTACTATAAACAATAAAGATATTCTCCACAGAAATCCACTGTGAAAAATCTGTTATGTATATGCCACATGTGGCATTACCCTTAGGGCTCATGCACACAAACGTATTTTTGGCCCGCATCAGATCCACATTTTTTGCGGGTCGGATGTGGACCCATTCACTTCAATGGGGAAGGGGGGGGGGGGTGTGTGCTGTTCGCATCCGTATGTCCGTTCTGCGGCCCTGCAAAAAAAATAAATAAAAAAGGACATGTCCTATTCTGGTCCTTTTTATGGACAAGGATAGGACAGTTCTATAGAAGGCAGGGCGTTCGGTAAAATGCGGAACACACACGGCCAGTATCTCTGTTTTGTGGATCTGCAATTTGCAGACCGCAAAAACGGCAACGGTCGTGTGCATGAGCCCTTAGACTAGAAGTTCCATATATGTAGATCAATGTTTCACAAACTGGGATCCATGTGCTGTAATGAGCATTGCCACAATCCCGGGATCAGTATTCCCGTAATGTGAAAACAACCAAACAGCAAAGAAAGTAACAAGTGAACAAAAGTATTTATGGAGTTTGGGGGATAAAGCAAATACCATGCTCAGTATACTCACATGGATAAGCTGTACCCACCATAGCAATATCCCAACAAATTAGAACAACACAGAAAATTTGAAGATTGAACAGTATGGGTAGACAGTTTTAGGGTACTTTCACACTAGCAGCAGGACGGATCCGACAGGCTGTTCACCCTGTCTGATCCGTCCTGACACTATTTTGCCGTGCCACCGCTCCATCCCCAATGACTATAATGGGGACGGAGCTCCGGCGCAGCACGGCAGTGCACGGCGAGAGGCGGTCGGACAAAAAAGTCAGTCGGCCTTTCCCCGTGCCGCGTCGGAGCTCCGCCCCCGTCCCCATTATAGACAATGGGGACGGAGCAGCGGTCCGGCGGCATGGCAAAATAGTGGCAGGACGGATCCGACAGGGTGAACAGCCTGTCGGATCTGTCCTGCCGCTAGTGTGAAAGTACCCTTAAAGGGTGGCCTACTAAACTAGTTTTGCTCATCAATAAAACACATTTTCTACTGCATGGTACCAGCTCTACTCTACTCAACTATGGTTTTAGAACCAGGTAGTTTGTTTTCCAGTGCATACACGACCACTGCTCCATTCAAATAGGAGAACGCGGGAAACAAGGTTCAATCACCATCAAAATGTAGAAAAGACTGCTTTATCATGATCACTTACCTGCTGCACCTGACTGTACAAAGAAGTCAAAAGTCCCTCCCTCTGTTCATCCTGCCCCTTTAAGCAGGTTAACACCAATGATAAAAATGGCTGCTGACTGAGTAGAGACATACTGGCAAGAAAGAATGGGAAAATGCAATATTGTAAAACCCAAGTAATAAACAGCTATCCTTAGCATCCACAATTGGGAAAAATCTACTGTGGACACCAGTGAAATAAAACTGAAATTAAATTGTCTACCTAAATACATATACTGTAACTATTGTGGGGGAGATCTTGGTTTGCTGCCAGCTTCATGCTGTATTATTCCATTTTTCACACAAACATTTTCATTTGCACTGACCTTTTCTGCTTTTGTCGGTCACGCTCCTTACGAGAAGATGATCCAAGATGCTGCCCTTTCTCCAGCTCCTCCCCAGCTGCTTTAAGTACATGACCTTGCACAGATGTTGGCAGCTTGGCAATAAGGGGCGCTACGAGCCAGACACCAGACCTCTCCAAAGCACTGAAACGAGAGCAGGCAGAAGACAGCAGCCAACAGTTACTAAACCTGCCAGGACAAGTGCAGGTTAGAAATATCACCCATCTGCACGTACCTGAGCACAGGCTTGGATTTAGCAGTGGGAGCTGCATTGCTGCTTGGGGCACTGCTAGGGGGTGCATTGTTGGCAGCGGTGGAAGTCTCTGCAGATTGCTGGAACACTTCAATTGTAGCTTTAGCAATATTTTCCAGGAGTGAATTCATTTCCTATAAAATGGTGAAATACACTAAATTCAGCAATAACTAGATGTACAGCACTGCTAAAAAGGTCAAATGTTGGCAATCCCTTAGAATATACAGTATTCAAATTACATCTGTGAACTACATTACAAAATAAAAAAAAAGGAAGATTTTATTTGCCATTGCACTAACCTATACCCATATGTTTGTATTAGGCTTCAATAATAAAAATGTATATTATAACAGATATAACGTGCCCCCACACACCAGATTTTAAATCCCTGAACACGCTGGGCGTCTACCTGATGCATTAGGCAGCGTGTCAATTCCATACAAGCAACACTAACCCATTCCCCCTTGTTTATTATATATACTTTAACCCTTTGGCTACCGGAGGTTTTTTCATTTTAGCGTTTTCATTTTTGTTCCCCATTTTCCGCGAGCCGTAACTTTTTAATTTTTTCGGTCACATAGCTGTATGAGGGCTTATTTTTTTACGGGACAAGTTGTACTTTTTAATGCCACCATTAATTATGGCATAAAATGTTGTGGGAAGCGGTAAAAAAATTCCAAATGGGGTGGAATTGGAAAAAAAAAACGCAATCCCTCCACCGTCTTACGGGTTTTGTTCCCACTGCGTTTTGTTTACGGCAAAACTGACCCATGCCCTTCATTCTCTGCGTCAGTACGATTACAACGATACCCCATATGTATAGGTTCTTTATGTCTAAATAGTGTAAAAATAAATGTAAACTTTGAGAATGTTTTTTATTTATATATCACCATATTCTGACCCCCATAATTTTTTTATACTTATGTCTACTGAGCCGTTTAGGGGCTCATTTTTTGCGGAACAAATCTGTACTTTTAATTGATACCATTTTGGAGTATGCGTGACTTTTTTTTATCACATTTTATAACTTTTTGGGGGTAAGAGAAGCAATGAAAAAATGGCAAATCGGCCATGTTGACCCTTTTTTCTGTTTTGACTTTCGCCGTATTAGAATTATAATTTTTTTCTATTTTAATAGTATAGGCATTTTCTTTTTTTGTTTATTCGTTTTATTGAACGAATAAAGTACACAAGGTATACAAAAGTACACACAGAATAGTATGCACAGCTAAACAGAAACAAGCTGTACTATGTCATGTCATGTTCACATTACAAATAAACAATGTTTATACCAAATGTTTGTATTGCCTTATTAGACAAAATCACAGTCGCCGAGATGTGGTAGCCAGAGAATTAGACAACTCCTGATGAGAGAACATTGATTGCGGTGAAGAACACCATCTTCCCCATATTTTAGTGAATTTGGAAGTACAACCCCTGTTCTTATATACTATATTCTCATATGGTATGACAGTATTCACCAATGTTTTCCATTGATTTAATGTAGGGCCCCTCTCCCCCATCCATCTAATTGCCACTGCTTTGCGGGCCAAAAATAAGGCCTCTCTCAAAAATATTTTAATATAATGATCACATGTTTCTTCATCTATAATGCCAAAGAGACATAATTTAGGAGTCATAGGTACTGTATGTCCCAGTATGGGCATTTTCAGTTGCAGTGATACCCATGATGTTTATATTTATTGTTATTTAGGTATTTATTTTGTAATTATACGGAAAGGAGGGTTATTTAAACTTTAATATATTTATTTTTTATATACTCAACATTTTTGTAAAAAAAATTGTGATCATTATGTGCCTCATATAGGAGCTTATTCATTTTTTTTTTTTTTTTTCATTTTTAATTTTGGTTTATCAGGAATTTATTAGCTTATTTTGCTCATTTCTTATCCTGGCCTGCCATCTGGTGGCCAAAATAATAATTGCAGTTTGAATACTGTTAGCCTACTCAGTAAGCTTACAGTATTCAGCGCAACTACCTGTGCACAGATTGGATACAGTTGGCATAGGTAGGAAGCAAGGTTTTTGCGCATTTAGGTGCCGTGATCTCACTTGATCACAGCATCTAAAAGCATTTAATTACCGCGATCGGCATTATTAGCCGCAGGCCTCTGCTGTATGAAACAGGAGAGCTCTGCCGGCAATGACGTCGGCTGCACGTGCGAGCGGGCGTCATGTTTACACGTACGGCGCTGGTAGCCTAAGGGTTAAGAAAAAGAATGATAAACATCCTACAGAATAACTAGGCATTTTATAAATTCCCTGAATAAAGTATATAAGGTCAGAATGAAATAACCTTAAAAAATTCCAAAGAATTCTAGGCATTGTACACATTAGTTTCACACAACGCCGGTAACGTATGAAAGTAAAAAGGCCTTAGATTTGTGTTTCCATGCTTGTTCAGATCTTTACTGCTCCCCCACCATCATTCACATGAGTTAAATGATGTACATTACATTAAAGTGCTAGAAATGCAAATTTTTAACCAGACTTTGGTACACAGCTTCACTTACATTATTAGATGTCTGTTTGATCATCAGCTGCAGCTCCAGGGCTGACTGACGCATCGTCCACTGATCCAGGCTCTATTGGGTAGAAATCATAGGAGATCAATAAGCTACAGAGTGAGGCAGAGTTGTGATGAGACAAAACAGAAGCAGTGACAGAGCCTTGTCCCCAGTACTTCAAAGGTAGAACAAGAAAGACAGGCAGTTCTCTAGTTAAAGGGGTTCTCCAGGATTTTCATATTGATGGCTTATCCTCAAAATAGGTTATCAATATAAGATCCTCAAGAGGTCCGACTTCCAGCACTCCCACCTATTACCTGCTTGAAGGAGCTTCCGTGAGTGCCAAAGCCTACCAGACAGAGCGCCGTCTATTTGATAGCAGCTGTGCCTGGTATTACAGCTCAGCTGCATTACTCGGAATTGGTCCGAGCTGCGCCTGGGCATGTGACCAATGAGCGCGACGTCACATGGCCTAGGAAGAGGCCACAGCTTCCTCATATCTGATTGGCAGGGGTGCCAGGAGGCCGATCCTCACCGATCAGATATTGATCACCTATCCTGAGGATAGACCATTACTATCAAAATCTCTGAAACCCCTTTAAAAGATCCATTTTTTTAAGCACTGAGTGAATAAATGGATCTTTCACTGGAGGGCTGCCCGTTTCTCTTACTGGATAGAACTGAAATGGCAGGATGCTACAATGGCACATATAATAGAGGAAACCTCACAGCAAAGAGCAAAGTGGGCCCACGATTATTGTAGCACATTTTACCACCAATGATGGAAGTGTTTGTCCCTTTCTATGACTCTTGGGCTAGTTTTCCCCAGCCTCCCCGATGCAGTTCCTCTAGATAACTAGAGAAGGGTGATCTGCAAAGGTACTCACCATCCTGTAGCAAAGAGGATATAACAAACTAGAAAGGGGACCTCTCTCGCCAAGGACCACATAGCAGAAACACTGACTACTATAGCATGCACATCCTTGGGAACTTGAAGCAGATACTAATTAAGTGAACACCTGAGGCCTCTTTCACACGAGCGTGACGGATTAGGTCCGGATGCGTTCAGGGAAACTCTCACTATTTTGCAGGCAAGTTTAGTCAGTTTTCTCGGCGATTGCATTCAGTTTTTTCAATGCGTTTTGATGCGTTTTTCACGCGCGTGATAAAACAAACTGAAGGTTTACAAACAACATCTCTTAGCAACCATCGGTGAAAAATGCATTGGATCCACACCTGCATGGAGATGCAATGCGTTTTTCACTGAAGCCCCATTCACTTCTATGGGGCCAGGGCTGCGTGAAAAACGCAGAATATAGAACATGCTGCGTTTTTCACGCAATGCAGAACTGATGCGTGAAAAAAAAACAAAAAAAAACTCATGTACACAGGCCCATTGAAAAGAATGGGTCAGGATTCAGTTTGGGTGCTATGCGTTCATGTCACGCATTAAACCCACGCGGAAAACTCGCTTGTGTGAAAGTTGTGGTATTTTTTTAAATTCCAAAATCAAATTACAGACCAGATTAAGGATACAGGAGTCCGAGACATAGGCATCATATGCCAGTGTAGGTATCTGCAACTAAAGAGGAGATAGATAGATAGATTCCTGTAAAATGCTTTTTTTTGCTGAGGGTATAGCTGCTGCCACTATGAATCGACGCTAAGCAAAAAGGGTTAACTGCTCCCACCAGCTATACCTGATGAGTTTGTAGGTAAGCAGTAGCCGGGAGAAGCTACCTGCACACATTGGGAATTACATGTCGTTTTTCTGCGCAGATACTTGCATAATACAGTACCAGCATATTAAATCAGACTAGATAAGTATCAGGTACACTTTGCTCTACATCCGTGTGGAAGTGGACTTGCTCTGCAGATGAGGAAATCTGCAGCATGTCAATTCTTTGAGTGGTTCTTTTGTGCAGATTTCACCCTTTTCAATGTAAAGATAGAATCTCCAAAAAAAAAAATGCAAGTAACACATGCGGTTTGTGTTTTGGAAATGCACAGGTGAGTCACAAAAATCCTCTCACTTGTGTCATTGGGGGACACAGGAGACAACGAAAAGCATAACCGAGCATCAGAACCCTGCAACCTGGAAAATCATCTGAGAATGGCGGAGTGTAGTGGTCTTACAACCCTGCAGAGCGGACAGAGAGAAGAGGTGGAAAACCTGCCTTACAGGAAAAATCCATACAGGAACCAGCCTCCTACAGACAGTAAGCTGAAACTGAAGCTCAGTGTCTGAAGGAAGGGTATAACTGCTCTCCTGAACATCATGTATAGGGCATTACTGTCCTAAATCTTAGACTTGGGTTCATCTAGTGTAACATGGTGTCTGGAAAAGTACTGCAGGGGAAATATCTCACCCAAAATGCTCAGATGGATGAGGTAAAATGAATCCAGGAAAGCTGGGTTGTTTCAGCAAAGTGTAGTTTGCGGAGGCACTTGTCTTTAAAGTGTTTTATGGGCTGGATTTTTAAGGAATAGCAGGTAGGTGTTGGTTGTGGGACTGAAAATTCCCTCCTCACCTCAGTACAATACTTTCCCCAGGCCTAGCCCAACGCAAACCCAGGGGAGAATAAATATAAGCCTAAAAAGGCTGGAAGCAGCGTGCCCTGTGTACAGCCTGACCCCGTTTCTATTGAAGGACCTAGGTGAGGTCATCTTCTGTACAGTCAGCGCCCAGACAGGCAGGTGTTTTGTTTTTTTCAAAGTGACCCCGTGCTGTTATAATGTTTTGCACAAAATAAATAGCGATTTGGACTTTTTAACGATTGGAGCCTGTGACGTCATCACCGACCCCATTTACAAGTACAGATCCTGACACTAGTAACAGGAACTATTTCCAGTGAACCCCTGTTAAATGCGGACATGACTGATCTCATGAGAAGTGGTTGAGAGACTGCCATTTTGCCCTATTAACTAACCTTTTTTGACAGCCCTTTTGCTGACTAAAGGCCTTTGTTCTTTACCCAGCATTTTATATCTGTGATGGGATTACGGTTCCCTCTCTAGTGTTTCTCACCCAATGCCGTGATTACTTTAGTAAAAACGACCAGACATTAGATGCAACTGTTCTCAAATAATTTTAGTGACTAACCATGATTTGCAAGAGGAAAGGACTTAAACGACCATTTCACCTGAAATACTACATTTCTCAGGGTCACAGCAGAACCAAAGCCTCACCGTGTAAGGCCTCATGCACACGACCGTGGTGTATTTTGCGGTACACAATTCGCGGATCCGCAAAACACGGATGGCGTCCATGCGCGTTTCCGCAAACTGCGGAACGGCATGGACAGCCTTCAATATAAATGCCTATTCTTGTCCGCAAAGCGCAGACAAGAACAGGACAGATTATATTTTTTTGCGGGGCCACGGAACAGAGCAACGGATGCAGACAGCACACAGAGTGCTGTCCGCATGTTTTGCGGCCCCATTGAAGTGAATGGGTCCGCATCCGAGCCGCCAAAACGGCGGCTCGGATGCGGACCCAAACAACGGCCGTGTGCATGAGGCCTGAAGAGCACACAGGTGTATTTTTCATCCATGCTGCTGCATGCAGCTTAAAAAAATATATTTTTTTTTTTATATTTATGTGCAGCCCATATAAAAAGAAAAGGCTGCAAGATGCTCCATCAGGTTCCATATTTTTCAGTGCTTCATGTCTGGACTACAATGTGACATACCAACCTAAATGGAAACCTAATGACTGCAATAAGATGTCAAATGCTCCTGCATGAAAATCACGTACACGTTAGAAAAAAAAATTACTTGAAATGGCATTTTGGAAAGCAATCAATTTGCTGTATGCTTTCAATTTCTAACCTGCCATGGAACTATTCTTCATTTTTTGCTTGTATCTTCTTAATATCTGACCTTACCTGTAAGATATGTTTGATGCGCTGTCTTTGAGGATTGTCCCCTTGCTCTGCATCACCTAGTCTGTGTGGATAACATATCAGCTGCATCAGACGTTGTGCCTGAGCACTGCTGAGAACAGGGTCCTGCAGGTCAATCGAGTCTTCACACAGGGAGCGAACACACCTCTCTCCCACCCATTCCTGGAAAATGGAGGAAGCGATGTTGAAAACTCCAAGGATAAGTAAATTTTCGTTCACATATCCGTTTGAGGCACAGAGCGGCCTGCTGGATCCTCTACTTCACCGCCGGATTGACTGCAATATGGTAAGGCAGTGATCTGGACGATTTCTGGCAAAAGTGCAGGGTTTCGGCAGGAAGAAAACCGTTGCACGCGATGAGATCCGCAGCCCACCGACTCCACAAATGGAGATGTGAACAAGCCTTAAAAATACACTGCATAAATCAAAAACCTAGAGAACTACTTTGATAAAACACAAGGGCTATTGGCTTTATTTCTAACATACAGTACATTTGCTGTATATGCTATGCTAACAATCATTCACCTGTTGGCAGATGCTGCGTAAAACATATTTGGCATACACATCCAAACTTGCGGTCTCTATAGATACAGACCGCACACCTGCCCGGTTCGATGTCAAATCTTCATCAGTAATATCTTCAGTAGCTGCAGGTAATGAAAAGCCAGAACCTTGCAGCTCTGCATCACCTGCAAAACACAACATTCAGTAAGCTTCATTGACAGGCCTCTCACACCAGAGAGTTCTCCAAACTGCTGCGAGGGGTGTTGTGAACAGACCGCACCCAGACTGAATATGGACCCATTCACTTCAATGGGCCTCTGCACATGAGCGCTGTTCATCACTGATCATCTCTGAGTTCAGGAAAAACTGCAACTTGGGAGTCGGACCCTCGCCAATCTGATATTGATGACCTATCCTGAGGATAGGGAATCAATATAAAAAAAGCAGACAACCCCTTTAATGCAGATTTACAATACTGACTGAACAGGCAATTATCAGGAAGGAATCTGCTCAGCTCCTCCTGTTCTATAACATGCTGCCTGCGGAAGGCACTGTATTTTGTAGTTACAGATCCGCTTTAAGCCTAAATTGGGAAAAATACTTCAAGAATCTTGAACTGTCCAAATTCACACTTACTTCAAAGGATGCAATATTTTCAAATAATGATAGTATTAGGCCTCATGCACATGGAGAGGCATTTTTGGATCCACAAAACATGGATGCTGGCAGATCTACATGTCCTGCCCTTTTGGAGCTGCCTATTCTTGTCCGCAAAACAGACAAAAATAGGACATGTTTTTGCGGGGCCGCAGAATGGACATGTTGATGCGGACATCACACGGTGTTCTGTCCGATTCTTTTGTGGCCCCATTGAAATGAATGGGTCTGCATCCAATCCCCAAAAAAAATGAGGATCGGATGCGGACCAAAACCACGTGTGCATGAGGCCTTATGATCAAGAGCTGCATGAAAAGACAACACCCACGTGTTAACCCAACCTATAATGTGAATAATATATAATCCTTAGAAATTAATTCAGAGTTACTACCATCCCCACTTTTCAAGACCTACTACAACATACTACAATTTGCAAGAAACAGGAAAAGGTTCAGTTAGCTCACTATAGTATGCGCGTACTATAATTGTAATGTACATGCTAACATCACAATAACACTACCCAAAAGTGAAAAAAGAGAGACAACCCACCCAGCATAAATATTGCCTTTAGCACAGCAAAAAGGGCTCCCGGTACTATGCGATTCTGAGATGCAGCTAGAAGATGGCGGTCACAAGAAGAACGAATTCCAAATGTTGCTTTATCTGAAATAAGAAATAAAGTCATATTTTCGCGTGTACTAACTCCTGAACTAAATAACCATTTAAAACTCTAAACTTACTGCTGTCTGGTTCATATGGATTCAGCTGAGGAGTTCTAAACAGATGAAGCAAAATACGGCAAGTGAGACGGGCTCCAGATTCAGAATCCTGTTCACTACATGCTGCAAAGGAAACGAGATCAGATGTTACATTAGCAAACAGAATGGACGACAGATGCAGTGGAAAGAAAACACATCTTTATCCAGTATGCTCATGAAATAAACGGAGGGCCAATATTTCATGAACAGTGAACAGTGTGAGCCATATCAAGAAAGTACAACCAAAGGTAAAGTAATTAAGGGGATGTGTAATCACACACAACACCTTTCATCAATTTCTCAATCTGCTGCTCTTTACACGCCCCACTCAAAGCACAATCACAAGTGTCCACAGGCAGAGTTCCTGCAGAACTGCGCGAGAATTCTATTTAATGTTTTTTTACAATTAATCACATACGGACAGTGCTAATCCTTTAAGCGCTGATGAACCCATAATGCCTCATTCACACATCAGTGTTACTTCAGCGATTGCGAGTCAAAAAACAAGATTTTTGTGAACTCACCTGTAAAATATTTTTCTCGCTTAGTTCATTGGGGGAACACAGGACGGTGGGTAAAGCTGCTGCTGCCACTAGGAGGTGACACTAGGCTGAAAAGTGTTAGCTCCTCCTCTGCAGACTATACCCCCTCCAGCCTGGAGAGAGCATATCAGTTTGTGCCCAAGCAGTAGCAGTAGGAGTAGGAGAAAAACATACATGAAAGGAACCATAACCCAACCAATGTCAGTAGGACCGAACAAGAACTGAGGACCCTACCAGCAAACCAACTGCCATCACCACGGGGCGGGAAGAACACACCCCTATGGAAACTGCATCGCGGAAGCTCAAGACACCGCTGATGCAAAAGTATGCACCTGGTAAAACTTGGTGAACATGTGCAAGGATGTCCACGTCGCTGCCTTGAACAGCTGTGAAGCTGAAGCTTGGTGGAAGCGAGCCCAAGACGCGCCCACTGCCCTGGTCGAGTGGACCGCGATACCGAGGAGCGGCACCTTGCCCCGGGAGCAGAATGCCACAGCAATTGCCAAACAGATCCACCTGGCAATCATCATCTTGGAGGCCGCCAAACCTTTGCGCGAACCTTCCGGAAAACTGAACAGAGTCCATACGGCGGAAAGTTCTCGAGACAGATAAGTAAATCCTGAGAGCTCTAACCACATCCAGCTGATGGAGAGCACGCTCCGTAGGATGCGAAGGAGAGGGGCAGATTGACGGAAGAATGATGTCCTCATTGACATGGAAGGCAGAGACTACCTTTGGCTGAAAAGAAGGTATAGGTCGGAGCACTGCCTTGTCTTGGTGCAGAATAAGGAAGGGTTCCTTACCGGAAAGACAAGATTTTTGTGAACTCACCTGTAAAATCTCTCTCTCACGTGGTTCATTGGGGGACACAGGACTGTGGGTATAGCTTTCTGCTGCCACTAGGTAGCTGAAAAGACTTAGCTCCTCCCCTGCCGGCTATATTTCCTCCAGCCTGGAGAGAGCATGTCAGTTTGTGCTCAAGCAGTAGGAGCAGTAGAAACATGTTCAAAGTAAAAGAAAACGCAACAAACGCAGGCGGAAGTGAACCCGCTAAACACCCGACTGGCAACCAAACATCACCACCAACAATAATAAATACTGGGTACCTGGCCCTAACCCTGGAAGCAGAACCAAAATCCCAGGCCACAGGATCCACCTCTGCTAAAGAGAGACGCTCCACGGAAACGGTAAATTGGCAGGCCGATGCCCCCAGAGCCGTAGAGGCTTGCGGGCAGACTGAGAAGCTGGTTGACAAACCACAGAGAAAAACGCCTGAATCAGGCACGCCCAACCGCAGGCCAAAGAACAAATACATTTGAGATAGGTAGAAGTAAAACCGATGTAAGAATCACTGGTAGTGAGGAGCTTCATCAGCGACCATATATTGACAGTGTGGCAACACTGCTTGACGGAAATTTCGACCAGACCAAGATGAGTGAGACTCCTGCCGGATGGAGTGCGATGACTACGTCCAACGTCCCACCCGTACCTGAGAAAAAAAACTGGTCACATAGGGGAAAAAAAAATAGTGATGGGATTCCAGAGCAGTGGCAGGCCTGGCTACTGGCCAGGTAGACAGAAGGGAGAGACAAGCAACATTCAGCTGGAGGAGTACGAAGAAATAAAAAAGGTGCTCCGTTCCAGGAACTAAAAACGTCTTTCAGCGGTGGTAAGGCGTGACAGCACCCCCGCTCTGCCTGGCGTGGTGAGTCTCGTAGTCTACCCACAGAATAGGCAGTGAAAAAGTATGACCACCATCGGATTGACATGACAGTCATTACTCATGTCGTAAGAGAGTTAATTGTAGATACAGGTAGCACACCAAGGACCAATGGGAAGAATTTACCTGTAGAAAGAGGGATGTGGTAGGCGTCGCAGCCCACCAGCCGGGACCAGAACCAATATCCTGTGCCAATGCAGATGAGGGGAAAATAGTAACGTAGGAGCCACCAAGGCTTGCGGGGTTGCCTTGAACCCTGAGCCAGAGAAGGAAAAAGGATGGAAGGAGAAAAAAGCCCATTCCCCATCTGAGACTGGCACTATACAGAAGAAGCCACAGGATGATAGGAGGAGTTTGGCACCACCACTAAGGAGGAAACCATGCAAGGGGAGCCACAAGTCTATGGCTAGCACCATATTCCAGCTGAGGAGAGGGACAAACGGCAGAGGCCACCGAATGCGGCGCTAGAAGAATCTGCCACTGACGTAGGAGCTGTGGAGGAGGAACGATAGTATGTCGTGACAACGCAAAGACCCCTCGTACCGTAGTAGCCACAGCATGCCCCGTCAGGCAAAACTGAGGGGGAGGCCTGAGGACTTGCAGTAGAAGTCATAGAACCATACCGCCCCAGTTAAGTAGAGCTAACCTAAAACACTCCACCAGGCAAGGGCGCCGAACAAGAGCAACCGCCAAAGCTAACGTCAGGGAAGAACCCCTACCTGAGGGGAAGGACGCCCAACTGCAACAACTACGACCCCTAGCACCAGCGTAAAAGCTGCACCTGCTGAGGAGAACACACTGTAGTAGCTAAACCAGAGTGCCAGCATAACCATTTTCCCAGATTAGGGGGAGTGGAGCTAGAGAATACAGAGTCAGTGCAACCCTCGACTCGCTGGAGCAGAATCACAATATTATGTGCAATGGCATACGCACTCCATATTGTTGAGGACAAA